>NC_029794.2:83980667-84008694 GCF_000816755.2 Arachis ipaensis
TCTTGAAGCAAGAAAAAGCAGCAAAGAACGCAAAAAAAAAAAAAATAAATAAAAAAATAAATATAGGCGAAAAAAAAAATTTAGAAAAAAAATAGAAAGAAAAAGAAAAAGCAAGCAGAAAAAGCCAATAACCCTTAAAACCAAAAGGCAAGGGCAAATAAAAAGGATCCCAAGGCTTTGAGCATCAGTGGATAGGAGGGCCTAAAGGAATAAAATCCTGGTCTAAGCGGCTAAACCAAGCTGTCCCCATCCATGTGCTTGTGGCGTGTAGGTGTCAAGTGAAAACTTGAGACTGAGCGGTTAAAGTTAAGGTCCAAAGCAAAAGAAGAGTGTGCTTAAGAACCCTGGACACCTCTAATTGGGGACTCTAGCAAAGCTGAGTCACAATCTGAAAAGGTTCACCCAATTATGTGTCTGTGGCATTTATGTATCCGGTGGTAATACTGGAAAACAAAGTGCTTAGGGCCACGGCCAAGACTCATAAAGAAGCTGTGTTCAAGAATGATCATACTGAACTAGGAGAGTCAATAACACTATTCGAAATCTGAAGTTCCTATAGATGCCAATCATTCTGATCCTCAATGGATAAAGCGAGATGCCAAAACTATTCAAGAGGCAAAAAGCTATAAGTCCCGCTCATATGATTGAAGCTCTGTTTCATTGATAGTTTGGAATTTATAGTATATTCTATTCTTTTTATCCTATTTTGATTCTCAGTTGCTTGGGGACAAGCAACAATTTAAGTTTGGTGTTGTGATGAGCGGATAATTTATATGCTTTTTGGCATTGTTTTTAGTATGTTTTTAGTAGGATCTAGTTACTTTTAGGGATGACTGAGATTTGCAAGGTGACCATAGCTTGCTTCAAGCCAACAATCTCTGTGGGATCGATCCTTACTCACGTAAGGTTTATTACTTGGACGACCCAGTACACTTGCTGGTTAGTTGAACGGAGTTGTGTCCACACATAGTAAAGAGCCATAATAATGATTCCATACAATAACAAAGAGTACTACATTAATGTGATCACAATTTCGTCCGCCAGTTCCTCTAATTGTTCTAACACAAAGCAACATTCCTCATTTTCCACCGGGGTTCCCAATCTCTCCTTCATGCTATACTCTTTATTTGATTCTCCACAATTTGCAATGGAAGTGCTTTGAATGCATGAGACTCGGGAGGCTAAAGTGTTTACTACCTTAATCAAGGCAGCCGTAAATTCTATCACCTCCCTTTTCATATCTTCTTGCCTTTAAAGGAATAAATTGAGAGAATCATCCATTGGGACTTGGGGTGGATAGGAGGGTTCATTATCTTGGAGAAAGGGTTCATAATAGGAAGGCGGTTCTTCTTGGTAAAAATATGGAGGTGGTGTATATAAAATGTATGGTTCTTGGGTGTATTAATGTTGGAATTGTGGTGGCTCTAAGGATTTTCTTACATAATGGTCACAAGGATGAGATAAGGGTGATTGATTATATGATGGATGAGGGTCATAGGAAGGTATTTGGTAAAAAGGGGCTTGTGAGTATGGTTGAGGGTTATGTTGAGGATGAGGTTCATAGACATATGGTGGTTGTTGACAAGTACAATAAGGACTACCTCATCCATTACATTGAGGCTCCTCCCACCTTTGATTGTCCCATCCTTGATGCACATTCTCAGTGTAATCTCTATTTCCTATAACATAGTTGTAACCAAACTCATAGTCAAAAGGATGAGAATTCATGATAGCAAGAGAGAATAAGAACAAAAACTAGAAACAAATAAAGAGAACAAACTCCTACAACTACCAAAAACTAAAAAACAAGCAAAAGGCAAATACATTCACAATATTCACATATGTACAATAACCAATAACAAGCGCACATTTGTAATTCCCCTGCAACGGCGCTATTTTGATGAATGAATTTTTGATGGTATAGATATTCACAAATAAATTCTCATTGCAAGTATAGTTCTAAACCAACAAACAATCCACTCATGCAAAAAATTTATTTGTCACAATTACAAACCCCTATAAAAATAATAACCGAAGTATTCAAACTTCGGGTAATCTCTCAAAGGAATTGCAGGGAAGTGTTCTTGCTATTGGTTATGGATAGTATATTTTGGGGTTTTGAATAAGAGACATGAAAGGTAAATGACAATAAAGTAATTGAACTCAAATGATAAAAAGGTCTTCACAATGGTTGATAGTTAAGGATCTTTATCGTTGTTACTAACCACAATATGATAATTGTAAGAATCAATCTCATTAAGTCATCCTCTAACAAGTGAAGGAAAGTCAAATGAGTTATACCAATCCTAATCCATAAGTCCTAGTCACTCACTAATTAACTTAGTGGAAGCTAGAGTCAATGGACACCAATCATCAAGACTTGGACATTAGCAACTCAAGTTCACCTAAGTTACCATCCCAAGCCAAGAACACAAAAATCTACTCTAACATCCTTCTAAGCATTTAATCAAACACTTGGAAGGCACAAAAGGAAAGCAAAGTAAGATTGCAAGGAATTTAAATCTACAACTACCAAAAGCAAGGAATTAACAACAATAAGGCAAATCAACAGTAAAAGACATGAAACATAAATTGCATTAAAGGAAAATAAGACAAACAAGAGTGCATCAACAACAAAGTAAACAATTACAAGAATTAAAATGCTAAACTAAGAAAGCAAAGGTAGAGGAACAAGGAATTGGAAAGGAAAAGTAAATCAAAGCAAGAATTAAACCTAGATCTAAGAAATCCTAATCTACATCTAACCTAATTCTAGAGAGAAGAGAGAGCTTCTCTCTCTAGAAACTAACTAGAGCATGATGAAAACTAAACTATGTGCTTCCCCCTTTTTGACTCCTCTTGAATTCTGCATGTAATAGGCTCAGAAAATGCGTTGGATTCGAGCCTGTGAAGCCTAGAAATCGCCCCCAGCATTTTCACTTCAACGAAGTCACGTGCGAGCATCGACCGTCGTTTGGCAATTTAGCTATCCACGCGTACGCGTACATTTCAAATTCACGCATGCACGTTTGCTACGCGTGCGCGTCGATGAAGGCATCCCAAATCCTTGATTTTTCATGATTTCTCCACTTTGCATGCCTTTCTCTTCATTCCTTTGATCCATTCCTAGCCTTTTGAACCTGAATTCACTAATGAACACATCAAGGCATCTAGTGGAATCAAAGGTGAATTAAAATTAACTAATTAAGGGCTAAAAAGCATGTTTTCACATTTAAGCACAAATTAGGGAGAATATACAAAACCCTACTATTTCATTGAATAAATGTGAGGAAAGGTGATAAAATCCCCTAGATTCAAGATAAAATGCACCACGAAATAGTGGTGCATCAGAATGCACCACGAAATAGTGGTGCATCAGAAAGGATCGAACCGCCAGCTTGATTATACATCTCTCATGCGGCTAATCCACGACTTCATTGGGGACTTCTCGAGACACCAATTCAGTCGATTTATGAGGAGATTAGGGTATCTATGGTAGAAGCTAGAACCCAAAGGCGCAATATTGTCTGATCCGGAAGATTCGACCTTGTCTGTGGCGTTTTGAGTAGGATCATTAAGGAGAATGGATTGCAGGTGCTTCACCTTCAATTAGACTGGATGCGCTCTAACCCTGGTATTCAGATCTGTAGGAGCATTGACGACCTCTCAAGAAAGGCGTTGATCACATACAGCCTGCCATTGAAGAAATCATTCACAATTGAAGAAGACAGTAAGACCAGAGTTAATCCAGAAGAACAAAGCAACTCTAAGCCTTAACCATCTAAGTTTTAAGATTATCATTGTAAACATATCAACCTAATTTAGATCTCACAAATCCAAATAACTCTTTTATCCGCCTGACTAAGACCTGCAAGATAACCATAGCTTACTTCAAACCATAATCTTCGTGGGATTGACCCTGACTCGGTCAGGTATTACTTGAATGACCCAGTGCACTTGCTGGTTCAGCTATATGAAGCGTGGGGATTCGTGCACCAGCTCACTTTCTTTGGATGCACAAAAAGAATTTCTTATGATGGTGGCCACACTAAACTTAATTTTTGGCTTACTCATAAGATCATTTAAATTGTTGTCATGTAAGTTCAAAAATTAAGTGGGCTGGTGGCCACACCTAACTAAGTTCTTCAGGAAGTTTCTCAAACCAATCAAGAACATCACATAATGAAATATGCACAGTTGATCTTCCAGAAAAACTAAGAAAACTTTAAAGCTAAAATCCAAAAGCTACCAACTAAGTAACTAACACTAGAAGCTAGAAAGCAATTAACTAAAGTAGTTAACATAAAACAGATCTAGAAAGCAGTAAACTGAAAGGATATGAATGTTGGGGTGCCTTCCAACTAGTGCTTCTTTAACATCACTAGCTTGATGTTTCTTCCTTTTTAGCTGAGGTTGTAGTTCACTCTTCGCTCGTCCAGTGATTCCCCCAAGTAATGCTTAAGCCTGTGGCCATTGACAGTGAAAGTCCTCTGTATTTTCTCATTCATGAGTTTCACATGACCATAAGGGGAAACTTTGATGATTGTGAAGAGTCTTGAGTTGTATAGGAGAACCCTCTGGCGTTCTACAAATTCCCTTTTTACCAGCCTTTGATCATGCCATTTCTTTGTCTTCTCTTTATAAATCTTTGCATTCTCATAGGCTTGAGTTTTGAATTCATCCAATTCATTAAGCTGCAACAACCTCCTTTCTCCAGCAGCTTGATTGTCAAAGTTGAGCATCATTAGAGCCCAAAATACTCTATGCTCAAGCTCTAAGGGCAAATGACAAGCTTTTTCATACACCAATTGGTATAGAGACATACCAATAGGTGTCTTAAAAGCTGTTCTATAGGCCCATAAAGTATCATCTAACTTCTTGGACCAATCTTTCCTTGAGGTCCCAAGAGTTTTCTCAAGGATCCTCTTGAGCTGTCTGTTTGAAATTTCTGCTTGACCATTGGTTTGTGGATGGTATGAGGTGGCTACTTTGTGCTTAACACCATGTTTGAGGAGGAGGGTCTCTAGTTGCTTGTTGCAAAAGTGACTTTCCCCATCACTTATGAGAGCTCTTGGAACCCCAAACTGGCTAAATATGTTCTTCCTCAAGAAGTTGATCACTACTTTGTTGTCATTAGTTGATGTTGCTATAGCTTCTACCCACTTGGACACATAGTCCACAGCCACCAATATGTAGCTATTTGAGTATGAGGATAGGAAGGGTCCCATGAATTCAATCCCCCAAACATCAAACAGCTCTAATTCCATGGTGAACCTCTGTGGCATCTCATTCTTCTTGGGTAGGTTGCCAGCTCTTTGACACTCATTACATCTTGTCACAAATTCCTCTGGATCTTTGAAGATGGTAGGCCAGAAAAATCTGCATTGCAAAACCTTGGCTGTAGTCCTTTCTCCACTAAAGTGCCCTCCATATGTAGATCCATGGTAATGCCAAAGAACCTCTTGTCCTTCTTCATGGGAAATCCATCTTCTTAGTATTCCATCAACACACTTCTTAAAGAGGTATGGTTTATCCCATATGAAATGCTTGGCATCATTGATGAGCTTCCTTCTTAAGTGCTTGTTGATGTTGGAATGTAGCTCTCCAATGGCCTTGAAGTTGGCTATGTCTGCAAACCATGGAGCCTCTTGAAGCATCATCAATTGCTCATCTGGGAAGCTCTCATTTACACCAGGACTGTGAGCTTCATTGTCCATATATGGGATCCTTGATAGGTGGTCTGCCACCTTATTTTCTTCTCCACTTCTGTCCTTAATTTCAATATTGAACTCTTGGAGTAATACGATCCATCTAATAAATTTGGGCTTGGATTCTTGTTTGGTTAATAGGTATTTGAGTGCTACATAGTCAGTAAACACCACTACTTTAGAACCAATAAGGTAAGACCTGAATTTATTAAAAGCAAAGACTATAGCAAGGAGTTTTTTTTTTCTGTGGTAGCGTAGTTCTTTTGGGCTTCATTAAGGACCTTGCTAGCATAATAGATGACATGCACTAGCTTGTCTCTCCGTTGTCCTAATACAACACCAATGGGAAAATCTGATACAACACACATCAATTCAAAAGGCAATTTCCAGCTTGGTGGTGCTAAAATAGGTGCAGAGGAGAGGTTACTTTTAAACTCCTCAAAAGCTTGCATACATTCTCTATCAAATATGAAAGGTACATTAGAGACAAGCAAGTTAATTGATGGTTTAGCAATTTTTGACAAGTCTCTAATGAACCTTCTATAGAAGCCAGCATGTGATGCGGGTGGAAACTGTCTCTCAACAAATTTCCTTCGGCAAGTGTACCGAATTTGTCGTCAAGTAAAAACTCACAATAGAGTGAGGTCAAATCCCACAGGGATTGATCGATCAAGCAACTTTAATTAGAATAATGTTCTAGTTGAGCGAATCCAAAATTTGGGTTGAGAGTTGCAAAAAATAAAATGGCGGAAATGTAAATAACAAAAAAGTAAATGCTAGAATTAAAGGACTGGAAGTAAATGACTGAAAGTAAATTGCAGAATTGTAAATGGGAATGGGGGATTTGCTCATAAAAGTAAATGGCAGAAATTAAAGAGAATGGGTAAGATCAGAGATGGGGAGTTCATTGGGCTTAGGAGATGTTGCAATTCTCCGGATCAAGTTCATTTTCATCTCTTCCTCAATCAATGCACTCATTGATCTCCTTGGCAATCTTAATTGATTGAATTACAAATTCAATCTCTCAAATCTTGATCAATAGCCAATTCCTTGGTCAATTGCTCATGAGAAGAGATGAAGTATGGTCATTGATTATACCACATGCATTTCCCAAATAAAGTATTGAGAGGGTTATAGTCACATACCCATCCAAACCCAATTTGGTCCAGCATGAGAAAGCATTTCTAGCTTGATCTCTTCATTCCTCTTTCAAGGTTCTGAAGAGATCCAAGTTTGAATAGCTTCTTTTCCAAGATAACTACCCAATTGGATGAAGATCGAAAGCTTTCAAGTAAAATCAAGAGAAAAGATAGAAGAAGAATAATGAAAATTAGTATTGATCCATCAAACTACAACAGAGCTCCCTAACCCAATGAAAGGGGTTTAGTTGTTCATAGCTCTAGAAAATGAAAACAAAGATGGAGAATACATCATAAAACTAGAAAATACAGAGAAGGTAAAATAGAGAGAGTAGTTCTCTTTTTCCCCCCAACTTCCAGAACTCCTAAACAATTCAAAGCTACTCCTATATATACTACTTTTCTCAGCTTCTAGTTGGCTCTTCAAGTCTTGGGCCTTTGGATCTTGAGTTTGAAGCATTTCTCTTCTTCATTTGGGATTGGCTTTACTTGCAGAGAGAAAATGTGAAGTGGGCAGAGACTTTAGCTCAGGACGTTAGGGGTGTTAATGTTTAGTGAAAATATGAGTTCGAGAACGTTAGTGACAATCAACTTTCTCACTAACGTTCCTAAGTAAAAGCCATGTTAACTTCAACGTTAGTGGCACAAACGTTGCCACTAACGTTGCCTCTAAGTCCTTCGCACACGTTATTGAGACTTAACATTCCCAATAACTTTGAAAAGCCCCCATTGTTCCGACGTTAGAGCCCACGTTAACTTAGTTAACGTGGCTCTTTAACGTGGGCTTGCCATCCTTCGAGAACGTTAGTGACACTTAACATTGTCACTAACGTTCTCGAAGGATGGCAAGCCCACGTTAAAGAGCCACGTTAACTAAGTTAACGGGAACTCTAACGTAGAGAGGGGAAGTTGAGCCAACGTTAGTGACACTTAACATTGTCACTAACGTTCTCGAAGGATGGCAAGCCCACGTTAAAGAGCCACGTTAACTAAGTTAACGTGGACTCTAACGTGGCCACTTATGAGCATTTTCCAATGTTAGTGACAATGTTAAGTGTCACTAACGTTGGCTCAACTTCCCCTCTCTACGTTAGAGTTCCCGTTAACTTAGTTAACGTGACTCTTAACGTGGTCAATGATGGCTTCGAGAGCGTTATTGGCAATTACTTTTCTCATTAACTCTGCAAGTTACTCCCATTCCACGTTAGTGTTAATGTTAGTGTAACTAACGTAGCCACTAATTTAAGGACTTACTCCCTCAAGTCTCTCCCCCATACATACACACCACAGGCACATAGTTTATTTATTTTCCTTCTTGAGACTTTGGTGTCCAATACCTCTTTGGGTTACTAAATGCTCTGTGGTGAGGGTTACTCTTGATAATGGACTTTCAGCTGATAATCCCGGGTTAGTTAACCCAAGTTACCAAGTGATAAAGCACCCCTAAGAGCTTATTCATCCAAGTAGATCCCTCACACAGGAACACCACAGACACA
This sequence comes from Arachis ipaensis, assembly GCF_000816755.2. Classification (NCBI taxonomy): domain Eukaryota; kingdom Viridiplantae; phylum Streptophyta; class Magnoliopsida; order Fabales; family Fabaceae; genus Arachis; species Arachis ipaensis. The sequence continues at coordinate 83,989,011 of NC_029794.2, forward strand.
TATCTTAAGATCAAAACCATTGGTGCCTAGCCTTATTGCTTACTCTTTTTCTTTTGTTTTTCCACTTTCATTATTCTTTTCTCTTTCTCTTATTAGGATCTTGTCATATACTTAGTCTCATGAGTATATTCAAAGCAAAGTATTCAGGCCAGATAGTTGTCATTCCACCTTATGGTTGAACCAACTTAGCTAACTTATGATCATACCACAAACTCATGAATGTACTCCATAGTGTAAACTCTACTCTGGTCTTTTGAAACATAAACATTCTCTCTTCATTTGATTCAAAAGGAACAAGCATACAAGTAAGTAAAGTAAGGATGCAGTGACATAAAGACTAGCACACAGAGACCTTCTTCAATACCAAAGACTTAAAAGACAGAATTGAAAAAGGTTTCAAATACGCGTAACTACAAATCAAAAGTGCATTCGGACTTCCAACTTTCAAAAATTCTGAGTATAATGGAATTAAGTAACAATACAACCTTCTGGTGATGATTTCTGGTTGCCCTCTCTCTTTGTCATCATCCTAGTTTTTGCTGCCTCGCTTCTTTGGGTGAAGGTGCATTATTTCCTCATAAGATTCCTGCAAGGTTACTGGAAGTTGCATGTTCCCAAAGCACTTGAGACATAGTTAGCTTGCATGTATGCTTGTGCCTCTTGAACTCAATTTGGTGTGTGAACACCAAACTTAGTTCCTTGCCCAGTACAAAACATTGCATATATGCAGAGAACCTCATATCTTGTTATCAACAAAGAAATGATCACCTATAGTATAACTACATCTAAATGGTTTCTCTTGATTGGATGGAGCTAGCAATGTTCTTTTGGAGTGGAGTGTAATTCTAACCAATGTCCTTTGGTGGAACACCAATCTTAGAATTACACTATCACTCTTGGATTGTTCTGGTGTGGAATACCAAACTTAGCTCCTTATAATGCAGAGGAAACAACTTGTGATTTTTATTGAAATAAAGATGAAAGTGAAACTACCTGAGGTTGGGTTGCCTCCCAACAGAGCGCTCTTTTATCGTCGCTAGCTCGACGAGTCCCTAATTACTTGAGATGGTACTTTACTCTGGGGTTTTCCCCCATGTTGCCCAGATAATGCTTGAGTCTTTGTCCATTCACTGAAAAAGTCCTCTCTGAACCTTCATCCGTGATTTCGATGTGGCCATATGGTGATACTTTTGTAACCATGAAAGGTCCGGACCACCTTGACTTGAGTTTTCCTGGGAACAGCCTTAATTTAGAATTGTAAAGGAGTACTCGCTGCCCCTTTTCGAAACTCCTGGGCGCAAGATGCATGTCATGTTTTCTCTTTGCCTTTTCTTTATACATCTTAGTGTTTTCATAGGCTTGTGACCTGAATTCCTCCATCTCTTGCAGCTGCAAGATCCTTTTTGCACCAGCAGCAATGTTGTCAAAATTTAGTATCTTGATAGCCCAGAGAGCTTTGTGTTCGAGCTCCAGTGGTAAATGACAAGCCTTCCCATAGACCAGTTGATATGGAGACATTCCAGGTGGAGTTTTGAATGCTGTTCTGTATGCCCAAAGAGCATCATCCAGCTTTTTCGACCAATCCTTTCTAGATGCACCCACAGTCTTTTCCAGGATCCTCTTCAGCTCTCTGTTGGATATCTCAGTTTTCCCACTTGTTTGAGGATGGTAAGGTGTGGCTACTTTGTGTTTTATCCCATATCGTAGGAGGAGAGCTTCTAGTGGTTTGTTACAAAAGTGGCTCCCTCCATCACTGATGAGCGCTCTTGGGACTCCAAACTGGCTAAAGATATTCTTCCTGAGGAAGTTCATGACTACCTTGTTATCATTAGTTGGGGTTGCAATAGCCTCTACCCACTTGGAAACATAATCCACTGCTACCAAGATGTACTTGTTTGCATGTGAGGTTGGGAATGGTCCCATGAAATCTATTCCCCACACATCAAACAGTTCCAGTTCCAAGATGAAATTTTGTGGCATGGCGTTTCTTTTGGGCAAGTTTCCAGATCTTTGGCATTCATTGCAGCTTTTTACTAGTTCCTTGGTATCCTTGAAAAGGGTGGGCCAAAAGAATCCGCTTTGTAACACCTTTGCTGCAGTTCTGTCCCCTCCAAAGTGGCCTCCATAACATGAACCGTGGCAATTCCACAGGACTTCTCTTCCTTCTTCTTCCGAAACACATCTTCTAAGGATTCCATCTGAACACTTCTTGAAGAGATATGGCTCGTCCCAGACAAAGTATTTTGCATCATTCATGAGCTTCCTTTTTTGATGTTTGTTGATCCCTGGGGGTAATGCCCCAGTTGCCTTGAAATTTGCAATATCTGCAAACCATGGTGCTTTGTGAACTGTCATCAACTGCTCATCAGGGAAGAGCTCGTTCACATTTGTATCATTTCCTCTACCTTGATCATGAGGGATTCTGGATAGGTGATCTGCCACCTTGTTCTCCACTCCTTTCTTGTCTCTGATTTCAATATTGAATTCCTGCAACAGTAAGATCCACCTTATTAGTCTTGGCTTTGATTCTTGATTGGCAAACAAATATTTAAGTGTTGTGTGATCTGTAAAGACAATCACTTTAGCACCAATGAGGTATGATCTAAATTTGTCAAATGCAAAAACTATTACTAGCAACTCCTTTTCAGTAGTGGTATAATTTCTTTGAGTTTCATTAAGGACTTTGCTAGCATAGTATATCACATGAACTAAGTTATCTTTCCTTTGTCCTAACACTGCATAGGCAAACACTCCATACGGACAAGTAAATGAGGTTTTCTCTTGGTCTCTGGGATCAACCACTATTTGGTTATATCCTGAATAACCGTCGAGAAAACAATAATATGCGTGCCCTGCAAGTCTTTCCAACATCTGATCCATGAATGGAAGGGGAAAATGATATTTTCGTGTAGCCTCATTGAGTTTTCTGTAGTCTATGCACATCCGCCATCCTGTGACGGTCCTTGTAGGTATGAGTTCGTTCTTCTCATTGGGAACCACATTGATTCCTCCCTTCTTGGGCACAATATGTACGGGGCTAACCCAAGGGCTGTCCGAAATTGGGTATATTACCCCTCCTTGCCAAAGCTTTATAACCTCTTTTTGTGCCACTTCCTTCATGATTGGGTTCAGCCTTCTTTGGGATTGAATGGATGGCTTAGCATCATCTTCCAACAGTATTTTATGCATGCATATGGCTGAACTGATTCCTTTCAAGTCAGCAAGGGTCCATCCAATGGCATCCTTATGCTCCCGCAGTACTTTGAGTAGCTCGTCCTCTTGATCTTGACTGAGGGATGAATTTATGATCACTGGATAGTTTTCATTTTCTCCTAGATATGCATATTTGAGAGTGGGTGGCAGTGCTTTGAGTTCAAGTTTGGGTGCTTCTGACTTTTCGTTCCCTTCCTTTGGTGCATCTGGTATATGAATTCCTGCTATGGCCACCTCTTCACTTGATTCAGATTCTTCCTCCACCAATCTCTCGTCCTCTTTAGGTTCTTCTTCTTCAAAATTCTCCTGCACTTCATCCTCAAGTGCATCTAACCTCATGCATTCCCCCAATTGTTCTGGTGGGTAACTCATGGCCTTGAACACATTGAATGTCATCTTTTCATTGTGTAATCTCAGGGTGAGGTCACCCTTCTGAACATCGATGACAGCCCCAGCAGTGGCCAAGAATGGCCTTCCCAGGATGATGGAGGTCTTGGCGTCCTCCTGCATGTCCAGCACCACAAAATCTGCTGGAAATATGAAATCTCCCACTTTTACCAGCAAATCCTCTACTACCCCATGAGGGAATTTGAACGATCGATCTGCCAGTTGTAGGGCCATTTTCGTTGGTTTAGCCTCCTCAATTTTCATCTTCCTCATCATAGCTACTGACATCAAATTGATACTGGCCCCTAAGTCACAAAGAGCCTTCTCTACTGTGATTTCCCCTATAATACAAGGGATCTGAAAACTCCCAGGATCCTTCAGTTTCTGGGGTAGTTTGTGCTGAATGATAGCACTACACTCTTCGGTTAGTATCACAGTCACATTGTTCTTCCAGCTTCTCTTCTTAGTCATTAGCTCCTTCAAAAACTTGGCATAGAGTGACATTTGTTCTATGGCTTCAGCAAAGGGTATGTTGATTTGTAGTTTCTTGAAGATTTCCAAAAATCTCAAGAACTGGTTGTCATCTTCCTTTTTCTTCAATAGCTGGGGGTATGGAGCTCTTGAGATGTTCAGTTGTGGCATCCCTTTTTCTTTCTGCGGACTTGGCGTGGGAGGTTGAACTCCATCTTGCTCTTCTCCCTTTTCATTTGAGCCTTCTTCTTGTGATTTTTGGGGCAGTTCCTTCAATTCCTTCCCACTCCTAAGTGTGATAGCTTGACACTCCTCCCTTTTGCTTGAATTGGCATCATTGCAAAGGTTGTGGTTAGGAAGCTGCTTAAATAGATAGCTGATTTGTGTCTCCAGTTTCTTGATGGCAGCGTTTTGATTCTACATGTTTGACTGCACTTCCTCTCGGAATGCTTTACTGTTTTGAATGTCTTTGCATACTCCTTCAAGTAAGGTTTCAATCTTAGAGAGCTTGTCATCAATTGATGGTTGATTCGGAGCAGATGTACTATTTTGGTTTTGATAAGCGTGTGGAGAAGTGTTGTTGTGGGGGTGTTGAGATGTCCTCTGTGTGAATTGTTGGTGAGCTGCATTGTTGTTGGAATTGTAACATCTCTGGTCTTGGTTTTGATCTTGCTGACTTCCCCACCCAAAGTTTGGGTGGTTTCTCCATCCAGGGTTGTAGGTCTTGGAGTATGGATCATAGTTTTTCCTTGGTGAATTCCCAATGTAGTTTTGTTGCCTGAAAGTTTGGACCTTAGCTCTTAGCCTATTGATTCGTTGAGGAGGGTAAAATCTTGCTAAGAATTTATTCACCACGTCTTCCCAAGTTGTCAAGCTTTCCCTTGTGTAAGATTCCAGCCACTTGGCTGCCTTGTCCTTAAGTGAGAATGGAAACAAGAGCAGTCTATAGGTGTCAGGATGAACACCATTAGACTTCACTGTGTCACATATCCTCAGGAAGGTGGTTAGATGTTGATTGGGATCTTCTTGGACACCTCCTCCAAACGAACAGTTGTTCTGAACAAGGGTGATGAGCTGTGGTTTAAATTCAAAGTTGTTGGCATGGATTGTTGGCTTTTGGATGCTACTTCCACAATTGCCTGGGTTTGGATTGATGTAAGAGCCCAAAACTCTTCTATCCTCCCCAGCATGATTTGCTCTACCTCCTCTCCCATGGTTGTGATCCTCTTCTTCATGATGGTTTTCCATGTTGTCTTCCATGTTTGGTTCAAAGAATTCCTCCTCTTCCTCAGCACCAACCACTTTCTTTCCTCTTGCCTCCCTCCTTAATCTAAGGAAGGTCCTCTCAAGTTCAGAATCGAAGGAAGTTGAAGCCCTGCTTCTTCTCCCTGTCATACAACCATCAAGTGCAAGCAAGAAAAGATATGTGCAGAAAGTATTTTTGTCAGAATTACTGTTAGTTGTGGGTGATGCAATATATCAAACAGTTAGTGGGTTAGCAAACAGAATTGAAAATAACAAAGAAAAACAAAAGAGTAGAGGGGGAAGGGAAGAAATTTAACTAAAACAGAAAGTAAATCACTCAAATAGAAGATTCACAAAAGAAAAATGCTCAATCTAGTGATCTTCTAATTTAATCATTGTTGATGCACGATCAATCCCCGGCAACAGCGCCATAAACTTGATGCGGATGGAAACTGTCTCTCAACAAATTTCCTTCGGCAAGTGTACCGAATTTGTCGTCAAGTAAAAACTCACAATAGAGTGAGGTCGAATCCCACAGGGATTGATTGATCAAGCAACTTTAATTAGAAGAATGTTCTAGTTGAGCGAATCCAGAATTTGGGTTGAGAGTTGCAGAAAATAAAATGGCGGGAATGTAAATAACAAAAAAGTAAATGCTAGAATTAAAGGACTGGAAGTAAATGACTGAAAGTAACAAAACCCTAAAATTAATAACTGAAGTATTCAGACCTCGGGTCGCTCTCCCTAGGAATTGCAATAAAGTGTTCTTGTTATTGGCTATGAGGTATGTTTAGGGTTTTTGAGATAATAGACAAGAAATATAAATGGAAAAGGAAATAAACTAACAACTAACAAAGCTCTTGGCGAGGTATGAGAATTGGAAGTCCTATCCTAGTTATCCTCCTCAATTATGACCACAATTGTCCATTGCTCCCACTTAGTTAACCTCTAACTATGAAGGAAAGTCAAGTGGATAAATTAAATTGATTTCACAAGTCCTAGCCAAATCATAATGAAAGACTAGCTTTAGTGGCATTCAAGTCAATTAGCAACTTCTAATTATCAATCTACAAAGGAGTTTGATAACTCAAGAGTCACTAATTACTCTACCTAGGCTAAGAGGAAAAAAATCTATTCTAAAATCCAACCAAGCATTTTGTCAAGTACCTGGAAGGCACAAAAGGAAATCATAGTAAATTGTAAGAAAAGTAAATATACACTACTCAATTGCAACAAATTAACAACAATAAAGCAAATCAACAATAAAGGAAATCAAAACATGAATTGCATTAAAAGGAAAAATGGAAGAACAAAAATGCATCAACATAAAAGTAAAGAATTACAAGAATTGAATGCTAAACTAGAGAGAGGAAAGGTAAAAGAAGAAATTACAAAAAAAAAAGTAAATCAAAGCATGAAATTAATCTAGATCTAAGAAATTCTAATCTAGATCGAACCTAATCCTAATTCTAGAGAGAAGTGAGAGCTTCTCTCTCTAGAAGCTAACTTTCCCTCTAAAACTAAACTAAACTAATTGGTCACTAATTGGTCCATCCCTCTTCAATCTTTGGGTTAAATAGCATCAGAAATGAGTTGGATTGGGCCCCAAATGCTTCAGAAATCACTGGCCACGAGTTGCCTTTAGTGAGTCACGTGCCATCACCGATGCGTATGCATACATCATACATACGCGTCTCTAAACGCCAGGAAAACTATGGCAAGTCTTATATCATTTTGAAGCCCCGGATGTTTGCTTTCCAACGCAACTAGAACCACAGCATTTGGACCTCTGTAGCTCAAGTTATGATCAATTAAGTGCGAAGAGGTCAGGATTGACAGCTTTGCGATTCCTTCAATTCTTCATGAGTTCTCCATCTCTTCATGCTTTTTCTTCATTCCCTCAATCCAATCTTTGCCTCCTAAACCTGAAATTACTTAACAAACATATCAAGGCATCTAATGGAATCAAGATGAATTATATTTAGCTATTTTAAAACCTAAAAAGCATGTTTTCACTCTTAAGCACAATTAAAGGAGAATTTACAAAACCATGCTATTTTAGTGAATAAATGGGAGAAAAGTTGACAAGACCCTCTAAATTCAACACAATATAAATCCTAAAAATGGGGTTTATCAACCTCCCCACACTTAAACAATAGCATGTCCTCATGCTAAACCAAGAAGGACAACAAAAGGTGTATGAACATTTATTCAATGCAAAGAAATTATATGCATCCTATCTAAATGAATGTAACTAAATGCAAAATGATTCTAGCTACTTGGTTAAAAGTAAATCAATCTCCAAGACATACATGCACAAGTAGGGCCAAGATCATATAACAAATCATGAATCCTACCAATTCAAATATCAAAATGAAGTTCAAGTAGATCTGCAAGAAGAAAGCTCATGAAAGCCGAGAACAAGGAATTGAGCATCGAACCCTCACCGGAAGTGTTTGCACTCTATTCGCTCAAGTGTTTAGGGTTGATTCACTCAATTCTCCCCTAATCATGCTTTCCAAGATTTGTTTTTCATCTAACAATCAACAAATATTTTATGCATGCATACAAGTATCATGAGGTCTTTTCATAGGTTGTAATGGGGCTAGGGTCAAGGTAGGATGCATATTTGGTCAAGTGGACTTGAAATTTGAATCTTTGATAAGCTTAGACTTCCCACCCAACCTATATAGCAACCTATACAAATCCAAAGCTAACCTAACTACCCATTCTTCACTTTTTCACATACTCATGCATTTTTCTTTCACTTCACAACACATACGCATTGATCTTTATTGAACTTTACTTTGGGACATTTTGTCCCCTTTTATTTCTTTCTTTTTCTTTTTCTTTTCTTTCTATTTTTTTCTTTTCTTTTGTTTTTCCATACTTTAATTTTTCTTTTTATTTTTTCTTTTGTTTTTCTCATTTTTCTTTCTTTCAAACTATATACAAGAACATTAATGCATAGGGTCTATACAATTAATCAATACATGACTATGTACCCAATTCCTAATATTTTCAACAAAAATACAAAACTACCCTTTTACTCCACTAATGACCCAAGATTTTCCACACTTGAATGTTACACACTCGCTAGCCTAAGCTGATCAAAGATCCAAATAAAGGGCATTTATTGTTTTTCGCTTTAAGGCTTGTAATGTGCTAAAATGAAGAACAAGTGGGTTAAGCATAGGCTCAAAATTGGTTACTGTTCTGAGGGTTACCTGAAATTGTAGGTCGATCTCGGATGAGATCTGCGGTGGTGGCCGGAGCTGTCGTGTCCGACTTATCGGACTTGTTGGAGCTGGAGATGCTGCTGATCCTTCGTCACCGGAGGGTGGTGGTGGTACCTGCAAGAGACTCCGATGCTTAAGTTAGCATGGGCTTTAAGCAAGTTTTTTAGTAGAATCAGAGTATGAGTTATACCTGGGTGCTCTAGTGTATTTATAGTAGTGTAGGCTGACCTTTCTAGATAAGATATGTTAGTTATCTTATCTTTTATCTTTAAGTGAGGTCATCTTATCTTCTGGGGAACCGCCCTTATCTTTCTAGGCTTTAACTACCTTTAGATTGGGCTGTGTCCCTTCATTTGGGCCTGTTTGGGCCCCTCTGGTGACTTGGCCGAACTCCTTAAGAAGAGGTCGGGGAATCCAGACCTAAAGAGGTCGGTCGACTTGTCTTTAATCAGTCCGGGTCGTGCAGCTCGACCTAGGGTATGAACAGTGCCCCTGCTTGAGTGCAGTCTTCCTTTTGAGGTCGTGTCTTTTTAGACTTCGATCTCTTTTTGGAAAAGCCGAGCTCGAGCATTCTTTTGTTGATCTCATTATAGAACTCCTACTGGCTTGAATGCGAAACGTTCATTCTTTTAATTATGGCGCACGTTTGGTTTTTTCTTGGAAACATGCAAAGGTCAAAGACTTATTAACTCTTTGCCGTTTCCTTTGTTTCCCTCTTTGTATCTTTCATTTTGAATTTCAAAGCATCTTCCTTTAGTTTCTTCTTTCACTTTTCTCTTAGATTCCTTGCTGGTGCTTCGTTCTTTTGTTCTCAAATCTTTCCATTCTTTGCACTTCCCGCTTTCTTTGCTAGGAAAGCGATTGTTTGGCGTGGTTTCGTCGTTGCTTTGGTCTCTGAGGGTTTATCTTCTCCTCTCCACTGCAGGTTGGTTTTTCATCTTCTCTCTCTCTTTTACTTTTCACGCCGTTCTTTTTAATGCTTGTGTTTGTTTGGGGATGAAAAAGTTTTGATCTTTGTTTGGATTTGGAATGTTTGAATCTTGTATGCGTCGTTGTGCCTGTAATGCGCGCCTTGAGGGTTTCGTTGATTTGTTGCTTGTTTCTGCCCCTTTTACTTAATTTCTTTATGCGTAGATCTTCTTCTCTTTGTATCTTGGAGTAATGGACTGTGAATTTGAAAAAGGTTGCATCTTTTTTATGATTTCTGCACGCTTGATGTTCGCTGTTTTGCATGGATGGATCGCCATTTGTCAGAGGAGGCTTGATCTTTGTTTGTGTTTTTAGGGCTTAAACTGTGAGATTTTTCTTTTTCCTGGATCCTTGCTTTGTTATTGCCTCCAAAGGATGCCCCTGGACCTTGGTATAAGTCTTGGGGTTTCCTTGTACTGCTGTTTCTGAGTCTTTTAACATTTGCATGCTATTGTCCGAGTTATCTCCATACTTTGTCCGAGATGTCTCCTATTTTGTCCGAGCTATTTGATTAGTAACCCATTTTTCCTTTTTCTCACTGTAGGACTAGTTGACCCATGTCTTCTCGCAAAAATATTGTTGAGATATCTACCAAGGTCCCAGATGGCATGTCTGACTGGCTGGATTCTCTTGTCTTGATGTGTGTCACTGTGGTTGATTTTGAATACTATGCGTGACTTAGGAATCATCATAGGATTTGTGGTAGTAGAGATCAGGAGAAAAATTACGAGTTGGTAGCACTTGACCCTAATGAGAAAGTTTGTTTTTCTTCTCTGACTCAGGGGGAACGTCCCTTCTTTTATGCGTATGATTACTTTTTTAGCCAAATGAATATCACCATTCTTTTTACTTCCTTTGAGATCGACCTGTTGTGGTCCTGCAACGTAGCTCCTTCTCAACTTCACCTGAACTCGTGGGGCTTCATAAAAATCTTCCAACTGTTGTGCCAAGAACTGGATGTTCGACCTTCTCAAACTCCCTTTCTTTACCTTTTTGTTTTGACGAAGCCTGGGGCAGCTAAGAAGAAGGCTTCCTGGATTTCTTTCTGAGCTGCCCAGGGAAAGAAAGTTTTTTCTATGTACGACGAATCTTTTAGGGATTTTAAAAACTATTATTTCAAGATCTGAGCTGTTGAAGGAGCTCAGCCTTTCTTCTTGGAACAGAATAATGAGGCTGCCTTCCCTTTATGCTGGCAAAAGAATGTGGTAGTGTCTAGGTATACTTGGGAAATGCTAGATGAAATCGAGCAGGCTTTTGTGCATGTACTAGAGGAAAATTGGGGGGAGCCTTCCCATCTTGATACGAAGAAGTTTTTAGGGGATCCCTCCCTTCTTCAAGCTGAATTGGGTATCCACCGATTTCTTTTTTAGCCTTGTTTTTATTATTTTGTTGGTTTTGTCAATCCATCTCTTTCTAATTTGCAATTTTTGGTTTTGCTGCTTTATTTTTTTAGAGATGGTGAAGACCACTGATTCCATGAAAGCTTTTAAGAGGGCAAGGAAGGCGACCACGGCCCAAAACATCTCGGCCAAAGGTTCTGGGAGGGACCTTCGAGAGTTACTCTGAGGAGAGTCATACCAACCCCCCAGGTTCGCCTGGCTTCTTCTGATCCTCCCCAGTCGACCTCTGGTGCTGTCTCTCCTTCTGCTGCCGGTCCTCCATCCAAGAAGCAGAAGATTGTTGAACCCTATAATCTGATGCCCCTGACTTTGATACTGTGGGGTTTGTTGATAACCAGATTGCCCCTTATGGTCGACTTCCTATGGACGACGTGTCCATCCTGCACCACCTGGATTTCATCACCAGGAGTAGTGTTCGGATGGCGCACATGGGTGCAGCTTTGTTTCGCTCAACCCAAGACTCTCCCGTCTATGCGACGAAGGCTTTTATGATGGAACCCAAGTCGGAGTATGACAGGATCAAGGGGTTGAAGGATGAGCTGGATGCCAAAGTGGCCAAGTTGGAACTGGATGTAGAGAAAGAGAAATCCAGGGCTGTTGCTGCGGAGGCTGCTGCAAATCTGGTCGAGGAGATGGCCAAGAAGTCGAAGGAGAGTTATACTCAAACTTATGGCGAGTTGCTAAAGACCAGGAAGAGGCTGGAGTCTGCTCAAGCTGACTATACTGAGCTCCAGGGTTATCTTATAGGCAGTGTGACTGATGCCTATGAAAACTTGAAGGCTTAGGTTCGAGTTCTTGCTCCCGAGCTCGACCTGACTCTCTTCAGTTTGGACAACATTGTGGAGGACGGAAAAATCGTCCCTATACCAGATGAGGATGAAGGGGAAGATCCTCCCCCTATGCCGCCAGTCAAAGCCTCTGCAGCCGCGACTTTTTCAAATCCTTCTACTGTGGTAGACCGTTCCCAACCCGATCCGGATTGTGAGATACTCAATCGTGAGGATGGGACCGTGGACGCTGTCCCTGTGAATATCATTCCTCCTCCTTCTGCTACTGACGCTGCTACTGGGGAAACTTTGCACCCCTTATGATTTATGTGTTTTTATCTCCACAGCCCGACTTGTGGGCTTTTGAACTCTATTTCTGTAATTTTGGTTATAACTTGGTTCCTTTGACTGTTAGTTGCTTCTATGCAACTTAGTAGATAAACAAAGTACTTTTGAACTCTTGAGGTCCTCTTCCAGGAATCTTTAGAGTGTTGGAATTTTGCTGTCCGACCTCTTTTTGATTGCCTTGTGTTTGTTCATTTTCTACTTTTAATGCTGGCTTTGTTCGACAACTCTCTAGTGTTCTCGTAGAACTTTGTTTAGTTTAGTCTGAACAACTCTAGTGGCTTTGTTGTGGAGTCATGGCTTTTGGGCAGAGTTGTGTCCCTTCTAGCGCACGCTTTTCGTTGGTCCAACTTCTCGTGTCGATCCTTCTCGAGTTATTTTTAGTAATCTATTTTTAATCAGGGCTGGTCAGGCCTCTTCTATGGATTACTTTTTATAACTTTTGTCGCTTTGATTGGTCAGGCCGACTTCTTCTTAGTCGGTCCTTTCTAAGTTATTTCTAGTAATCCATTTTTACTCAGACCTCATCAGGCCTCTTTTTATGGATTACTTTTTATAACTTTTGTCGCTTTGATCAGTCTGGTCCGACTTCTTCATGTCGGTTCGTTCTAAGTTATTTTTAGCATTCCATTTTTTCTCAGACATCGTCAGGCCACTTTCTATGGATTACTTTTTATAACTTTTGTCGCTTTGATCAGTCTGGTCCGACTTCTTCATGTCGGTCCGTTCTAAGTTATTTTTAGCAATCCATTTTTTCTCAGACCTCGTCAGGACTCTTTATATGGATTACTTTTTATAACTTCTTGCATTAATCTGTTTTTATCGCTTTTTCATCTTGCCAATTTTTGTAGAAATCGGGCGGTGAGTTTAGTTCTCACTTAGCCGACCTTGTCGAAGTCGGGCGGTTAATTTGGTTTTCACCTTGCCCACCTTTGTCGAAATCGGACGATGAATTCGATTTTCATCGTGGTCGGGCGGTGAATTTGGTTTTTCACCTTGTCGACCTGTAGATTTGTAATCGGGCAATGATTTTTTGCGTTCAGATTAATGCGTCTTGGTGGAGAAACTTTGTAGAGAATCTGGAAAATTTTATTCAAAATAGAAAATAGACATATAGGAAAAAATATATACATGTGGGTGCTTAACCTTCTAAGTCAGGCAATTTTGCAGATCTTGGCTTGGTGTCTCGTTAAAAAACCTTTTTAGGAAAAAGAGTGCACCTGGGCCAAAGAACTTTATTGCCTTCTTAGGTTGCAGGCATGCCATGACTTTGGAAGCTCTTACCCCTCGAGGTCGGACAATTTGTAGTAGCCTTTTCCCAATACCTCGGTAACTCGGTAGGGTCCTTTCCAATTAGCCGCGAGCTTTCCTTCTCCTGGTCGACCTATTCCGATGTCATTTCGGATGAGATCGTTGTGGGCAAAACATCGCTGGACGACTCTTTGATTGTATCTTGAGGCCATTCGACGTTTTAATGCCTCTTCCCTAATCTGAGCTCTTTCTCGGATTTCTGGAAGTCGGTCGAGCTCTTTCCTTTGATTTTGGGAGTTGGTGTCTTCATTGTAGTAGATCATTCTGGGGGATCCTTCTTCGATTTCTACCAGGATCATTGTCTCTATTCTGTAAGCCAATCGGAAAGGTGATTCCTTTGTGGTGGAGTATTGAGTTATCCGATATGCCAATAGGATTTATGGGAGCTCTTCAGCCCAGGCTTCCTTTGCGTCCTGTAATCTCCGTTTTAACCCAGCCAATATGGCTTTGTTAGCGGCTTCTGCTTGTCCATTAGCTTGTGGGTGTTCTACGGATGTGAATTGGTGCTTTATTTTCAAGTCAGCTACCAACTTCCTGAAACCTGTGTCTGTAAATTGGGTGCCATTGTCCGTGGTGATGTAGTAAGGAACCCTGAACCTTGTAACAATGTTTTTGTACAAGAATTTCTGACTTCTTTGAGCAGTGGCATTAACTAGGGGCTCTTCCTCAATCCATTTTGTGAAGTAATCCACCCCTACAATAAAGAACTTGACTTGTCTTGATCCTTGGGGAAAGGGTCCAAGGAGGTCGAGTACCCATTTTGCAAATGGCCAAGGTGATGTCACGCTGATGAGCTCCTCTGGTAGGGCGATGTGGAAGTTAGCATGTTTCTGACATGGTGTGCATGTCTTAACGAACTCGGTTGCTTCTTTTTGTAAATTCGGCCAAAAGAATCCGGCTCGGAGTACTTTTTTGGAGAGAGCTCGCGCTCCCAGATGGTTGCCACATATGCCACTGTGTATTTCTTCTAAAACCTCCTTTGTGTTGGAGGTCGGTACACATTTTAATAAGGGTGTGGAGATCCCCTTCTTGTATAGGATGTCATTTATGATGGTGTAGTATTGCACTTCTCGTCTCAACCTCTTCGCCTCCTTCTTATCTGTAGGGAGCGTCTCTGACTTGAGGTAGTTGATTATGGGAGTCATCCATCCTTGATCCTGACCTGATATGGCTAGGACTTTTTCTTCCTCCGAGATTGATGGGCTTTGCAGTATTTCCTGGATGAGGCTTCTATTATTGCCCCCTGGTTTGGTGCTGGCTAATTTTAAGAGTGCATCAGCTCGAGCGTTCTGTTCTCGGGGTATATGGCGGACCTCATATTCCCTGAGTTGTTCGAGCTGTTCCCCGGTTTTGTCCAGGTACTTTTTCATGGTGGGGTCCTTAGCTTGGTAACTCCCTACTATTTGTGAGATGACTACTTGCGAATCACTGAAGATGATAAGCTTTTGAACTCCAACTTCCTTAGCCAGTCTCAAACCAGCTAGTAATGCCTTGTATTCGGCCTAGTTGTTTGAGGTAGGAAACTTGAATTTTAGGGAGAGTTCAATTTGGGTTCCTTGGTCGCTTTCTATTATCACACCTGTATCACTCCCGGTTTTGTTTGAAGTGCCGTCTACATAGAGATCCCATTTTGTAGGAGTTTCCGGGGTGTCAGTGTACTCAGCAATAAAATCGGCCAAATACTGAGACTTGATGGCCATCCGAGCTTCATATTGGAGATCGAATTCAGATAGCTCGACTACCCACTGTAGAATTCTTCCAGCTAAGTCTGTCTTCTGTAGAATCCCTTTCATGGGTTGGTTAGTTCGAACCTTGATGGTGTGATCTTGAAAATATGGGCAAAGTCGTCGAGAAGTTAGTATGAGAGCGTAGGCAAACTTTTCTATCTTTTGATAGTTTAGTTCGGCCCCTTGTAGGGCTTTGCTTATGAAGTAGATGGGTTGTTGCCCACTTTCATCTTCTCTGACTAGTGCTGAGGCTATTGCCCGACTTCCCACTATTAGGTATATATGAGTGCTTCTCCTTCCCATGGTCAAGTAAGAATGGGTGGTTGTCCCAGGAATTTTTTGAAATCCTGGAAGGCTTGCTCGCACTTTATTATGCATTCAAACTTCTTTCCTTTCCTTAAAGTAGCATAGAAGAGGAGAGATCTTATCGTTGATCCTGCTAAGAATCTGGATAAGGCTGCCAATCTCCCGTTGAGTTGTTGCACCTCTTTGACAGAAGTTAGGCTCTTCATGTTGAGTATATCCTGGCATTTATCCAGATTTGCCTCAATTCCTCTTTATGTGAGAATTTCCCTTCCTTAGTGTGGTGTAAAAGGGGAGAGATCTTATGGCCGATTTGGCTAGAAATCTGGACAAGGCTGCCAGTCTTCCATTGAGTTGTTGTACTTCTTTGACGCAGGTTGGGCTTTTCATGTTGAGTATAGCTCGGCATTTATCCAGGTTCGCCTTAATTCCTTGTTGTGTTAGCATGAAACCTAGGAATTTGCCAGAAGTTGCATGCCATGCTTTCTGATGGTGTCAAATACTTTGGCGAGGTCGGACAATAATGACTCCTCACTTTGTGTTTTTACCAACATGTTGTCTATACATACCTCCATGAGTTTCCCGATATGGTCTACAAAGACCTTATTCATTAATCTTTGGTAGGTAGCTCCTGCGTTGTTAAGTCCGAACGGCATGATGACTGATGTGGCCGAAATTGGCGAGTCAAGAATTGTTGTAAATATGCGTTGCAAGTATAGTTCTTAACCAACCAGAATTCTGCTTATCAATTTAGAAGGGTTGTCACAAAAATTAAAATTAAAATACTGGGAGTATGAATCCCAAGTCGTCTCCCAATGAGTTACAGAAAGGTGTGCTATTCTATTAATCAGATATTTTCAGAAAGAGTTTGAGTTGAATAAACAGGAAATTAAATTGGGGAAATTAAGTAATTTAAATAAAAGCCTTGACTGGGAGTAGATTAGTTGGAAGCCCTATTCTTGTTGCAGTACTCTCAAGATTAATTGATAATTGAAGGTCATTCTGTTTAGTTATCCCTTACTAAGTAAGGGAAAGTCAAACAGTTTGGAATGATGTTTCTACTCACAAGTCCCAATCCGCTTACTTGGAAGGACTGGCGTTAGTGACTAGAGAGCCATCCAACAGTAAACCCAATTACAATCTCTCTTTTGAGTATTCCAACTCAAGGGTTCCTTTCAATCAACTCCCCATCAAGTTAGGGAACTACTCGCTCATTGTGATTATGGAACACATAACATAGAAAAGGGAACTAATAAAAGACATGATAAATAAAACTCAAAGGAATCAATTAAAAATAAAAGTAACTATTGTATTAATAAATTCTAAAATAATTCAATAATAAAATTGAGTGAATTAAAGGACATGGAAGAGTAAATCAAGTAAAGAAAACGAACTAGAATGACGAAGTCCTGATGAGGTAATAACTCTTCTCAATATCCCAATGCAAAGAGCAATCGAAATAAAAATCCTAAGAACTATAAATGTGTAGAGAAAAAACCTAGAGGAGGAGTAAAACTAGATCTAAAAACTAAAAACTGTGTAGAATGAATGTTGTTTTTGGTTTCTGCATATCCTCTGGCTCTAGTCTGCTTTTCCGGGACGAAAACTGGGTCAAAACAGGGCCCAAAATCGCCCCCAGCGAATTCTGCAGATTATGCAGATCGCGCATGTCACGTGATCGCGTCATTCATGCGGACGCGTCATGCGGCGTTTTGCTTTGCCACGCGGGCGCGTCGTCCACGCCTCCGCGTCACTTGTGCTATTCCAATCCGCGCGGTTACGTGAGCCATGCGACTGCGTCACTGCGATTTCCTCTCTTCCGCGCGGTCGCGTGAGCCATGCGGCCGCGTCACTTCTCGCTGGTCATCTCCTTAATTTCTTGTGTTCCTTCCATTTTTGCAAGCTTCCTTTCCAATCTCCAACTCATTCATGCCCTATAAAGCCTGAAACACTTAACACACAGATCATGGCATCGAATGGAATAAAGGAGAATTAAAATACATAATTAAAAGTCTCTAGGAAGCAAGTTTTTAATCATGTAATAATTTTAGGAAGGAAATATAAATGCATGCTAATCATATGAATAAGTGGGTAAAGATCATGATTAAACCACACAATTAAACACATTATAAACCATAAAATAGTGGTTTATCAACCTCCCCACACTTAAACATTAGCATGTCCTCATGCTTAGTTGAAGGAGATAAAATAAATGAGTAGGAACATGTAAAACTCATGCAATGCAATGTAACCTATATATATGAATGCAACTATATGATTTTTTTTGTCCACTTGATCAATAATAAATAAGCTCTTCAGAACAATTACAAATCAAATTCCACTAATTCAATTCTCATGCAATAAGAACAGATAAAAATGCAAGAAGGCAGCTGGTATACGAAATTGCTACTCAGGTTGTGAATTGTTGTTCGAAATTGATTCCCTGGCAATGGCACCAAAAACGGATACACAGGACCATGGTCTAAACATATCTTCACAACTTCGCATAACTAACCAGCAAGTGCACTGGGTCGTCCAAGTAATACCTTACGTGAGTAAGGGTCGAATCCCACGGAGATTGTTGGTATGAAGCAAGCTATGGTCACCTTGTAAATCTCAGTCAGGCGGATATAAAATAGTAATGGGTTTTCGAAAATAAATAATAGAATAGGGATAGAAATACTTATGTAATTCATTGGTGAGAATTTCAGATAAGCGAATAGAGATGCTTTCGTTCCTCTGAACCTCTGCTTTCATGCTATCTTCATCCAATCAGTCTTACTCCTTTCCATGGCTGGCTTTATGTGATTAATCTATGGAGTGTAGAAACTCTATCGTTGAAAATACATAAGTGAAAGGTCCAGGCATGGCCGAATGGCCAGCCCCTCTGATCTAAGAACCAGGCGTCCAAAGATGTTCAAAGATGTCTAATACAATAGTAAAAGGTCCTATTTATAATAAACTAGCTACTAGGGTTTACAAAAGTAAGTAATTGATGCATAAATCCAGTTTCGGGGCCCACTTGGTGTGTGCTTGGGCTGAGCTTGAGTGTTGCACGTGTAGAGGTCCTTCTTGGAGTTGAACGCCAGTTTTTGTGCCAGTTTGGGCGTTCAACTCTGGTTTTGGATCCTTTTCTGGCGCTGGACGCCAGAATTGGCAGAAAGCTGGAGTTGAACGCCAGTTTACGTTATCTATTCTTGGCCAAAGTATGGACTATTATATATTGCTGGAAAGACCTGGATGTCTACTTTCCAATGCAATTAGAAGCGCGCCATTTCAAGTTCTGTAGCTCCAGAAAATTCACTTTGAGTGCAGGGAGGTCAGAATCCAACAGCATCAGCAGTCCTTCTTCTCCCTTTCCCCTTTCTAGAGGATTCTCCGATCTTAGGTGCCATCAATGGTAATGGAAAAACAAAAAGATTATGCTTTTACCACACCAAACTTAGAATTTTGCTCATCTTCGAGCAATAAAAGAAAGAATAGATAAAGAAGAAGAAGAAATGGAGGAGAGGGAGAGTGGGAAGTGTTTCGGCCAAGAAGGGTGTAGAGGGGTGTGTTGTGTGAATTTGATGAAGAATGGAGGGCTTTATATAGGGAAGGGAGGGGGGAAAGGTTTCGGCCATATTGGTGGGTTTGGGTGGGAAATTGGTTTTGAATTTTGAAGGTAGGTGGAGTTTATGAGGTAGGTTTATGGAGAAGAGTGGATGGATGTGAGTGGTGAAGAGGTGATGGGGAAGAGAGATTGAGGTGATTGGTGAAGGGTTTTTGGGGAAGAGTGTTTATGGGGTTGTGTGAAAAAGAGTGGTGAGAAGAAGTGAATGGAGGTAGGTGGGGATCCTGTGGGGTCCACAGATCCTGAGATGATCCTGTGGGGTCCACAGATCCTGGGGTGTCAAGGATTTGCATCCCTGCACCAATTAGGCATGTAAAATGCCTTTGCACACAACTCTGGGCGTTCAGCGCCAGGTTGGTGCCCATTTTGAGCGTTCAACGCCCATTTGTTGCCATTTCTGGCGTTGAATGCCAGAACCATGCTTGTTCTGGGCGTTCAGCGCCAGAATGCTGCCCATTTTGGGCGTTCAGCGCCAGAACCATGCTCTGTTCTGGCGTTGAACGCCAGGCAGATGCTCCTCCAGGATGTGATTTTTCTTCTGCTGTTTTTGATTCCGTTTTCAATTTTTATATTTATTTTGTGAATCCTCATGATCATGAACCTATAAAGACATATAACTAAGAAAAATATAGTTAGATAAATAAAAATTGGGTTGCCTCCCAACAAGCGCTTCTTTAATGTCAATAGCTTGACA
>NC_029794.2:84008748-84009383 GCF_000816755.2 Arachis ipaensis
GCAACCATGTCAATGAGTTCTTGAGCTTTTGCAGGCGTTTTCTTTAGGTGAATGGCTCCACCTGCAGAAGTGTCCAATGACATCTTAGATAACTCGGACAGACCATCATAGAATATATCCAGGATGGTCCATTCTGAAAGCATGTTAGAAGGACACTTTTTGGTCAGTCCTTTGTATCTCTCCCAAGCTTCATAGAGGGATTCATCTTCCTTCTGTCTGAAGGTTTGAACATCCACTCTAAGCTTACTCAGCTTTTGAGGAGGAAAGAACTTGGCTAAGAAAGCCTTGACCAGCTTATCCCAAGAGTTCAGGCTGTCTTTAGGTTGAGAATCCAACCATATTCTAGCTCTGTCTCTTACAGCAAAAGGGAAAGGCATGAGCCTGTAGACTTCAGGATCTACTCCATTAGTCTTAACAGTATCACATATCTGCAAGAATTCAGTTAAGAACTGAAAAAGGATCTTCATATGGAAGTCCATGAAACTTGCAGTTTTGCTGCATCAGAGAAACTAATTGAGGTTTCAGCTCAAAGTTGTTTGCTCCAATGGCAGGAATGGAGATGCTTCTTCCATGTAAATTGGAATTAGGTGCAGTAAAATCACCAAGCATCCTCCTTGCATTATTATTATTTTCGG
>NC_029794.2:84009469-84009666 GCF_000816755.2 Arachis ipaensis
TTTCAATGAAAGCTCCGGTCCAAAACACTAGACATGGCTAATGGCCAGCCAAGCTTCAGCATGTAATTCAGATATGACATGCCTGACATACCCTATAGTCGTATAACAGCTGATGATTGAAAGCCTCAGTCCAAAAGAATTTAGACATGGCTTTACAGCCAGCCAGGCTTCACATGCTTCATGAAACACTAGAATTC
>NC_029794.2:84019262-84102457 GCF_000816755.2 Arachis ipaensis
CGTTGAAAATACATAAGTGAAAGGTCCAGGCATGGCCGAATGGCCAGCCCATCTGATCTAAGAACCAGGCGTCCAAAGATGTTCAAAGATGTCTAATACAATAGTAAAAGGTCCTATTTATAATAAACTAGCTACTAGGGTTTACAGAAGTAAGTAATTGATGCATAAGTCCACTTCCGGGGCCCACTTGGTGTGTGTTTGGGCTGAGCTTGAGTGTTGCACGTGAAGAGGTCCTTCTTGGAGTTGAACGCCAGTTTTTGTGCCAGTTTGGGCGTTCAACTCTGGTTTTGGATCCTTTTCTGGCGCTGGACGCCAGAATTGGGCAGAAAGCTGGCGTTGAACGCCAGTTTACGTTGTTTATTCTTGGCCAAAGTATGGACTATTATATATTGCTGGAAAGCCCTGGATGCCTACTTTCCAACGCAATTAGAAGCGTGCCATTTCGAGTTCTGTAGCTCCAGAAAATCCACTTTGAGTGCAGGGAGGTCAGANGTGGAAGAAAAGAGGGAGACAAAGAATGTGATGTAAAGAAAGAAACACAACTGTGAGGAGGGCAGAGATGTGAGATGAGATTTTAGTAAATGAATAAATAAATAGAATAAGATGGGAGAGGGAGAGGATTTTTGAAAATAAGTCTGAATCTGATTTCTGCTCAAGTCCCTCAATTTTAGCCAGAAAATACCTGAAATCACAGAAAAACACACAAACTCATAGTAAAGTCTAGAAATGTGAATTTAACATAAAAACTAATGAAAACATCCCTAAAAGTAACTAGATTCTACTAAAAACATACTAAAAACAATGTCAAAAAGCGTATAAATTATCCGCTCATCAGCAGCTCATGAAAGCAGGGAACAAAGAATTTTAAGCACTGAACCCTCACTGATGATGTATATATGCTCTAATCTCTCTGGTGTATAAGGCAATCACTCTATCCTTCTCTAATCATGCTTTCTAATTTTTGTTCTTCTCCTAATCAATCAACAACATTTAATATACCAATGCAGACATCATGAGGTCTTTTCAAGGTTGTAATGGGGCCAAGGTAATGGTAAGGATACATATATGGCTAAGTAAGCTTATAAACCGAATCTTTAATTAATCCAAGCTTTAACATAACCTATGTATATATTCTATATAACTTTAGAATTCATACCTAGCTACCCAGAATTTCTCTTTCACATTCCATACTCATGTATCAACTTTTATTTTAATTTTATCATACATGCATTGACCTTTGAATTCTTAACTTAATGTTGGGGTAATTTTGTCCCCTTATTTATTTATTGAATATTTTTTATATTTTGTTTAATATAAGCATAAAAATAAACATAGCTTATCAATGCACATAGATTTTTAATTCTTATAGTTTCACAAGAGTAGGTATCCAAATTCCCATTCTATTATCATGATACATTCCCTTATTATCTTTTGTTCCCACAATTTCCCATACTTAATAAGCACACACAATTCTATCTTAAGTTAACCAAAGATTCAGTTTGGGATATATAATTATTTTTCTGCTTAAGGCTAGTAATGTGGTAAAATATAGAACAAATGGGATTTAAATGCTCAAAGTGGCTAACAAAGGTAATTGAAAGGGTAGGCTTAATTTGGATAAGTGAGCCAAACAATTAATGGCCTCAATCATATGCAAACATAATAAATATTGGACATATAGGATGAAACAAAATATAGATTACAATCATAGAGAAGTAAACACACAAGAATAAAATAATTATGGTTAAATAATGTAACCATGCATAAAGGCTCAAATCTCACAGGTTGTGTGTTCTTTAGCTTAAAAATCATGTTCCAAATACAACTTCAAGCAAATTTAACATAAAAAAAAAATAATAATTAAAATTAGTGAAATTTTGTTCCAAAAATAGAGTCTTAGAAGAAACTTATTGTCTTTTCAATAAAGTAGAACATGCATGCAACTAATCTATTACTATGCAATTTATCCTATTCTATAAAAGAAAAACTAACTAAATATCCTAATTTATTGGTGTTTAGGGAAGAGAAATTACCTCCAGAAGTCAGGTACTGACTGACCTCCCCACACTTAAGGCTTTGCACCGTCCTCGGTGCCATCTGTCAGGAACAGGGGTGGGCTGGTAGCAGTATCTCCACAGTTGGGACCATCATGGCTCCCTGTGCTGGTAAAGGAAGTGGAGTCCAGGGTGTCTGAGTCCTTGAATTTTTCCATGATCAACTCCTTGAGGTATGTGAATCGGCGCTTGTTACGGCGCTCTCTCATCTTAGCTTTGTGTTCCTGCCGATCCAATCTTTCGAGTATCTAATGGAGCAGTAGGTCAGTGGTAGGTGCTTGTGGTGTTGAAGGAGGAATATTTGCAGCCGGTTCAATAGGTTGGCCTGTAGTGGCTGCTGAGGGTCTGATATATTTACCATTAGGGACAAATTGATCATCCCGTGGAAGTATGCTTTGGTGTCCCCAGCTCTGAAGGAGACTCTGGCTGCTGAGAGGAGATCTGAGACCAAGGTGGGGAAAGGTAAGTTGCCCGTGATTTGTACGTGTCCCATGGCATTCCGGATGTGTCTTGGTAGGTTCAGAGGTTGGTCTGTAAGGATACACCATAGTAGAACGGCCATGTCCACAGTGAAGGAGGACTCGTGAGTGCTCGGAAAGACGTAATGGGACATGATCTGTGCCCATACGTGAGCCTCCAAGGTAAGTGCTGAAGCCGAAATTCCCTTAGGGCTGGTACGATCGTATCCGTAGATCCTTCGGCTGCCAGGTAGTGCGATAACTCTGAGAACGGCGTCCCAGTCAAATTGGTACATCTGGCGCTTGAGTGTGGCTTCTTGAAAGGCGTCCAAACCTTCTGGAATAGGGGGAAGACCTAGAGCCTTTTGAATGGCCTCTTTTGTAATGGGGACTTGCTTCTGACGGACAAAGACAGACTCCAGGGTTGGTAGGTGAAAGTTGGAGTAGAACTCGACTACCCAAGAAAGATTGACCTACCTCGGCTGTCTCTGTAGGAAACCCCATTGTCTTTGTGTAATTTGCGGCTTAGCAAAGGTAGCAATATGGTTTGGGAGGAGAAGAAGGTATTCGTTGTTGTAGCTCCTTTCTTCCAGGATGGGGAACATCTGCTCACAGTAACGATTGGGAAATCGTGCAGTGTCCTTTGCTAGGAAGGCTTTTTCTTTATCATCAACCTTTATAATCCTCTTAAGTCTCTTTGTTGAGGGTTTAACCGCAGTTGAAGAGGGTTCTGCCACTAATACTCTTTTTGTTCCTCTTCTTGCTGTTGATTTGGGAGTAGCTTTCTCTTTTCCTTTCTTGGTGGCCATTCTGAAAAAGGGAAGAGAAAGTAAATTAAATTTAAAGAGATAGAGCAAGGAAGAGAACGGAAAAGGGTGGTTATGAATGCACAGTAAAAGGTAAATGATGTTATCACATGGTCATCACTACATGTGAAAAGTCATCAATGGAAAATAGTTAGTGCATATGATGACAAGTGAATGCAAGGTGTTTATTGACATGCTGGCAAAGGCATGAGTAGCATAGATCAAGCATCACTCGTAACAAACCATCACGTTTATATTGACAATTATTTATAACGAATAAAATATAAAAGGGGTTTTGTGAAAAATGGGCATTTAATAGTAGAGTAGAATAACGTAGAAAAGTGCAAAATGCCATATGGGCTTTTTCACAAACACATAGCATGCATGGTGAAATAATGTATGGAAAGTATTAAATTGAACATGCAAGCAACCCTTTAAAAAGTAATACATAATTGCCAAACAAATTTAGAATAATCCACAAGCATATAATGAGAGATAATGACTCAAATAAATTTCTAACACCAAGTAAAAAGGAAGAAAATATGAATAATGAAAGGAGAAAGAAAAGAAAAGAAGATAACATATAAACATAAGAAGAAAAATAGAAAAGTAAGGAGAGAAGAAGAAAAAGAAAACCTTGTTAATGGGGGAGAGAGAGAGAGTGAGGGTGTAAAAAGTGAGAAAGAAGGAAGAAGGAGGAAGGAATAAAGGAGAAGGAAGAAATAAGGAGGGAAAAGAGAAAATAGGATTTGAGGAGAAAAAGATAAGATAAGTGGCAAATCAGGGAAGCTGTGCGGCGCAATCGACGCGATCGCGTGGGGAACGCGGTCGCGCGACTTGCGCTGATACTGATGGACGCAGTCGCGTCGGTCACGTGGTCGCGTGACCCGTTTTATGCCACTGGCGCGAGGGCAGCCTCGCACTCGCACAACTCTCTGTTCAAAATCATTAATTGCCAAATATTGGGTGACGCGATCGCGTGGGGCATGCGATCGCGTGAGTGGCCATTAGAAGGATATGACGCAGTCGCGTCGGTCACGCGGCCGCGTGGGAGGCCAATGTTCCCATGTGACGCTGACGGGTCGGCGACGCGATCGCGTGGGACAATTTGTGCCATTGGCATGCCTCCAGCCACGCTCCTGCGTGACTCTCTGTTTGATTTTATTTTCTCCCATCTCCTTGCGACGCGGACGCGTCAATGATGCGGTCGCGTCGCGTAACCTTTTTTTCTTTAATTAAAAATAAAAGTATGTAAATGCAGATGCACGAAATGTACTAATATAGAGAAGAGTTATTAAATAGAAAAAACTAAAAATAAAGAAAAGAACGATCATACCATGGTGGGTTGTCTCCCACCTAGCACTTTGCTTTAACGTCCGTAAGTTGGACGCTCCATTAGCTCAATCTTCGGCTATGTGAGGATCTTCCAAGAGGAAGATCTCGAGCTCCTTATTTTTCTGCATCCACTCTCCATGGTACAGCTTTAAACGATGTCCATTAACTTTGATAAGTTCAGAGCTGGAATGATGGCTTAGGTGATAAACTCCGTACGGTTCGGCCTTCTCTACTCTGTATGGACCTTCCCAACTTGATCTCAACTTGCCTGGCATGAGCCTCAGTCGAAATTTGTAAAGGAGGACTAACTCTCCAGGTTGAAACTCTTTTTTCTTAATGTACTGATCATGTACAGCCTTCAACTTCTCCTTGTATAGTCTTGAATTCTCATAAGCTTCTAGGCGAAGGCTTTCCAATTCTTGCAGTTGCAATTTCCTTTCAGCTCCGGCTTCCTTAATTCCCATGTTGCACTCCTTTATTGCCCAAAAGGCTTTGTGCTCGACTTTAACAGGGAGATGAGAAGCCTTTCCATAGACTAAGCGGAAAGGACTCATCCCAATGGGTGTCTTGTATGCGGTTCTATACGCCCAAAGTGCATCTTGTAGCCTGGTGCTCCAATCTCTTCTATGAGGTTTGACTATCTTCTGCAAGATATGCTTTATTCTCTGTTTGACACCTCGGCTTGCCCATTAGTCTGAGGATGGTATGCTGTTGCAACCTTATGAATTATTCCATGCTTCTTTGATAAACCACAATTTTATGGTTTATCTTGCGCTCAATTGAGTGGATTTTATCAACTCTTTACCCACTTATTCATACTATTTGCATGGTTTTACAACTCCTTCCTGATTTTGTGCTATGATTGAAAACATGCTTCTTTGATCTTATATTTGCTTATTATTAATCCTCTCTTATTACCATTAGATGCTTTGATATGTGTGTTAAGTGCTTTCAGAGATTATAGGGCAGAAATGGCTTGGAGGATGGAAAAGAAGCATGCAAAAGTGGAAGGAGTACAAGAAGTTGAAGAAACTGCAAAGCTGTCAGCCTGACCTCTTCGCATTCAAATAGTCATAACTTGAGCTACAGAGGTCCAAACAATGCGGTTCTAGTTGCATTGGAAAGCTAACGTCCGCGGCTTCGATTTAATATATAATATACTCTAGTTGCCCTGAAGCTAGGTGACGCGACCGCGTGCTCCATGCGGCCACGTCGCAGTGACGTAAATTCAGCATGTTGAATTCGCAACCAGCGAATTCTGGGTTGTTTCTGACCCAGTTCTTGGCCCAGAAAACACAGATTAGAGGCTATAAAGTGGAGGAATGCATCCATTCATAAGGAGGCTTTCACATTCACAATTTTAGGAGTAGATGTAGTTTTTAGAGAGAGAGGTTCTCTCCTCTCTCTTAGGATTAGGATTTAGGACTTCTCTTAGTTTTAGGAGTGACTCTCAATCCCAGGTTCAATGTTTCTTTTATTTATTTTTCCAATTTAATTTATTAATGTCCATGTCAGATTTAAGTTCTTTTGTGAATGCAATTCGAGGTATTTTCAGATTTAATTTTGCTTTGCTTCATTTATAAATGCTTTTAATTTAATTTAGATATTTTCCTTTTTGGCTTTGGTTGATTAATTGGTGACTCTTGAGTTATCAAACTCATTGTTGATTGAAAATTGGAATTCTTCAAGAAGTAATTCGAGTTCCAATAACTCTAGCCTTTCCCAAAGAAGAACAAGGACTCGAGGAATCGAAATTAATTCATCCACTTAACTTACCTTCATAGTTAGAGGTTAATAAAGTGGGAGAAAAATCCAATTCTCATCACAATCGATAAGGATAACTAGGATAGGACTTCCAGTTCTTATACTTTGCCAAGAGTTTATTTTACGGTTGTTATTATTTTATTTTACTTGTCATTCAACTAACTTTTTACCTTAATCCAAAACCCCAAAACACACTTTTTCATAACCAATAATAAGAACACCTCCCTGCAATTTCTTGAGAAGATGACCCGAGGTTAAATGCTTCGGTTATCAATTTCAAAGGGGTTTGTTACTTGTGACAACCAAAACATTTGTATGAAAGGACTTTTGAAGGTTTAGAAACTATACTTGTAACGAGGATTTATCCGCAAATTTCTAGACCACGCAAAAGTTCTCTCATCAAAATGGCGCCGTTGCCGGGGAATCGCAAACGTGTGCCTTATTATTGGTTATTGTAAATATTTGCTTTTTGCTTGTTTTTTTTTTGTTTTTATTTTTGTTTTTATTTTTGCTTTTTCGTAAATTAAGAGGTTATTGGTTTTTATTTAGTTCTTAAAAAATTTTTCAAAAATTTGTTCTATGTTCATCTTGATTTTCAAGTTGTTCTTCGTGTTCATCTCGACCTTCAAGCTGTTCTTAGTTGTTTTCTTCGTTTTGATCTAAAAATTTTAAGTTTGGTGTCATTTTATTGTTTTTCTCTTTCCTCATTAAATTCAAAAATTCAAAATTTAAAACTCAAATTTCAAAATTTAAATTTCAAAATTCAAATCTTTTTCAAAAATCATATCTTTTTCAAAATCTTATCTTATCTTATTTCAAAAATCAAATTTCAAAATTCAAATTTCAAATTTCAAATTTCAAAATTTAAAATTCAAAATTTAAAATTCAAAATTTAATTTTCAAAATTTAAATTTCAATAACCTTTTAATTTCAATTTGTTTTCGTTTTTAATTTTTATTTTCTACTATGAATTCACACCCCTTTGGCTATGAGTCTGGTTACAATTGTGTTGCAGGAAGAAGAAATTACAATGAGAACAGGCATCAAGGTTGGAAAAACCAAAGATGGGAGGAGACACCAGGATTTAATCAACCCTCATGGCAACAACCACCTCCAATGGACTATCAACAACTATTCTGTGATGCATATCAAGGCAATGGCTATGGTGAGCGCTCTTTTGATTATCAACAACCACCACCATATGCCTATGAACCATCTCCTCAACACAACTCTGGACCACCATTATCACAAGCCCCTTACTCCCAAACACCACCATATGACCCTAACCCTTATCCACCATACTAACCACCTTATGAGCCAAATGAACCATACACAGAACCACCACCATTCCAACACAACTACTCTCATGAACCACCACCTCAATATTCACCATCTCCATATCATTATCAAGATGAACTACCTTCCTATTACGAACCCTCTCTCCCAACCAATGAACCCTCATATCCACCCCAACCTCCAATGGATGACAGACTTCGTGTTATTCTTCAAAGGCAAGAAAGGATGAATAAGAGTGTGCAAAATTTCGCGGCCGCCTTCGGCGAGGTAGTAAATATAATAGCTTCCCAATATCTGCGCACTCAAAGAACTCCCATGGCTACATGTGGAGAATCAAAAGAAGAGCAAAGCATGAAGGAGACACTAGAAACTTCGGTGGACAATGAGGAACATGGCTTTGTATTGGAACAAGTGGAGGAAGCCATAATAGTTATAGACGAAGAAGTGGTTAAAGACTTAGGAGATGCTGAACCTCCATGGGAAAGTCAGGTTATAGAACCTCCTTCCAAGGCGATTGAAATTGATGCTGAGGAGGGTGTACAACCTCCAAGGCATATAATGGTTGAAGACTTGAAAGAGGTTGATCAAGAGATGGAGTTTCAAGAAAAAGAAACACAACCTCCCATACCCTTGGTGAGCAATAAAAAAGAGATTGAACTGGAAGGAAGCTACCAAGAGGAAGAGGTTGATATTGAAGAAACTTGCAAAGAGGTGGAAGTTGTCAGAGAAGAGCACAAGGGAGTGAAGCTTGCAAATTCATTAGAAATACCTCCCCCTAAGTTGCCATCATCCTTCACAACATTTAAGTGGGTAAAATTCATATCCCTTAGCTTTCTAATCCCACTTGAATATGGGCTACTGGAGATGGATGGTCAACTTAGAGCTCTTTGTGGCATTAAGAGTAAGAAGAAGATGGCCAGTGGTAAGAATTATCCTGCAAGGTTCATTATGGTTGGAAGCTTTAAGTTTAAACGCAAAGGTTGGTATAAAGCTCAACTGAATGGGTCTAGGAAGCTGTTTGGATGTCTCAGTGAGAATTCTGACTGTTCACCACCCAAGTGGAAAAATGATGATCAACAAGAAGATGGGTGCAAAGGCAAGGTCTGGGACCCCGGAATTCAATATAGAAACTAGCACTCTTGGGGCCTTGTCACTTGCTTTAACTTACTTGAAGGCTTTCTGCGCCTAGTTTGGGAGACCGGAGGCCATTGGAGTTACAAACATTGGTGGAGATTCCTAGAGGAGTTCAAGCACAAGCCACCATAACAGGGAGCTCACCAAATGTCCAACTTAAGGACTTTAACTAAAAGTGCTAGGTGGGAGACAACCCACCATGGTATAATCGTTTCTTTTTCATTTTCATTTAGTTTTATTTGTTTTCGAGTTTTATTTTATTTTATTTTATTATGTTGAATCTGGAGTTTTGCATCACATTCATATTAACACTACATCCTGCATTTTTTTCAGATCTAAAAAAAAAAAGAGGATTTTTGCACGCGACGCGACAGCGTCGCCGACGCGTCCGCGTCGTATGTGCGTTTGGAAGAAAATGAGGATGAACAGAGAGTCACGCGAAAGCATTGCTGGAGGCGCGCTAATGGCACAAATTGATCCATGCGACCGTGTCACTGACGCAGCCGCGTCATTTGGAAAAATACCTTCCCACGCGATCGCGTCACCCACGCGACCGCGTGGCTCTGAGAAGTCGACGTAAATGGGTGCATGGCAGAAAGTTGAGCTGGAGTTGGGCTAGACTCGTGCTGGAAGCCCAAGCCCTCCCACACGAACGCGTGCCCCACGCGTTCGCGTCGTTTTCAAAAGATGGCCACCCACGCGACCGCGTCGACCACGCAATCGCGTCACCCAGATTTTTGGCAAAAAAGAGTTTTGAACAGAGAGTTGCGAGACCGTGAGGCTGCACTCGCACTAATCGCACAAAATACGCCACGCGATCGCATGACCCACGTGTCCGCGTCACCTGACCTTATCACGCACCCCGCGACCGCGTCACTCACGCGTCCGCGTCACAAGCGGCGCACAGAATATCCAGATCAGCCAATTTTCTTATCTTTTCTTATCTAATCCTTATTTTTCTTATCTTTTCTTATTTCTTTCTTCTTTCCTTCTTTTCCTTCTCATTCTTCTTATATTTTATTTTACTTAATTTATTTGAATATTTCATTCATTACATCTTAATTTTGTGCATATTTTCTTTTCTAATATTAATTATTTTTTCTTTGGTGTTAAAATTTTCTTATTTAACTGTTGCATTTTCTCTTGAATTATTTTGGGTGCTTCATGACTTATTTTATTCTGATTGGGTAATATTATTTAAATCAATGCTAATTTTTATTTTACTGATATTCCTTTTGCATTGACATGAACTTACATTGTCTTTCATTACCCACTCTCTTCCCTATTGTTGCAAATTTTGCACCACTGGTATGCCATGGCTTCTGTTGTTTTCTCACGTACATGTTGAAGCTTCCATGTAAATGAGACCCTTATCATTTGGCATTAACACTCATATTTTATTTATTTTCTATCTTTTGGGTTACTTTTCTTCTTTTTTCTCTTCTTTCAGGCTGGCCACCGAAGACGGAAAAAGGAGAAACTTCTATAAGGGAAGACAAACAAATCCATCTGCACAACCCTTGAAGAAAAGCATCAGTTGGAACAACCCGTCCACTTGTACATCTTAGCATGCACCGAGGACGGTGCAACCTTTAAGTGTGGGGAGGTCGATACCGATCTCTATGGACCGATCTCCATGGGTTAGTTATTTCTTGACTCAACACCAAATTTTTAATTTTATTTCTTTGTTAATTGCTGCATTTGCATATTTAATTGCATATTTGTTTGATTTTTTTTTGCATATTTTACCACTTGGTTGAAGTAATATTTTCTTTTTCAAGAAAATTTTTAGAGAATTTCACTAATTTGAATAAAATTTAATGTTACACTTGTTTGAAGAGATATTATATTGGAACATGGTTTAGAACTCGAACACACAAAACCTGTGAGATTTTTAAGCCTATTTGATTGGTTGCATCTTATCAACCAATATTTTATTTTAGTGAGTTTTTCTCTCTAAAATTGTGATCTTTGTCTTGCTTAATTCTATATTTCCATGGTTTGATGTATGCATACACTTACATGATTGAGGCCTTTGTTTCACTGAGCTTACATACCCATATGGCCTAACCTTTCATTATCCATTGCAAACCAATTTTGAGCCTATTTTATCACTTTTGTTCTTTACTTTCGCTCATCACTAACTCTAAGCGGAAAATAATAATGTCCTTAATTTGAATCCTTGGTTAGCTTAGACTAGTGAGAGTGCTTATAATTTAAGTGTGGGGAAATTGGGATTGAAAACATTTGGTTTGAGAATTGAGTATATTAGAATTTTTTGAAAATGTGAAAGAAATGTTTAGGACATGTTCATACATTCAATAATTTAATCATATGCATTGAAATAATAATAATAATATATATAAAAGAAAAAAAAAGAAGAAGAAAAAAAGAGAAAAAGAAGAGAAAAAGAGCAAATAAGAAAAAGGGGATAAAAATGCCCCAAAGTAAATGTTGAAAAAAATGCATATGTACTGTACTTGAAATTAGAATACATGAAAATGTGAAAAACATGGTTAATGGATGGTTAGATATTGTATTATGATTACATGGATTGTCTAAAGTTAGGTGGAAAGTTTAAGTTAATTAAGGATTCAGATTTTAGTCCACTTGGCCAAATACAATCCTACCTTGACCCTAACCCCATTACAACCCTTAAAAGACCTCTTGATATGTGTATCTGTGCATTAAATTTATGTTGATTGTTAGATGAAGAGCAAGCCTTAGAAAGCAAGGTTAGTAGAGGATTGAGAGAATCGAACCTTAAACACTTGAGTGATTAGAGTGTATACACTACCAGTGAGGGTTCGATGCTCAATTCCTTGTTCCCTGCTTTCATGAGCTATTTTCTTCTTGCAAGTCTATTTGTACCTCATTTTCATGATTTGAATTAGTGAAATCCAGTTCATATTTGTCTTGGAGAATTTATTTACTTTTAACCAAGTAGGTAGAAACATTTTGCATGTAGTTGCATTCATATAGATAGGTTGCATTTCATACCATTCCTCTTCATTCTTTATAGTTTCTCTTGAGCTTAGCATGAGGACATGCTAATGTTTAAGTGTGGGGAGGTTGATAAACCACTATTTTATGGTTTATCTTGTGCTCAATTGAGTGGATTTTATCAACTCTTTACCCACTTATTCATACTATTTGCATGGTTTTACAACTCCTTCCTGATTTTGTGCTATGATTGAAAACATGCTTCTTTGATCTTATATTTGCTTATTATTAATCCTCTCTTATTACCATTAGATGCTTTGATATGTGTGTTAAGTACTTTCAGAGATTATAGGGCAGAAATGGCTTGGAGGATGGAAAAGAAGCATGCAAAAGTGGAAGGAGTACAAGAAGTTGAAGAAACTGCAAAGCTGTCAGCCTGACCTCTACGCATTCAAACAGTCAAAACTTGAGCTACAGAGGTCCAAACGACGCGGTTCTAGTTGCGTTGGAAAGCTAACGTCCGCGGCTTCGATTTGATATATAATATGCCGTAGTTGCCCTGACACTAGGCGACACGATCGCGTGCTCCATGCGGCCGCGTCGCAGTGACGAAAATTCAGCATGTTGAATTCGCAACCAGCGAATTCTGGGTTGTTTCTGACCCAGTTCTTGGCCCAGAAAACACAGATTAGAGGCTATAAAGTGGAGGAATGCATCCATTCATAAGGAGGCTTTCACATTCACAATTTTAGGAGTAGATGTAGTTTTTAGAGAGAGAGGTTCTCTCCTCTCTCTTAGGATTAGGATTTAGGACTTCTCTTAGTTTTAGGAGTGACACTCAATCCCAGATTCAATGTTTCTTTTATTTTTTTTTCCAATTTAATTTATGAATGTCCATGTCAGATTTAAGTTCTTTTGTGAATGCAATTCGAGGTATTTTCAGATTTAATTTTGCTTTGCTTCATTTATAAATGCTTTTAATTTAATTTAGATATTTTCCCTTTTGGCTTTGGTTGATTAATTGGTGACTCTTGAGTTATCAAACTCATTGTTGATTGAAAATTGAAATTCTTCAAGAAGTAATTCGAGTTCCAATAACTCTAGCCTTTCCCAAAGAAGGACTAGGACTCGAGGAATCGAAATTAATTCATCCACTTAACTTACCTTCATAGTTAGAGGTTAACAAAGTGGGAGAAAAATCCAATTCTCATCACAATCGATAAGGGTAACTAGGATAGGACTTCCAGTTCTCATACTTTGCCAAGAGTTTATTTTACGGTTGTTATTATTTTATTTTACTTGTCATTCAACTAACTTTTTACCTTAATCCAAAACCCCAAAACACACTTTTTCATAACCAATAATAAGAACACCTCCCTGCAATTCCTTGAGAAGACGACCCAAGGTTAAATACTTCGGTTATCAATTTCAAAGGGGTTTCTTACTTGTGACAACCAAAATGTTTGTTTGAAAGGACTTTTGAAGGTTTAGAAACTATACTTGCAACGAGGATTTATCCACAAATTTCTAGACCACGCAAAAGTTTTCTCATCATTCTTTATTAATCCTGTTAGTCTCCTGTTACAAAAATTGGTGCCTTGATCGCTCACGATTGCTCGTGGTGATCCAAAGCGACAAATAATGTGGTTTCTCACAAAGGAAACAACAGTGTTAGCATCATCAATGCGGGTAGGAATTGCTTCCACCCATTTGGAAACAGAATCCACAGTTAACAATATATAAAAATAACCATTAGAATTTGGAAATGGATCCATGAAGTCAATGCCCCAAACGTCAAAAATTTCACAGAAAAGCATAATTTGTTGAGGCATCTCATCCCTCCTGGATATATTACCAAACTTTTGGCATGGGAAACAAGATCTACAAAATTCAGCAGCGTCTCTAAAAAGTGTAGGCCACCAGAATCCACAGTCTAAGATTTTTCTAGCTGTTCTTTGAGGGCCAAAATGTCCTCCACTCTCAAATGAGTGACAGGCCTCTAAGATGGACTGGAATTCTGATTGAGGCACACACCGTCTAATTACCTGGTCAGTGCCACATCTCCATAAATATGGGTCATCCCATATATAATATTTAGACTCGCTTTTCAGCTTGTCTCTTTGATGCTTAGAAAATTTTGGAGGAAAAGTGCGGCTAACTAGATAATTAGCTACAGGTGCATACCAAGGGATTACCTCGGATACTGCTTCCAGGTTATCAAATGGAAAATTATCAGCTATAGGAGTGGGGTCATCTGAAATGTGCTCAAGGTGACTCAAGTGGTCTGCCACTAAATTCTGGTTACCACTCCTATCCTTAATTTCTAAATCAAATTCTTGTAATAGCAGTATCCAACGTATAAGCATTGTTTTGGACTCCTTTTTAGCTAATAGATACTTTAGAGCTGCGTGGTCCGAGTACACTACTACCTTCGTACCAAGTAAATAGGCTCGGAATTTATCCAGAGCAAAAACAATAGCAAGAAACTCTTTCTCAGTAGTAGTGTAATTCGATTGTGCTGCATCTAGAGTTTTAGACGCATAAGCAATAACAAAAGGGTCCTTACCTTCACGTTGAGCCAATGTTGCTCCTACTGCATGGTTGGAAGCGTCGCACATTATTTCGAATGGCTGGCTCCATTCCGGTCCTCTCACAATTGGAGCTTGAGTCAGGGCGGTCTTCAGCTTATCAAACCCTTGTTTGCAATCTTCACTGAACTTGAACTCAATATCTTTCTACAGTAGTCTGGATAAGGGAAGTGCTACCTTACTGAAGTCCTTAATGAATCTCCTGTAAAAACCTGCATGGCCAAGGAACGAGCGGACTTCCCTCACAGAAGAGGGGTAAGGTAAAGTAGAAATAACATCCACCTTTGCTAGATCTACAGAGATGCCAGTATTAGACACAACATGTCCTAGTACAATCCCTTGTTTAACCATAAAGTGACATTTTTCAAAATTTAATACGAGGTTTGTACTGACACATCTATCTAATACTCTAGATAATCCATCTAAGCAAAGGCTAAAGGAATCGCCATAAACACTAAAATTATCCATAAAAACTTCCATACAGTCCTCAATAAGATCAGAGAAAAGACTCATCATGCACCTCTGGAAGGTAGCTGGTGCATTGCACAAGCCAAAGGGCATTCTCTTGTAAGTATAAGTCCCAAAAGGACATGTAAAAGTAGTCTTTTCCTTATCCTCAAGAGCTATATGAATCTGGAAATAACCTGTGTAACCATCTAGAAAGCAATAATGTGATTTACCTGACAGGCGATCCAGCATTTGATCAATGAATGGAAGAGGATAGTGATCCTTAAGGGTTGCTTGGTTGAGGCGTCTGTAGTCAATGCAGACCCTCCAAGCGTTCTGTACTCTGGTTGCTATGAGCTCTCCATGCTCATTCTTCACTGTAGTGACTCCAGACTTCTTTGGTACTACTTGTACTGGGCTTATCCATTCACTGTCTGAGATGGGATAGATGATATCTGCCTCCAGTAGTCTGGTCACTTCCTTTTTGACAACCTCTAAGATAGTAGGGTTCAGTCTTCTTTGGGGTTGACGAACGGGCCTTGCTCCCTCTTCTAAAAATATTCTGTGCTCACATACTTGAGGGTTGATGCCTACTATATCTGCCAAACTCCACCCAATTGCCTTCTTGTGCCTCCTCAGCACACTTAGTAACTACTTTTCTTATTGAGAAGTGAGTTCCCTTGCAATGATAACTGGACACTTTTGCTTGTCCTCAAGGTAAGCATATTTGAGGTGTGGAGGAAGGGGTTTCAATTCTAACTTCTGGTGATGGTCAGGCTTTGGGTTGTTTGGAGCTGGCAACAATAGGAAAGCACTGTCATTGTCCTCTGAGAATGTCCCCACACTTGGACGTTGTCCTGTGTGCTTCTCTTCTAACTCCTCCTGGTGAACTTCAGCCATAGTTTCATCTATAATGTCACACTGGAAGATAGAATGATCTTCTGAAGGGTGCTTCATAACTCCATTCAGATTGAAACTTACTAATCAGCCATCTATTTCAAAAGAGTATGTTCCTGAAAAAGCATCCAATTTGAACTTAGATGTCTTCAGGGATGGTCTTCCAAGTAGGATTGATGATGGCTTCTCTGAGTCATTTTGGGGCATCTCCAGAATATAAAAATTAGTGGGGAATGTGAGTCCCTTAATGCCCACTAATACATCTTCAGCAACTCCAACCACTATAATAATGCTCTTATCTGCTAACACAAAACGACCTGCCGACCTTTTTAAGGGAGGGAGCCTCAAAATATCATATATAGACAAAGGCATTATACTCACACATGCTCCTAAATCACACATGCAATCAGAAATTATCACACCACCAATAGTACAATTAACCATACAAGGACCTGGGTCACTACACTTCTCAGGTAAACCAGCCATTAAAACAGATATGGAACTACCTAAAGGAATAGTTTCTAATTCATTAATTTTGTCTTTATGTATACATAAATCTTTTAGAAACTTTGCATATTTAGGTACCTGTTGAATAACATCAAAAAGAGGAACAGTTACCTCAACCTTTTTGAATATCTCTACCATTTTGGGATCAGGTTCCAGCTGCTTCCTGGGCTTCCTTGCAAGTTGTGGAAATGGAATAGGAGTGGTGTCTTCTGCCGTATCTGCGCCCTGTGGTGCTCCCTCCTATGGTTGAACTTTTTCTTTTTCAGCTATGTCCTGTGTGTCCTCTTCCTCTTCAACATCTTCTATTTCCACTACCTCTTCAGCTGAGGCGTGTTCTGGTGTGCTTGGCTCCTCCTGATTCCTCTCCTGCAGTGTGGTTCTGGACCTTAGGGTGATGGCATTAATGCCACCCTTTGAATTGGGTAATGGTTGAGAGAGAATTCCACTGGAGCTCAAAGGCTGGTTATTGGAGTTATTCATTGATAAAATCTGTGAGACAAGAGCTTGCAAAGTAGCGTTCAGACCATTTAGAGTGGCATTAATGTTATTTTCCATGGTCTGTTGTCTCCGATCGATAGATTGTAGTAAATCATCATTAGAAGATGAGGAAGGATAAGTAATTTGAGAGGTCTGCTGTTGGGTATTCTGTGGTCCTTGGGATTGTCTTAGGTGAGGTACTCTGTAAGGCTGGTTCTGGTTCTGCTGCCTGTTGTTGTTATTATTCCACCTCTGATTTCCCTGATTGTCTCTGCCTCCTCTGTTATTGTTGTCCCTCCAATTCTGGTTAGAATTGTCCTGCCATCCATGGTTGTAATTGCCACCTTGATTGTACCCTTGGTTGGGGCGGTCATAGAAGTTATGAGTGGCTGCTACGGTGTTGTCTTCCTGCTGGAGCTGCGGACATGATGAGCGGATAATTTATACGCTTTTTGGCATTGTTTTTAGTATGTTTTTAGTAGGATCTAGTTACTTTTAGGGATGTTTTTATTAGTTTTTATGTTAAATTCACATTTCTGGACTTTACTATGAGTTTGTGTGTTTTTCTGTGATTTCAGATATTTTCTGGCTGAAATTGAGGGACTTGAGCAAAAATCAGATTCAGAGGTCGAAGAAGGACTACTGATGCTGTTGGATTCTGACCTCCCAGCACTCAAAGTGGATTTTCTGGAGCTACAGAACTCCAAATAGCACGCTCTCAATGGCGTTGGAAAGTAGACATCTAGGGCTTTCCATCAATATATAATAGTCCATACTTTGCCAGAGTTTAGATGACGCAAAAGGGCGTTGAACGCCAGTTCTACGCTGCAGTCTGGAGTTAAACGCCAGAAACACGTCACGAACCAGAGTTGAATGCCAAAAACATGTTACAACTTGGCGTTTAACTCCAAAAGAAGCCTCTGCACGTGAAAGCTTCATGCTCAGCCCAAGCACACACCAAGTGGGCCCCGGAAGTGAATTTCTGCGTCAATTACTTACTTTTGTAAACCCTAGTAGCTAGTCTAGTATAAATAGGACTTTTTACTATTGTATTTACATCTTTGGATTATCTTTTGATCCTTTGATCAAGTCTTGGTTATTGCGGTTCCCCTCTGGGGCCGAGACCAATGAACTCCATTATCACTTATGTATTTTCAACGGTAGAGTTTCTGCACTCCATAGATTAAGGTGTGGAGCTCTGCTGTTCCTCATGATTTAATGCAAAGTACTACTGTTTTATATTCAATTCAACTTATTCCGCTTCTAAGATATCCATTCGCACCCAAGAACATGATGAATGTGATGATTATGTGACGCTCATCATCATTCTCACTTATGAACGCATGCCTGACAAACACTTCCGTTCTACATGCAAACAAGCTAGAATGAGTATCTCTTAGATATCTAATACAGAGGACCGAGTCCGAGATATTAGAATCTTCGTGGTATAAGTTAGAACCCATGGATGGCCATTCCTGAGATCCGGAAAGCCTAAACCTTGTCTGTGGTATTCCGAGTAGGATCTGGGAAGGGATGGCTGTGACGAACTTTAAACTCGCGAGTGCTGGGCGTAGTGACAGATGGAAAAGGAGGGTGAATCCTATTCCAGTATGATCGAGAACCTCCAGATGATTAGCCGTGTCGTGATAGAGCATTTGGACCTTTTTCACAGAGAGGATGGGATGTAGCCATTGACAACGGTGATGCCTTACAGAAAGCTTGCCATGGAAAAGGAGTAGGAGGAGTAGGACTGGTTGGATGAAGACAGCAGGAAAGCAGAGGTTCAGAGGAACGAAAGCATCTCTATACGCTTATCTGAAATTCTCACCAATGAATTACATAAGTATTTCTATCTTTATTTTCTGTTTATTTATTCTTATTATTCGAAAACTCCATAACCTTTTGATATCCGCCTGACTGAGATTTACAAGATGACCATAGCTTGCTTCATACCAACAATCTCTGTGGGATCAACCCTTACTCACGTAAGGTTTTATTACTTGGACGACCCAGTGCACTTGCTGGTTAGTTGTATTGAAGTTGTGACAAATTATGAATTAAGATTTGAGCACCAAGTTTGTGGAGCCATTACCAGGGAT
Organism: Arachis ipaensis; assembly: GCF_000816755.2. NCBI lineage: Eukaryota > Viridiplantae > Streptophyta > Magnoliopsida > Fabales > Fabaceae > Arachis > Arachis ipaensis. The sequence goes on from NC_029794.2 coordinate 84,038,068, forward strand.
CACGATTTCGTGCACCAGGACATTCATCAGTATAATGGCTATAATCAGCACAGATTCCGCAAACTCTCTGTGGGACTAACTGTTGGTTTTACTGTGGTGGAGAAGGTTGAGCTTGTTGAACTTGTTGATTCAATTGCATCTGCTTCAGCAAGTTGGTCATTTCACAAATACTCTAAGTTAGAGCACTTGACTGGGAGTAGATTAGTTGGAAGCCCTATTCTTGTTGTAGTACTCTCAAGATTAATTGATAATTGAAGGTCATTCTATTTAGTTATCCCTTACTAAGTAAGGGAAAGTCAAACAAGTTGGAATGATGTTTCTACTCACAAGTCCCAATCCACTTACTTGGAAGGACTGGCATTAATGACTAGAGAGCCATCCAACAGTAAACCCAATTATAATCTCTCTTTTGAGTATTCCAACTCAAGGGTTCCTTTCAATCAACTCCCCATCAAGTTAGGGAACTACTCGCTCATTGTGATTATGGAACACATAACATAGAAAAGGGAACTAATGAAAGACATGATAAATAAAACTCAAAGGAATCAATTAAAAATAAAAGTAACTATTGTATTAATAAATTCTAAAATAATTCAATAATAAAATTGAGTAAATTAAAGGACATGGAAGAGTAAAGCCAAGTAAAGAAAACGAACTAGAATGACGAAGTCTTGATGAGGTAATAACTCTTCTCAATATCCCAATGCAAAGAGAAATCGAAATAAAAATCATAAGAACTATGAATGTGTAGAGAGAAAACCTAGAGGAGGAGTAAAACTAGATCTAAAAACTAAAAACTGTGTAGAATGAATGTTGTTTTTGGTTTCTGCATGTCCTCTGGCTCTAGTCTGCTTTTTCGGGCCGAAAACTGGGTCAAAACAAGGCCCAAAATTGCCCCCAGCAAATTCTGCAGATTATGCAGATCGCGCATGTCACGCGATCGCGTCATTCATGCGGACGCATCATGCGGCGTTTTGCTTTGCCACACGGGCGCGTTGTCCACGCCTCCACGTCAGTTGTGCTATTCCAATCCGCGCGGTCACGTGAGCCATGCGACCGCGTCACTGCGATTTCCTCTCTTCTGCGCGATCGCGTGAGCCATGCGGCCGTGTCACTTCTCGCTGGTCATCTCCTTAATTTCTTGTGTTCCTTCCATTTTTGCAAGCTTCCTTTCCAATCTCCAACTCATTCATGCCCTATAAAGCCTGAAACACTTAACACACAGATCACGGCATGGAATGGAATAAAGGAGAATTAAAATACATAATTAAAAGTCTCTAGGAAGCAAGTTTTCAATAATGTAATAATTTTAGGAAGGAAATATAAATGCATGCTAATCATATGAATAAGTGGGTAAAGATCATGATAAAACCACACAATTAAACACATTATAAACCATAAAATAGTGGTTTATCAATGACATAACAGTAATTTGCTTTTGGGGTTAGGAATGAGGTCTTTTCTTGATCACGTGGGTACATTGGGATTTGATTATATCCCGAATAAGCATCCATGAAGGAAAGGTATTTGTATCCAGAGGAGGCATCCACGAGAGTGTCTATACTTGGGAGTGGATAGAGATCTTTTGGACAGGCTTTATTGAGGTCGGTGTAATCAATGCACATCCTCCATTTTCCATTTGACTTTTTTACCAATACAACGTTGGCTAGCCATAGTGGGTACTTGACTTCTCTTATGAACCCTACCTCCAGTAAAGCTTATACCTGTTCTTCCACGACTTTGGATCTCTCTGGTCCGAGCTTCCGACGCTTCTATTGTACTGGCCGAGATCCTGAGTATACTGCTAGTTTGTGGCACATTAGTTTGGGATCTATGCCCGGTATGTCTATGGCCTTCCATGCAAAGAGGTCGGCATTATCCCTTAGGAACTGTATCAGAGACTCCTTTATGTTTCTTGTCAAAGTCGCCCCAATATTTGTTGTTTTATCTGGGGTATCTTCGATTCGGACTTCCTCGATCTCGCCCTTAGGTTGTGGACGAAGTTCTTCCCGACCTCGAACTCTTCCGAGTTCGATACTATTGATTTCTTCTCTTTTGCCTCTAAGGTTCAGACTTTCGTTGTAACAGCGTCACGCAATTTTCTGGTCTCCTTTTATCGTGGCGATCCCTTCTGGGGTTGGAAACTTCATGCATAGATGTGGAGTCAAAACTACTGCGGCAAGCTGATTTAGCATTGTCCGACCTATCAGGGCATTGTAGGCTGAGCTCACGTCGACTACAATGTAGTCTATATTTAGTGTCCTTGATCGGGTTCCCTTTCCAAAGGTTGTGTGTAGTGAGATATATCCAAGGGGTTGGATTGAAGTGTCTCCTAGTCCAAACAAGCTGTTTGGATATGCTCTGAGTTCTTTTTCTTGTAGACCGAGTTTGTCGAAGGCGGATTTAAACAAGATATCCGCCAAGCTTCCTTGGTCCACCAGTGTGCGGTGGAGGTTGGCATTGGCCAATATGATAGTAATGACCATGAGATCATCATGTCCCCAAAAATCCCTTTCGGCAAGTATACCGAATTGTCCTTCAGTAATAACTCACAAGAGTGAGGTCGAATCTCACAGAGATTAACAGATTAAGCAATCAATAGTTAGTTGATTAGCCTAGTTAGGCGGTTCAGTTTGGAGTGAAAATCAAGCGAGAAATGTAAATTTCATAAAAGTAAATAAAAGCAGTAAAGTGCAGAAAAGTAAATTGACATAAATGTAAAGTGCAGGAAGTAAATGACAGAAAGTAAAAGAAGAAAAAAAATGAACATTGGGATCAAGAGATATTGCAATTCTCAGGATCAAGTTCATTTTCATCTCTTCCTCAATCAATGCATTCATTGATCTTCTTGGCAATCTTAGGTGATTAGATCCTAATTCCTTGGCAATCTAATCTTTCTAAGTATGAACAATTGCCCAATTCCTTGGTTTAATTGTTCATGGAAAGAGATGAAGCTTGGTTACTGACTATACTACACAAATTCATAGATCAAAGTATTGGTAGGATTACATGTCACTATATCCATCCAACCCGCAACCTAATCCAATGTGAGAAAGCATTTCTAGCATGAACTCTTCATTCCTCTCTCGAGGCTCCGAAGAATTCCAGTTATGAACAATTGCTCCGTCGAGACAATTGTTCAATTGAATTAAGATCGAAAGCTTTCTAGTAAGACCAAGAGAAAAGACAGAGAAAGCATGATGAAAATTACTATTGATCCATTAAATAACAGTAGAGCTCTCTAACCCAATGAAAAGAGTTAGTTTAGTTCATTGCTCTACTCTAACAGAAAATAAAGAAAATGCAGAAAATTGAAGAAGAAGAATTAGAACTCAAACAAAAATGGAAACTTTAAATTCCTAACTGAAATTACAAACTAAAATTAAACTAAGAGAAAAGAAAAGAAAAGAAAGAAAAGTGGGTGAAGTGTGTGTGTCAGGGGATGTGAATGCATGATCCTAGACTCCCCTCCAATCCAGAATGATTTCTCCAATCCAGCTATTGCCTATATATAGGCTTGAAAAATGAAAGAGAAAATTACAATTGAATTTAAATTCCTAATCTAGATCCTTCTTCTGCCTTGGATGAGTGATAATTGATGGGCTCAGCTTGCTTGAATGATCCAAGGGTGTATTGGGGCCTTAAGTGATGTTGCAGCATCAAAATTCTGCTCCCAGACTCTGTCATTCGCATTTGCATCAACGTTGGCATGCAAACGTCCGCTCCAACGTTTTTCAACCCATGCGTACGCGTCCCCCAAGCGTACGCGTGCATGCTGTTTTTGCCAATCGATGCGTACGCGTGACCCACGCGTACGCGTCACATCAAATTTTTGCCCAGGGTTGTCATCCCGGACGTTAGACCCAGCATTTGATCCCCAACGTTACCTTCAATGTTGGCCTCTTCACATGTGCGCGCAAGTGACGCGCATGCGTGGCTTGTCATTTTCACTACTCACGCGTACGCGTGAGTTACACGTACGCGTGGTTTGCCATTTCTTCATTATTCACGCGTATGCGTGAGGGACGCATACGTGTTGTTGCAACTTTTTCCAGGCTTCTTTTGTGCGCACATTGGGCTTAACGTTGAATCACCAACGTTCCCTCCAACGTTGCTTCTTCGATTTTTCCTTACAGCGTTGGTTCACTGCCAACGTTTACTCCGACTTTGCCACCAACATTGGCTGTCCAACTCTGCTCTTCTCTGCTTCTCTGCTTCTCTGCTTCTATTTAGCCTATCATCAAACAAACAAGTGTATCAAAGTAACATACAGGATAATCTTTATTCTACTAAGTGTGATAATAATGCTCAAAATTATAACTTCACTTAGTGTGATCTATTCCATCATATTTACCCTGTATATTAACAAAAATTCACCTGTGCTTGAGATTTTCTTAAGGCAGAGATTTTTCAGAGTTAAACCCTAAAATAGTCCCTGAGATTGGCATTATGCCCTAAAATCGTCCCTGAGATTCCAATTGCACCGATTTCGTCCCTGAGATTGAAAAAAATGCACCATATTAGTCCCTTATCCATTTTCCATTAACGACGTGATAACAAGGCATGATGACGTAGACTGTAAGTGACACGTGTCACTTCATGATTTGGCCACGTGTAATGCTATGATGATGCGATGACCAGTGACATGTGGCATGTTAACGTGTTCGTTTGTGCCATGTGTCACGACAGTATTCGTCCACGTGTCATCCATTATGTCATCGTTCTATATGCACCAAATTAGTCCCTCACTTTGCATTAAGTGACTAAAATAAAATTAAATGTCGTGCACCAAACTAGTCCCTTCACCAATTTTTCTCATTTTTTTCTATAAATTCAAAATTCTCAATATTTTTAATGCATGAATTTCAATTCTATTTTTTCACATGTTCTTCAAATAAAAGTGTTTTTATAAAATATTTTTTCTCTTGCGAATACCCTAACCGCCGACTTGGAGTTGACGTGAAGGCTTTTCAAACACCTTCACTACCATCTCCGACCTTTTTCAGTAGTTTTATAAAATATTTTTTTTCTTGCGGATACCCCTAATAACCGCTGTCTTGGAGTTGACGTGAAGGCATTTCAAGCTTCCCTCATTACCATCTCTGACCTCTTTCGTCTAGACTGCAGAGGTCAAAGATGGTAGTGAGGGTGCTTGAAGTGCCTTCAATCTAGCTCATTTACACATAACGAAAACGTGTATTTCATAAGAAAAAATATTTATTTTAATTATTAATTTCTTGTTAAAAACACATGTTTTTTCATGAAAAAAAATGTGTCTAATCAATCATATAATTTTTTTTAATAGTAACATACTTATATATTACAAAATTTACCAATGTTAAATTATTAAAAAAATTGTATAATTAAAACTAAAATCTTAAAAATTTTATGAAAGCACTTATATTTAAACGATATATGAAAAAATAGAATTGAAATTAGTGTATCCAAGATATTAAAATTTTAAATTTAAAAAAAATGAGAAAAAATTGGTGAAAGGACTAGTTTGGTGCACGACATTCAATTTCAGGGACTAAAATGAGTCACTTAATGCAAAGTGAGGGACTAATTTGGTGCATATAGAACGATGACATAATGGATGACACGTGGACGAATATTGTTGTGACACGTGGCACAAACGGACACGTGGCCAAATAACATTGTGACATGTGGCACAACCATCCATGTCAGCATGCCACGTGTCACTGGTCACCACATCATCATACCATTACATGTGGCCAAATCATGAAGTGACACGTGTCACTTACAGTCCACGTTATCATGTCATGTCATCACGTCGTTAATGAAAAATAGGTCAGGGACTAATATGGTGCATTTTTTTCAATCTCAGGGACGTAATTGGTGCAATTGGAATCTTAGGGATGATTTTAGTGCATAACGCCAATCTCAGGGACTATTTTGGGATTTAACTCAATTTTTCATGCTTTTGCTCCTTTATCAATAAAATTTGCATGAAAACTAAACCAAAATCTAGTGAAAAAGCATAAAAAAATAGGCAATGATGCCTTGGCATCACAACACCAAATTTAAATCTTGCTTATCCCTAAGCAAGAAAAGAATCATGCAATAAGGTTTGACAATCCAAGGTGAGAATAGTAGCAGTGTAATATTCATGGTTAGCTAGTTTTTTTATACATGCAGCAATTACAAAAGAAATCAGATGATTGATGCTTCCCACTTTATGAATTCCTTTCTTTATGTTTCTTCCTTGAAACAAGCTTTTCATTCTTTTCTTAGCTTCTTAGGTGCTTTGCACCATTTGTTGAAAGCTACGACTCTAAATGCTTTATTTTCAAGTATTACCACTCGATACATAAGCAACACAAGCATTTAATTAGAGGACTCTTTTTAGCTCATGTTATTTCTTCTCTTTTTGGATTCTCTAATCATTGATGCTTAGAGCCTTGAGCTTTGAGGGTGTGCTTTTGCACTTGGGTCTAACCTTGACTCTAAGTATTTTGTTTTCAAGCTTTTTGCTTGATACATAAACACCACAAGTACTTAACAAATGAATTGCCATTGGTATTCAGAACCTTTAGCTTTCTCATTTTTTTCCCTTTTCATTTTCTTGCCTTAATTGCAATTGCTTCTTCAAGGTTTTCATGATTTCAAAAGAATGTCATAAAATGTCCTCAATGAAAACTTCAATCAAATAAATTCCAATGTAATTGTGCAACAAAACAATTATGCTAACTTCCCAATACTTATATGCTCATGCTAACTTCCTCTTTAATGACCTTGTTTTGTGTATGATCATGAAACTCAATTGCTTTGGACTTGCAAAACTCAAGATGGCAATCATGATATCATAGCAACATGTTATAATCCAAACACTAAACTATGCTTATTCACAAGGAGCATCACACACACATACAAAGAAAATAGAAGACAATCATGTAATTTAGAGTACTGGGAACAAATAAGAGGAAAAAGAACTTTACCACCTTGTAGTTCATCTTTATTGTTGTTGTCCTTCACCTCTTATTCTTTCCCTTCCCACACCAATTTAAGATTGATTGTTTGTCTTCAAGCAGCAAATAAAACAGTGGTAATGAGGTTCATGATGGGTCATAACTGTCTTAAATAATGAAATGTGAGTGATGTATGTGGTTAAGCAAGCAAAACTTAAAGGTAACACTATAGGCTTAAGAAGCAAAGGCATTATGGTTAAACAAAAAAGTGATGTTGCTGGATACATGGCATAGAAAATTAAGTGGCACACCAAACTTAGTGTGACACTTTCTTTTGGAACTGATGCAAGTATCAGAAAGATTAAAAACAGATTGTTGCAGGGCAACACCAAACTTAGAATGTAACCATATGCCTAATTTATTTGACAAAAAGCTAAATAAAAGAAATTGTTCTAAGTGTTAATAACACAATCACCAAGAGCTAGAGGTGTCACAAATAGAGGCTTTTTGGTGAGGCATTAACACAAACAGTCAAAGAGCATAGAAAATAAAAAAAAAACAACAGAAATTAAATGAACAGAAAAAAAAATGTCTAATCTAGGTAACCAACCAACCAGTAGTTTGTTAATCATAATTAATCCCTGGCAACGGCGCCATAAACTTGATGCGCAAAAACTTGCCTCTCGACAAATTTCCTTCCGGCAAGTGCATCGGATTGTCATCAAGTAAAAACTCACAAAAGAGTGAGGTCGAATCCCACATGGATTGGTAGATTGAGCAATGTTAATTGGAGAATTATGCTAGTTGAGCTAAATCAGACTTGAAATTGAGATTGCAGAAAATAAATTGGTGGGAAACTTAAATTGCAAGAAAGTAAATGAACAGAAATTAAATGCTGGAAAATAAATGACAGAAGCTTAAATTGCATGAAATTAAATGGTAAGGGGGAATTAGCATGAAATTAAAGAAGCAAAATGTAAAAAAATGGGTAGATCAGAGATCAGGATTCATTGGGTTTCAGGAGATACTGAATTTTTCGGATCAAATCATTTTCATCTCTTCCTCAATCAATGCATTCATTGACATTGCTTAGAAATCTTAGATGATTGGATCCCAATGTCTTGGCTCACCAATCTCTCTAAGCATGAACAATTGCCCAATGTCTTGATTTAATTGCTCATGGGAAGAGTTGAAGTTTGGTCACTGACTATACCACACAAATTCATAGATCAAAGTATTGGTAGGATTATATGTCACTATATCCATCCAACCCCCAATCTAATCCAACGTGAGAAAGTAATTCTAGCATGAACTCTTCATTCCTCTCTCGAGGCTCCGAAGAATACCAATTATGGATAGCTTCTCTCTCAAGACAACTATCCAATTGAATTAAGGCCGAAAGCTTTCTAACAAAATCAAGAGAAAAGAGAGAAGAAGAAGATGTAAACTACTATTGATCCATTGAATTACAATAGAGCTCCCTAACCCAATGAAAGGGATTTAGTTGTTCATAGCTCTCAAAATGGAAATTAAAATTGAAAGACACATTCTGGAAATTAACAAACAGAGAATGAAAAATACAATAGAATGTAAAAGTGCTCCGCAAAGTAAAGTGAAAAGAAAAAAAATCCCTATCTAACTTAAATTCTAAGCTATTTATACACTTTCTTCCATTGATCTCCAAGCTCTGAATTGGGATTTTGGCCTTGATAGAATTGGGTGGAAATGACTCCAATTATTTTCCCTTGGTGTTGAGAAGAGATCTGTGTGAATTTTGAATTCTGATGCTTCACGTTTGAGTTAACGTTTGATGGCCAATGTTGACTCAAACGCCATTTGGAACAAAACCAAAAAAACCAGAAAGCTTGTTGTCATTGGCATTTGACTCAACGTTGGAGGGCCAACGTCAGCTAACCCATGCGTACGCGTGCCTTGTGCTTCCGCGCAAAAGGGTCAAAATTTGCTTTTTCACGCGTACGCATCATAGACGTGTACGCGCCACTCAAAATTCACTTAGATCCAGAATTGAAGTTTTTATCACCACGTTAGGGGTAACGTTGGATGTCCAACGCTACCTCAAACGTGAGCATCAGCAGTGTTTACAAAGAAGTGCTCTGTTTCTCTTCCCACGTTTGAGGCAACGTTGGTGGTCCAACTTGGCCACCAACGTTGCTTCCTCTCCATCCTTTCCATGCTCCTTTTTCAACCTTCCTCTATGCTTTCCTTCACCTATCATCAACCAATAAATGCATTAAAGCCTTGCTAACGTCATGAGTGTTCTTATCATTCATAGCATACAAATAATCATAGCATAAATCATCATGACATTGCATCAAATTACTCATGGTTGAATGAATATAGGCATACATGAATTTCTACCCAATTTGCTTACTTATAGCTCAAGAAAGTACATAAAACCTATTAAAAACAAGGAAAAAGGATAGTGAAACTAGCCTAAGATGCCCTGGCATCAGGGTAGTCGTTCAGCTCGTCCGACCTCTTCATCCCTTCTTCTTTTTTGGGTTCATCCATTTTGTTGGCTAAGTATCGATCTAGTTGCCTCCTCTCTAACCAATTTTTCTATGACATTCTTTAAGTCAAAGCACTCGTTTGTAGGATGTCCATAGATTCGGTGGTATTCACAGTATTCTGTCCGATTTTCCCCTCCTTTTCTGCTTTTGATTGGACGAGGTGGTGGAATCTTCTCAGTGTGGCATACTTCTCGGAAAACTTCCACAAGAGACACCCGAAGAGGGGTGTAATTGTGGTATTTTTTAGGCTTCTCTCCGTGTTGATCTTCTTTTTTCCTGGACTCTTTATCCTTATCCCGGGAGGAGTAGGAAAATCTAGATTTCGAGCTCTCTCCTAACCGAGAATTTTCTTCCATGTTGATATACTTCTCTGCCCGTTCTTGCACTTCATTTAAAGATGTTGGGTTTTTCTTTGATATAGAGTGACTAAAGGGTCCTTCTCGCAGGCCATTGATGAAACCCATGATAGCTGCTTCTGTTTGTAGGCTTTGTATGTCCAGACATGCTTTGTTGAATCTTTCCATGTAACATCGAAGACTCTCCCGATCTCCTTGTTTGATTCCTAATAGGCTTGGGGCATGTTTGGCTTTGTCCTTCTAAATAGAAAATCTAGCAAGAAACTTCTTGGCTAAGTCATCAAAACTTGTGATGGATCTGGGAGGCAGGCTGTCGAACCACTTAATAGCCATCTTTGTTAGGGTTGTCGGGAAGGCTTTGCAACGAATAGCGTCCGAGGCGTCGGTGGGATACATTCTGCTTCTAAAATTGGTGAGATGATGGCTTGGATCGGAGGTACCGTCGTATGGGGTCATGTCGGGAGCTTTAAAATCCTTAGGAACTTTAGCATTCATGATTTCTTTGGTAAAGAGATCTTGATCTTTAGGGGAGTTGTCCTCGTGTCCGGGTTGGATGGTTTTGGTTTTTAGGTCAGCTTCGAGTTTTAGGAGCTTGTCTTCTAACTCTCGATGTCGCGCGTAGTTTCTCTTCGGAGGCTTCTTTCAGCTTCGCGCTGGAATTTGGCCTCCTGTTCGAGCTGCTTAAGCCGATTTTGTTGTTCTCGGAGGGCATCTAAAATTTATGTATTTGGATAATACTTTTCTCCGTTTTGCTGAGATGTGTCTTTGAGTGCGGCGTCCGCGTTCTTGTGTGGCATCCTGTTTTCCAAATCAGAGTTGTGATCGTTGTTAATGTCGCCCGCCATGATGATGGGATGACTTCCAGTTCTCCGGTAATGACGCCAATGTTCCAAGGGTTACCTGAAACTGTAGTCGATCTCGGATGAGATCTGCGGTGGTGGCCAGAGCTGTCGTGTCTGACTTGTCGAACCTGGTAGAGATGGAGATGCTACTGATCCTTCGTCACCGGGGGGTGGTGGTGGTACCTGCAAGAGACTCCGATGCTTAAGTTAGCATGGGTTTTAAGCAGATTTTTTAGTAGAATCAGAGTATGAGTTATACCTGGGTACTCCAGTGTATTTATAGTAGTGTAGGCTGACCTTTCTAGATAAGATAAGTTAGTTATCTTATCTTTTATCTTTAAGTGAGGATATCTTATCTTCTGGGGAACTTCCTTTATCTTTCTAGGCTTTAACTGCCTTTAGATTGGGCTGTGTCTCTTTATTTGGGCCTATTTGGGCCCCTCTGGCGACTTGGCCGAACTCTTTAAGAAGAGGTCGGGGAATCCAGACCTGAAGAGGTCGGTCGACTTGTCTTTAATTAGCCCGGGTCGTGCAGCTCGACCCAGGGCAGGAACAGTTACAATGGAAGATAAAAGGTAGGCTATTTGGGTAAGTGAGCTAAATGAAATGATGGCCTCAATCATGTAAATGCATGTCTACACAAAATAATGGACATAAAGAATTAAACAAATCAAAGATTACAATCATAGAAATAGAATAATGCACACAAGAAGGAAAAATAAGTGCTTATAAGATATAACCACACAATTATGCTCAAAACTCACAAGCTTGTGTTGTTAGCTCAAAAACCATGTTCTAAAATAAATTCTTTCAAGAAAGTTCAACAAAATTTTTTTTTCTTTCAAATTGGTAGGTTGCCCTAAAAACAGTTTCTTGGAAAAGAAATCATCACCCTAACCAAGTAGTCCTAATAAGAAAGAAGTGGTAAAAATATGTACAAATTCTAACTAACATGCAACTTATCATGCAATGCAACCACTAGCTAACATTGGTGTTGAAAAAGGAAATTGTTACCCGTGAAGATCGGTCATCCACCGAACTACCCCACACTTGAAGATTGCACCGTCTTCGGTGCATGCAAAGAAGAGCAAGGTGGACGGGTTGAAACAACTGATGAGCTTTCTTCAAAAGGTTGTGCGGATGACTTGTTTGTTACCCCATTTAGAAACTTTTCCTTTTTCCTTCTTGGTGGCCAACCTAAAAGGAGAGAAAAAGAAAGAAAATTAAGCCTATAGCAAAGATATCAAAGCAAATAGAACATAGGCGGGGGCTAATGCCAAATAAAAGTAGGGTTCTCACTACATGTTAGCTACGCATGTAAGTGAGAAAGTAATATAGGCAAAGGGCATATCAACTAATACTCGATGCAAGAGTAAAGTCAAAGCATGAAAAGCATATTGAGCATCAAGTTCAAATAAGAAAAAGTGGAAAATGAAAAATAATATGAGTTTATATCAATGCACAAGGGATACAAGAGTCATAAAGGATGAAGCATTGATTTAAAAGTTTCATCATCCATCAATATCAAACAAGTCAAGAAGCACCGAAATAATACAAGAATTTCTCAATAATTGAGTAGGAAAATGCAACACCATTATTAAAATAAGAAACTTAAAAAAAAAGAAAATAAGAATAAGCCATAAAAACAAAATGAAAATGTAATGAATAAAGGTATGCGAATGCAATAAACAAAAGAAAATGAAAGATGAGTAAAAAAAACTCATTTTTTTTAAACAACAAAGTAGCTAACTAACTAAACTAATTAATGGTTGATGGTGTATGTTAGTGTTGGATGAGGTATAGGAGAAGGGAAGAAGGAAGGAGAAGAGAAGTAATGGAACAAAGATTAGAAAAGAAGATGGATGAAAGAAGGCAATCCACGCATATGCGTGCATCGACGCGTGCGCGTGGGAGTGGTGAAATGGAAATGATGTATACGCATGTCTCACGCGTGCGCGTTGTTGGGATATTTACAGAGCGACGCGTACGCGTCATGTGCACGTACGCGTGTGTTGGCTTGCGCGAAAGGCACAATGTTAGCACAGTATAGGCGTAACTCTCTGAAATTTGGCTTGGAGGTGAAAATTTGCAATCCACGCATACGCGTGGGTGGCGCGTGCACGTGGATGGTCGAAAATGCTTGGATCACGCGTACGCGTGAGGCACGCGTACGCGTGGATGGTGCTCTGTTTTTCAAAAATTTTTCTATGTGCTTGCACCAAACCAAGCCTTCCAAGCCTCCAAACAGCTACCAAAACACCATAAAACCTTATTTAACATACCAAACTACCAATTAAACTCAAAAACCCAATAAAAACAAGAAATTAAGCTAATTACCAATATGTACAAAAAAGAAAAAGGAAAGATTTTACCATGGTAGGGTGTCTCCCACCTAGGACTTTTGTTTATTGTCCTTAAGTTGGACTTATGGGGAGCTCCTCATCAAGGTGGCTTGTGCTTAAATTCTTCTTGGAACTCCCACGAATGCTTAGTTCTCCATTGTGCCCCAAGATTTCTCATGAGTTGCACCAAGTCTTGATGGAGTTCTTCGTAAGCATGGGGCTCCCAAAGTCGATCCTCTTCTTGTAATCCAGGATCCCACACTTTATTTTCACACCCATCTTGAAGTTGATTATTACTAGTCCATCCGGGTGGCAAGCAAGATGAATTCTCAATGAAGTGCCCAACAATCCTCCTAGACCCATCTAGTCGAGCACTGTTCCAACCCTTATATTCCATCTTTGATGTATCAACCATAATGAGCCTTGATTTGCAACGCCAACCATGAAACATCTTTCTCTTACGCTTCATCCCGCAGAGCATCCTAAGTTGACCATCCGTTTTAAGCAAGCCATACTCAAGTGCGATAATAAAGCTAATAGAAATGAATTTTATCCACTCAAGTGAAGGAGTAGATGACAACCTAGGCAAAGAAGCTTCCAAGGGTCTCGACAAAGTGTATCCCGTCCTCCCTTTTCTAAGGACTTCCACCTCTTCACAAGATTCCTCAAATGAAATCCTTTGTTCAACAATTTTATCTAAGCCTTTTCCCTTACTCAAATTATAATTGGGAGGATGAGAGAGGTTTACCTCCACAACACTTTCAAATCCACCGGGGAAAATTTCTTCATGCTCAAAGGATTCTTCACCACTAAGACTTGATGCTTGATCTCCATCACCAAGGAAACTCACTTCTTATTCTATCCCGTCCAATTCTTCATTTGCAATATGCCTTGGAGGTTGTGCACATTCCCCCTTAGCCTTAAATTCAATCTTCTTGGAGGGGTTTTCATCAATTCTAGATTCCCAAGGTGGTTCCGCATCTCCTAAGTCTTCAACCACTTCTTCTTTTTCTTTATCAATCCTAACTTCCTCCACTTGTTCGAATACAAAGCAATATCTCTCATCATCCAATCTCTCCTTTATGCTATGCTCTTCCTTGGATTCTTCACATGTAGCTATGGGAGTTCTTTGAGTGTCCAAGCATTGGGAGGCTAATCGGTTTACCACCTCGGCCAAAACGGCCGTGAATTATTGCACATCCCTTTGTATCTCCTCTTGTCCTTAAACAAGAGCATCAAAGATGTCATCCATTGGAGGTTGGGGTGGATGAGAGGGCTCGTTATTTTGGGGGAAGGGTTCATAGTAGGAAGGTGGTTCATCATAGTAAGGATGTAGTGGTTCTATGTTCTCCATTTGTTCTACTTGTTGCCCAATACACTCCAATCCATTGTTCTCAAGTTGAGATTCTGCAACCCTCTTCAAACTACCCTCTTCGGTTTCTCTTCCGCAATCATTCGTGGACATGTGGTATGAGTCCCATGCATCTAACTTTTGACAGACGATTGCTTAAAGTCGATCCATGGTTTCCTTGAGATATGGACATTGATAATCTTCCATGGAGGGTTGTGGTGGGAGATATAATTCATCTTGAGGTTGAAAATTTGCACACATTGGAGGTGGTTTATCTTGGTCATAGTATGGGGAAGGTGGTTCTTGGAAGTATTGAGGTTGGAATGGTTGTGGTTCTATATGTGGCTCATAAGGCTCGAAAGGTGGTTGGTATGGTGTATATGGGTTAGGGTCATATGGAGGTGTTTGGTAGAAAGGGGCTTGTGAGCATGGTTGAGGGTTATGTTGAGGGTATGGCTCATAGGCATATGGTGGTGATTCTTGAAAGTCACAAGAAGATTCACCATAGCCATTGGATTGGTATGCATCATAGAATGGCTCTTGTTCATAGTGCATTGGTGGAGGTTGTTGCCATGAAGATTGATCATATACATAAAGTTCCTCCCACCTTTGATTCTCCCATCCTTGATACACATCCTCATTGTAACTCCCATTTCCTACAACAAAGTGAGAACCAAACTCATAGCCAAAGTGAGAATTCATAGTAGCAAGAGAAAATAGTAAGAAATAATGAACAAAGTACTAAAACTAGCAAAAACTAACAAGAAATCCAAAAATAAAGCTATTCACGATATTCACATATATACAATAACCAATAACACAACACCATTGCAACTCTCCGGCAACGACGCCATTTTGATGAATAAATTTTTGTGTGGTCTAGAATTTCACAAATAAATTCTCGTTGCAAGTATAGTTTCTAAACCAACAATAATCCTTTCATACAAAAATTTGTTTGTCACAAGTAACAAACCCTTAAAATTAATGACCAAAGTATTCAAACCACGGGTGGTTCTCCCTAGGAATTGCAATAAAGTGTTCTTGTTATTGGCTATGAGGTATGCTTGGGATTTTTGAGATAATAGACAAGAAAATAACTTGATGAGGGAAAAATGATTCCACACAAAACTCACCGGCAAGTGTATCGGGTCGCATCAAGTAGTAATAACTCACAAGAGTGAGGTCGATCCCATAAGGATTGATGGATTGAGCAACTTTAGTTAGGTGATGAATTTAGTTAAGCGAATATTTGATGAATTGAATGAAATCTGATTAACAGAAGTAAAATTTCAAGAAAATAAAAGGGAGCATGGGAATTGGCTGAATCTTAAAGTGCAGAAGAAGTAAATTACAGAAACTTAAAGTACAAGAAATTAAATAAGTTGAAATTTAAACTGTAAGAAAGGTAAATAACTGAAACTTAAAGTGCAAGAAATTTAAATTGCTGAATCTAAATTGCTCGGAAACTTAAATTACATAAAGAATAAAGGGATTTGGGTATTGGGATTCAAAACTGAGCTGGAAAATGTAAATTGAAATAAATCAGAGAAGTATAAGATAAAGAGATTCAGATCAAGATCTCAATAGCAAAACAGAAATGTAAAATTGCAGAAAAATCAAAACAGCAAGAAAGCTTAACTCAATTAAGAAATCCTAAAAGAGAAATTGAAAATTGCAAAAGAGTAATAAGAACAGAAAGCAAATCAAGATCTCAATTACTCTCTTGACCAAACAGTAAAGAAGAAATTGCAGAAGAAATAAAAAGAAAAGCAGAAAATGAATTTCAGATCCAATTTCCAATTCTTAGAACTATAAAAAGAAAACTAGAAGATGATTTTCAGATGAAGAATTTCAATGGAGTTCTTCAATCTGAATTCCAAACCCAAAAACAGAAAATAGAAGTTGCAGAAGAAATAACAAACAGAAAGAAAACTTAGATCTAATCCCAATTCCCAAATTCTAAAGAAAAGGAAATTTTAAGAGAGAGCCAAAAGGAAAAGTAAAACAAAAGATGTGAAGTAAAAAGGTCCTTCTCAAATCAAAATTGCTTCTATTTATACACTTTCTATTTTCCGCATTAAGCATTGGAAGTGGGCTTCTATTGATTTGAATTTGGTCTTGAATAAGTGGATCAGGTGCTTGGTGGCTTGGGTCTCCTCCCAGTGGAGCGCTCAGTTCACTTTGTGAACTATACGTTCACTCCCTTTGGTGCTCCCATCACGTGCATTTTTGGTGTGCACCTTGCCTCCTACTAGCGTTCCCTTAGTGAACGCTAAGTTCACTTCTTGAGCACTCTCCCTTGGCTTCTATGGTGTGCAGCACCATTTGGTGCTCAATGTAGCCTTCTCTAGCGCTCTCTTTTTGAGTGATGCGTTCATTATTTGAACGCTCTTAGTGAGGATGGCACAAGCTTCCTCCCCAAAATGTGAAAGTCACGAAAAAGGTGACTAATTGAGCGATACGCTCTAATTTTGAGCGCTACCCTTTTCCTGAGCCTTTCTTGGTGCATGCCTCCCCTTTATGAGCGCTGCCTTAGTGAACTCTAAGTTCACTTATTGAGCGTTGGCTTAGTGTGAGATGCACAAGGCTTCCTCCCCAATTGTGAAAAGCACGAAAAAGGTGCAAAAGTGAACGTCACGCTCACTGGAGAAGTGAACGCTAGCTGCTTGTGTTCCAAAGCGTGGCATCCTCTTTCCTAAGGTAACGCTTTACTGTTTTGCCTCCTTAATGAGCGGATAATTTATACATTTTTTGGCATTGTTTTTATATAGTTTTTAGTATGTTTTATTACTTTTTATTATATTTTTATTAGTTTTTATTTAAAAATCACATTTCTGGACTTTACTATGAGTTTGTGTGTATTTCTGTGATTTTAGGTATTTTCTGGTTGAAATTGAGGGACCTGAGCAAAAATCTGATTCAGGGGCTAAAAAAGGACTGCAGATGCTGTTGGATTCTGACCACCCTGCACTCGAAGTGGATTTTCTGGAGCTACAGAAGCCCAATTGGCGCGCTCTCAATTGTGTTGGAAAGTAGACATCTGGGCTTTCCAGCAATGTATAATATTTCATACTTTGCCCGAGATTTGATGGCCCAAACTGGCGTTCAAAGTCAGCCTAAAATTTCTGGCGTAAAATGCCCAAACTGGCACCAGAATTGGAGCTAAACGCCCAAATTGGCACCAAAGCTGGCGTTTAACTCCAGGAACAGTCTAAGCACCAAAAAAGCTTCAATGCTCAGCCCAACCACACACCAAGTGGGCCCTGGAAGTGGATTTCTGCATCATTTACTTATTTCTGTAAACCTTAGGCTACTAGTTCATTATAAATAGGACCTTTTACTATTGTATTTACACACTTTTTTTATCATCTCTGGACGTTTAGTCCTTAGACCTTTGCTATGGAGGCTGGCCATTCGGCCATGCCTAGACTTCTTTTACTTATGTACTTTCAATGGTGGAGTTTCTACACCCCATAGATTAAGGTGTGGAGCTCTGCTGTTCTTCATGAATTAATGCAATTACTACGATTTTTCTATTCAATTCATGCCTACTTCTTCTCTATGATATTCACTCGCACTTCAACCTGATGAATGTGATGATTCGTGACACTCATCATCATTCTCACTTATGAACGCGTGCCTGACAACCACTTCCGTTCTATCTGCAATAGCTTGAGTGCGTATCTCTTGGGTTTCTAATCTAAGATTAGAACCTTCGTGGTATAGGCTAGAATTATTGGCAGTCATTCCTGAGATCCGGAAAGTCTAAACCTTGTCTGTGGTATTTCGAGTAGAATCTGGGAAGGGATGACTGTGACGAGCTTCAAACCTGCGAATGTGGGGCGCAAGTGACAGTGCGCAAAAGGACAATGGTCCTATTCCAACGCTAGCGAGAACCGACAGATGATTACCCTGCGGTGACAGCGCAGATGGAATTGTTTTCATCCGAGAGGATCATACAGCTTACCATGGAAGGAGGTAACGCATGGTTGGAAGAAGGCAGTAGGAAAGCAGAGGTTCAGAAGAAACAAAGCATCTTCATACGCTTGTTTGAAACTCCTACCAATGAATTACATAAGTATTTCTATCCTATTTTTTGTTTTAATTATATTTTAATAATCAAAACTCATAACCATTTGAATCCGCCTGATTGAGATTTACAAGGATGACCATAGCTTGCTTCAAGCCGACAATCTCCGTGGGATCGACCCTTACTCACACAACGTATTACTTGGACGACCCAGTGTACTTGCTGGTTAGTTATGCAAAGTTGTGAAAAAGAGTTGAGATTACAATTGTGCGTACCAAGTTGTTGGCGCCATTGAGATCACAATTTTGTGCACCAAGTTTTTGGTGCCGTTGCCGGGGATTGTTCGAGTTTGGACAACTGATGGTTCATCTTGTTGCTCAGATTAGGTACTTTTATTTTATGTTTAAGCTTTTTAACTTTTATTTATTTTTGAAAAAAATTTCAAAAAAAAAATAAATTATTCTATGACTTCAGAATTTTTAAGAATGAATTATAAAGTTTCAGATGATGCTTTTATCATCACAGGAGCTGGTTGATTCCCATCAATTTAGCTGTTGTATGTAACGTTCTGCTGAAGCTTGGCTAGCCATGTCTAATCTTTTTTTAGACTGAAGCTTTAGACTAACATTGCATGATTCCTGGAATTCGTATTAAAAATTTTGAATTTCTTTATTTTCCTTTTCAAAATAATTTTCGAAAAAAATTACAAAAAAATTTTAAAACCATGAAAATAAAAAATAATTTGTGTTTCTTGTTTGAGTCTAGTGTCACATTTTAAGTTTGGCGTCTTGTATATTTGTAATTTTCTTTCATTTTTCTAAAATATATGTGTTATGTTCTTCATTGATCTTCAAGTTGTTCTTGATGATTTTCTTGGGTCTGATCTTTAAATTCTCTTGTTTGGTGTCTTTTCTTGTTTTTCATATGCATTTTTGAATTATTAGTGTCTATAGAATGAAAATTTCTATGTTTGGTGTCTTGCATGTCATTCTTTTCTTAAAAATATGTGTTGATATTCATCTTGACATTCAACGTGTTCTTGCATGCATTGTTTATTTGATCTTAGTTATTCATGATTAGTTTCATTTTGTCGTTGCTCTCTCTCATCATTAAAAATTCAAAAAAAATTTTCAAAATTATGTCTTTTCAAGTCAATAATATAGAGAAGTGAAGATTTAGAACATACAGCAGAGGAATTACAGAGAAAAAGCTGGGCGTTCAAAACGCCCAGTGAGGAAGGAAAACTAGCATTTAAACGCCAGCCAGGGTACCTGCCTGGGCGTTAAATGCCCAAAAGGGTAGTATTTTGGGCGTTAAACGCCAGAACGGATACCATTTTGGGCGTTTAACGCCAGGACAACACAAGAGAGGTAAGTTAGTTTTTTTAATTCAAATCTTCATAATTTTTCAAAATCACATCTTTTTCAAATCATATCTTTTTCAATTTTCTTCTTAATATTTTTGAAAATTTTAAAATTTGATTTTTAAAATCTTTTTCTTATTTTTATTTCATAATTTTCGAAATTTATGCTAACAATTAATGTTTTGATTCAATCTTTAAAATCATATCTTTTAGTTTCTTATTTGTAAAGTAATCAACTTTGATTTTCAAAAAAATTTCAAATCTTTTTAAATTATTTTTCAATCATATCTTCTCAAAATCCTTGATTTCAAAATCTTTTTCTAACTTCCTATCTTTTCAAAATTTATTTTCAAAACCACTTTCTCACTTTTGATTTTCGAAAACCATTAACCAATTTTCAAAATTCTTTTTAATTAACTAATTGTTTTAAATTTTAATTTTATTTTCTTTCTTTTAAAAATTTTTGAAAATTCCCTCTCTCATCTATTTCTATTTAAGGACTAACACTCCTCCTCAATTAGCAATTCGGACTCTCTCTCCTTCTTCATATGTTCGAATTCTTATCTACCTACCTCATCCCTCTATTCCTGTTTTCCTCTGACACCTCAAGGAATCTCTATACTGTGACATAGAGGATTCCATACTTTTTTGTTCTCTTTTCTTTCTTATGAGCAGGAACAAGGACAAGGACATTCTTGTTGAAGCTGATCTTGAACTTGAAAGGACCTTGAAGAGGAAGCTAAGAGAAGCTAAAGCTCAACTCTCTGGAGAGGACCTAACAGAAATTTTCGAAAAAGAAGAAGACATGACAGCTGAAAATAACAACAATGCCAACAATGCAAAGAAGATGCTTGGTGACTTTATTTCACCCTCTTCTAACTTCTGTGGAAGGAGCATCTCAATTCCTACAATTATAGCAAACAACTTTGAGCTTAAGCCTCAATTAGTTTCTCTAATGCAGTAGAATTGCAAGTTTCATGGACTTCCATTGGAAGATCCTCATCAGTTTTTAGCTGAATTCTTGCAAATCTATGACACTGTTAAGACTAATGGGGTTAATCCTAAAGTCTACAAACTTATGCTTTTTCCCTTTGCTGTAAGAGAGAGAGCTAGGACATGGTTAGACTCACAACCTAAAGAAAGCCTGAACTCTTAGGAAAAGCTGGTCAATGCCTTCTTGGCAAAGTTCTTTCCACCTCAAAAATTGAGTAAGCTTAGAGTGGAAGTCCAGACCTTCAAACAGAAGGAAGGCGAATCCCTCTATGAAGCTTGGGAAAGATACAAGCAATTGATCAGAAGGTGTCCTTCTAGCATGCTTTCAGAATGGAGCATCATATGTATATTCTATGATGGTCTGTCTGAACTGTCCAAGATGTCATTGGACAACTCTGCTAGAGGATCTCTTCATCTGAAGAAGACGCCTGAAGAAGCCCAGGAACTCATTGAAATGGTTTCAAATAACCAATTCATGTACACTTCTGAAAGAAATCTTGTGAATAATGGGACAACTCAGAAGAAAGGAGTTCTGGAGATTGATACTCTGAATGCCATACTGGCTCAGAATAAAATATTGACTCAGCAAGTCAATATGATTTCTCAAAGTCTGACTGGAATGCAAGCTACATCCGACAATACTAAAGAAGCTTCCTCTGAAGGAGAAGCTTATGATCCTGAGAATCCTGCAATGGAAGAGGTGAATTACATGGGAGAATCCTATGGAAACACCTATAATCCTTCATGGAGGAATCATCCTAATCTCTCATGGAAGGATCAACAGAAGCCTAATCAAGGCTTCAATAATAACAATGGTGGAAGAAACAGGTTTGGCAATAGCAAACCTTTTCCATCATCTTCTCAGCAACAGACAGAGAATTCTAAGCAGAGCCACTCTGACTTAGCAACTACAGTCTCTGATCTATCTAAGACCACTCTCAGTTTCATGACTGAAGCAAGGTCCTCCATTAGAAATTTGGAGGCACAAGTGGGTCAGCTGAACTCCCTCCTAGTATTCTCCCAAGCAATACAGAAGAGAATCCAAAAAGAGAGTGCAAGGCCATAACTATAACCAACATGGCTGAACCTGGAGAGGAAGAAAAGGCAGTGATTTCCAATGAGGAAGACCTCAATGGACGTCCACTAGCCACTAAGGAGTTCCCTAATGAGGAATCAAAGGAATCTGAGACTCATATAGAGACCATAGAGATTCCATTGAACTTACTGTTGTCATTCATGAGCTCGGATAAGTATTCTTCCTCTAAAGAGGATGAAGATACTGCTGAAGAGCAAGTTGCTCAATATCTAAGAGCAATCATGAAGCTGAATGCCAAGTTATTTGGTAATGAAACTTGGGAGGATGAACCCCCATTGCTCATCAATGAACTAAATAATCTGGTTCAACTGAAATTACCTCAAAAGAAACAGGATCCTGGAAAGTTCTTAATACCTTGTACCATAGGCACCATGACCTTTAAAAAGGCTTTGTGTGACCTAGGGTCAAGTATAAACCTCATGCCCCTCGCTATAATGGAGAAACTAGGAATCCTTGAGGTGTAAGTTGCAAGAATCTCACTAGAGACGGCAGACAATTCAAGGAAATAGGCTTATGGACTTGTAAAGGATGCTTTGGTAAAAGTTGAAGGCCTTTACATCCCTGCGGACTTCATAATCCTTGACACTGGGAAGAATAAGGATGAATCCATCATCCTTGGCAGACCCTTCCTAGCCACAGCAAAAATGGTGATTGATGTTGAAAGAGGAGAGTTGGTTCTTCAAGTGAATGAGGACTACCTTGTGTTTAAAGCTAAAGAATCTCCTTCTATACACATGGAGAAGAAGCATGACAAGCTTCTCTCAATGCAGAGTCAAACAGAGCCCCCACATTCAAACTCTAAGTTTGGTGTTGGGAGGCCATCATCATGCTCTGAGTATCTGTGAGGCTCCATGAGAGCCCACTGTCAAGCTATTGACATTAAAGAAGCGCTTGTTAGGAGGCAACCCAATTTTTTCTTATCTATGTTAAATTTCTATTGTTATTTTATGTTTTCTTTAGGATGATGATTATGTGGAGTCACAAAAACAAAAGCTAAAATAAAAAACAGCATTGAAAATAGTACACCTTGGAGGATGAGCATACTGGCATTTAAACGCTAGTAAAGGTAGCAGAATGGGCGTTAAACACCCAGTCTGGCAATATTCTGGGCGTTCAACGCCAGAAAAGGGCACCAGACTGGCGTTTAACGCCCGAAAGGGGAGAAAAGCTGGCATTAAACGCCAGAAGTGGGCAGCAACCTGGCGTTTAACGCCAGGATTGGCACTCCAAGGGGCGTTTACACGCCAAAATGGTGCAGGGATGAGAAATCCTTGACACCTCAGGATCTGTGGAGCCCACAAGATCCCCATTAATGGCACCTAAGGCCGGAAAAACCTCTAGAAAGAGGAAAAAGAAGACAATTGCTTCCAACTCTGAGTCATGGGAGATGGAAAGATTCATCTCAAAAGCCCATCACTAAGAAAAGGATGGAGCAAACAAGATAGCCCACGCATGGACCTCAACAAGAGCGTTCCATTATCCTCTATGAAATTAGAGAGGATCAAATAGCCATGAGGGAAGAGCAACAAAGGCAAGGAAGAGACATTGAGGAGCTCAAGAACTCCATAAGATCTTCAAGAGAAAGAACTAGCTGCCATAACTAAGGTGGACCCGTTCTTTAATTTCCTTATTCTTATTTTTTTTGTTTTTCGAAAATTATGCTTTATGTCTTGTCTATGTTTGTGTCTTTATTACATGATCATTAGTGTCTAGTGTCTATGCCTCAAAACTATGAATGTCCTATGAATCCATCACCTTTCTTAAATGAAAAAAGTTTTCTGAAAAAGAAAAAGAAGTACATGAATTTCGAATTCTTAAAATAGTTTAATTATTTTGATGTGGTGGCAATACTTTTTGTTTTTCTGAATGAATGGTTGAACAGTGCATATTTTTGAATTTGTTGTTTATGAATGTTAAAATTGTTGGCTCTTGAAAGAATAATGAAAAAGGAGAAATGTTATTGATAATCTGAAAAATCATAAAATTAGTTCTTGAAGCAAGAAAAAATAGTGAAAAGCTCGCAGAAAAAAGAAGAACATTGCAGAAAAAAAAAGAGAAAGAGAAAGAAAAAGCAAGCAGAAAAAGCCATTAGGCCTTTAAACCAAAAGGCAAGGGTAAAATAAAAAGGATCCAAGGCTTTGATCATTAATGGATAGGAGGGCCCAAAGGAATAAAATCCTGGCCTAAGCGGCTAAACCAAGCTGTCCCTAACCATGTGCTTGTGGCGTGAAGGTGTCAAGTGAAAAACTTGAGACTGAGCGGTTAAAGTTGTGGTCCAAAGCAAAAAGAGTATGCTTAAGAGCTCTAGACACCTCTAACTGGGGATTCTAGCAAAGCTGAGTCACAATCTGAAAAGGTTCACCCAGTTATGTGTCTGTGGCATTTATGTATCCGGTGGTAATACTGGAAAATAAAATGTTTAGGGTCACGGCCAAGACTCATAAAGTAACTATGTTCAAGAATCAACATACTGAACTAGGAGAATCAATAACACTATCTGAATTCTGAGTTCTTATAGATGCCAATCATTCTGAACTTCAAAGGATAAAGTGAGATGCCAAAATTGTTCAGAAGGAAAAAGCTAATAGCCCCGCTCATCTAATTAAGACTGATCTTCATAGATGTTTTTGGAATTTATTGTATTTTTTCTTCTTCTTATCCTATTTTGTTTTTAGTTGCTTGGGGACAAGCAACAATTTAAGTTTGGTGTTGTGATGAGCGGATAATTTATACGCTTTTTGGCATTGTTTTTACATAGTTTTTAGTATATTTTTATTACTTTTTATTATATTTTTATTAGTTTTTAATTAAAAATCACATTTCTGGACTTTGCTATGAGTTTGTGTGTTTTTCTGTGATTTCAAGTATTTTCTGGCTGAAATTGAGGGACCTGAGCAAAAATCTGATTCAGAGGCTAAAAAAGGACTGCAGATGCTGTTGGATTCTGACCTCCCTGCACTCAAAGTCAATTTTCTGGAGCTACAGAAACTTAATTTGCGTGATCTTAATTGCGTTGAAAAGTAGACATTCTGGGCTTTCCAGAAGTATATAATAGTTTATACTTTGCTCGAGATTTGATGGCCTAAACCGGCGTCAAAGTCAGCCTAAAATTTCTGGCGTAAAACGCCCAAACTGGCACCAGAATTGGAGTTAAACGGCCAAACTAGCACCAAAGCTGGCGTTTAACTCCAGGAATAGTCTAAGCACGAAAAAGCTTCAATGCTCAGCCTCAGCACACACCAAGTGGGCCCTGGAAGTGGATTTCTGCATCATTTACTTATTTCTGTAAACCCTAGGCTACTAGTTCATTATAAATAGGACCTTTTACTATTGTATTTACACACTTTTTTTATCATCTCTGGACGTTTCGTCCTTAGACCTTTGGTATGGAGGCTGGCCATTCGGCCATGCCTAGACCTCTTTTACTTATATATTTTCAACGGTGGAGTTTCTACACCCCATAGATTAAGGTGTGGAGCTCTGCTGTTCTTCATGAATTAATGCAATTACTACTA
Organism: Arachis ipaensis; assembly: GCF_000816755.2. Taxonomy (NCBI): domain Eukaryota; kingdom Viridiplantae; phylum Streptophyta; class Magnoliopsida; order Fabales; family Fabaceae; genus Arachis; species Arachis ipaensis. The sequence goes on from NC_029794.2 coordinate 84,063,416, forward strand.
TTTTTCTATTAAATTCACGCCTACTTCTTCTCTAAGATTTTCACTCGCACTTCAACCTGATGAATGTGATGATCTGTGACACTCATCATCATTCTCACTTATGAATGCGTGCCTGACAACCACTTCCGTTCTATCTGCAATAGCTTGAGTGCGTATCTCTTGGGTTTCTAATCTAAGATTAGAACCTTTGTGGTAAAGGCTAGAATTATTGGCAGTCATTCCTGAGATCCGAAAAGTATAAACCTTGTCTGTGGTATTCCGAGTAGGATCTGGAAAGGGATGACTATGACGAGCTTCAAACCTGCGAATGTGGGGCGCAAGTGACAGTGCGCAAAAGGACAATGGTCCTATTCGGACGCTAGCAGGAACCGACAGATGATTAGCCATGCGGTGACAGCGCAGATGGAATTATTTTCATCCAAGAGGATCATACAGCTTGCCATGGAAGGAGGTAACGCATGGTTGGAAGAAGGCAGTAGGAAAGCAGAGGTTCAAAAGAAACAAAGCATCTTTATACGCTTGTCTGAAACTCCTACCAATGAATTACATAAGTATTTCTATCCTATTTTCTGTTTTAATTATATTTTAATAATCAAAGCTCATAACCATTTGAATCCGCTTGACTGAGATTTACAAGGATGACCATAGCCTGCTTCAAGCCGACAATCTCCGTGGGATCGACCCTTACTCACATAAGGTATTACTTGGACGACCCAGTGCACTTGCTGGTTAGTTGTGCAAAGTTGTGAAAAAGAGTTGAGATTACAATTGTGCATACCAAGTTGTTGGCGCCATTGAGATCCCAATTTCGTGTACCATTCCTCCTTTCTTCATTTCTTCATTTCTTCACCATTAAGATCTTTGCATCATTCATTTTCACTTGTTTCATTAAGTTTTATGCACTTTCTTGCACAATAAGTAAGTGATTGGAGTGGATTTTCATGATTATTTTGAATCAATCAAACGTCATTTATTTTACACAAAATCATAAGGTTTATGCTAGAATTAATCGATTTGATAAATGATGCAAAGATCTTGTGAATTTAGGGATAATTTGATTGTTTGTTTGGTTGCTTGTAGGTGAAGAAATGAGAAACAAAGGGCAGCGTTCAATGAATGAACGTAGCGTTCAAAGAGTGAACGCCCATGAAGAGAGAAGCGTTTAACCAAACCAAGGCTCACACAAGAGGCAGCGTTCAAGCAAGTGAACGCCACGTTCACTTTAATGAACATTTTCGGGCACTAACCAAGGGAAGCTGGGCGCGCATCAAAGCAACACAAAGGGTAGCATTCAAAAAAGTGAACGCCACGTTCATTATCTCCACCTTTTTCATGGATTGCTAGCCAAGGAAGGAAGGCGAGCAGCAAAGCTCACTAAGGAGCGTTCAAGGAAGGCAACGTAGCGCTCAACCATGGGAGCGCTAGACAGCACTCAACCAAGGGAGGCACGCACCAAGGAAGGGTCGCGTTCAAAGAGTGAACGTGCCGTTCACTAAAGCAACGGTGGAGGAACAAGGCGCACCAAATTGGCACACCACAAGAGTGAACGCCAAGTTCACTTATCCAACGAAGCGCTCCACTGGAGCATGCATCACCCCTGACCCATTTTCCATTTCAAGGCCAAATCCAAAATTAGAAAGTCCAGTCCAAGTTTTGAAGAGGAAAAATAGAAAGTGTATAAATAGGATTTAGTTTGATTGGAAGGGGGCTGACACAAAAACCTTTGCTCATTTTTAGTTTTCTCACTTTTTAATTTTCATTTGTTTTGAATTTGTGAATTGGGGATTAGATCTAGTTTTCTTTCTGTTTGTTCTTTCTTCTGCAACTTCTACTTTCTGTTTTGGGTTTTTGAATTGATATTGAAGAATTCTATTGAAATTGTTCACCTGAGAATCATCTTCTACTTTTCTTTTGATAGTTCTAAGAATTGGAAAGTTGGATCTGAACTTCCTTTTCTGTTTTCATTTTCATTTCTTCTGAAATTTCTTTTCTGTATTGTCAAGGGAGTAATTGAGATCTAGATCTACTTTCTGTTCTCATTACTCTTCTCCAATTGTCAATTACTCTTTTAAGATTTCATAATTGAGCTGAGCTTTCTTGCTGTTTTAATTCTTCTGTAATTTTTCATTTCTGTTTTGGTTCATCTGTAATTCACTTCATCTCATAGTTCTTTAGTTTACTGCACTTCAATTTTCAATCCCAATAGCTAAATCCCTTCTATTTTTCAAGCAATTTACATTTCCCAGCAATTAATATTCAGCAATTTAAGTTTCTTGCACTTTAAGTTTCAGTCATTTACCTTTCTTGCAATTTAAGTTTCAGCTCTTTTACTTTCTTGCTCTTTAAGTTTCTGCAATTTACTTCTTCTGCACTTTAAGATTCAGCCAATTCACCCTCTCCCTTTTATTTACTTACAATTTAGCTTCTGTTAATCAAGTTTCACTCAAATCATCAAATATTCGCTTAACTAAATTCATCACTTAACTAAAATTGCTCAATCCATCAATCTCTGTGGGATCGACCTCACTCTTGTGAGTTATTACTACTTGATGCGACCCGGTAAACTTGCTGGTGAGTTTGTGTGGAATCATTTTTCCCTCATCAAGTTTTTGGCGCCGTTGCCGGGGTTTGACTTAGATTGACAATGATTAAGTAGGGTGATAATCTAGATTAAGCATTTTCTTTTTATTTTTACTAAGCACACTAGCTGTTTGAGTTTTTGTTTAAGCTAACATTAACATCACTCTAGTAGTAGAGTAAATTGTCTCTGGTTTCTGGTTTTGTGTGTATGACAGAAGCAAGGAGAGAGGTCTCCACCTCTTGTAACCTTGACGAGAGAACTCTGCGAAGACTAAGAAGAGAAGCGAGAGGAAAGGGAATTGTTGGAGAAGAAGCATAAGAAGAAGAGGATCAAGAGATGGAGGATAACATCCGAAACCAACATGAGGAAGTAGCTAACAACAATGGCCAGCCTCAAAGGAGAGTTCTAGCCTCCTACACCTTCCCTAATCCAAAGCACTGTGGGAGTAGCATACTTACTCCAAATGTCAATGCAAACAACTTTGAATTGAAGCCTCAACTCATCACTTTGGTGCAAAACAACTGTTCTTATGGAGGAGGTTCCTTGGAAGATCCAATCCAGCACCTATCCACCTTTCTAAGGATATGTGGCACAGTGAAGACCAACGGTGTGCATCCAGACATTTCTAAGTTGCTGTTATTTCCATTCTCATTAAGGGACAAAGCTGCTCAATGGTTGGAGGCATTTTCAAGAGAAAGCATCAACAGCTGGGAGGATCTAGTGAACAAGTTCCTAGCCAAGTTCTATCCTCCCCAAAGGATCATTAGACTGAAGACAGAGGTCCAAGCATTCACTCAGATGGATGGAGAGTCATTGTATGATGCCTGGGAGAGATACAAAGCTTTAATCAGGAAGTGTCAACCAGAGATGTTCAATGAATGGGATAAACTTCAAAATTTCTATGAAGAATTGACACTGAGAGCTCAAAAAGCCCTTGATTATTCAGTAGGAGGTTCATTACAACTCATGAAGACAGCTGAGGAAGCTCAGAACCTTATAGACACTGTGACAAACAACCAATACTTCTATGGTCATCAAAGGCAATGCCAACCAGCTCAAAGGAAGGGTGTATTGGAGCTGGAAGGTGTGGATACCATTTTAGCTCAAAACAAGGTGATGCATCAACAGATCCAACAGCAGATGGAGTTGATGGCCAAGAGGATTGATGGTCTTCAAGTTGCACTAGTGAACACCCCAAATCAACCACCAACTGGGTGGGGGCAGAATGGAGAACTCTATGAAGAGCAAAAACCTGAGCAAGTCCAATACATGAACAACCAAGGAGTTGGACAAAATAAGTTCCATGGAGATACCTACAACTCATCCTGGAGGAACCACCCCAATTTGAGGTGGGGAGACAATCACAATCAAAACCAGCAGCCTTGGCAAAGAAACTCAAACCAAAACAATTCCAGAAAGACAAACTATCAAAACCATCAAGTCACTAACCAAACTCAGTAAAGAAAACTGATGGGTGGAAATTAGATTCCCACATAAAACTCACCGGCAAGTGTACCGGGTCGCATCAAGTAGTAAAACTCACTTAGAGTGAGGTCGATCCCACAGGGATTGATGAATCAAGCAACTTTAGTGAGTGATTAGTTTAGTTAAGCTAACATTGGTGAATTAAATGAAAATTTGATAACAGAATGTAAATGACAACTAATTTAAAGTTGCAGAAAGTAAATAAGCAGAAACGTAAAGAGCAAGGAATGTAAATTGGCAAAATCTTAAATGACAAGAAAGGTATCTGCATGAAATGTAAAGGGGGATGGGTGCTGAAAATTAAAGAGGCTAAAAATCAAAGCTCAGGACAATTGCATGAATCATAAATTGCAGGAATTGTAAATTGTAGAAAATGTAAATCAAGCTCATAGCAAACTCAAATGTAAATTGCAGAGGAATTAAATTGCATAAAAGTAAATTGAGAACAATGGAAACAGAAAGCAATGGGAACAGAAGATTAAAATCAAGCTCAATGTAACTGAATTGTAAAACTGCAAAAAGGGAAATTGGAGTAAAAGATTGCAAAAATTTAATTTTGCATAAACTGAATTCAATGTAACTCAAATGTAGAAAGTGTAGAAAAATTAAAGTGTTTTAACGAGAACTTTCTATTCTAACCTACTCCTACTACTCTTGCTCTCTAGCAGAGCCAGCCTCCCTAATGAAATGAAACAGATGCCTTTTTATAGGCTTTACAAAAATGAAAATGAAATTGAAATTGAAATCAAATTACAAATTAAATGAAATTTCTATTCTAACTATCTCTTGTGCCTTTGAGTGATGATAATGGGCTTTGCTTGCTTTGGATTTGAAGAAAAGTGGATCCGGATGGCTTGGTTCAAGTGAACCAGGGTGTGTTGGAACCTTCCAGTGGAGCGCTCTATTTGGTTGAATGAGTGTCACATTCATTCCCTCTTGGTGCGCATGTTTTCCTTCCTCTAGCGTTCAATATGTGAACGCTACGCTCCCTCAATTGAGCGCTAGGCTCTTTATCCCTTGGAGCGTGCTTTGCTCCTTGCCCATAGCCTAGCTTTTGGTTTGCTTTGAACTCAGCTTTCCTTGGTTCCAAGAGCACGAAAAAGTTAGCAAAAGGGAGCGCTACGCTTGAATTTTTGAGCGCTACTCCTCCTTGTGTGCCTCGTCTGTGTCATGGCATGCACCTAGCGCTCACATTTTGAACGCTATGTTGCCTTGTTTGAGTGCTGCTTCCTTAATTGAGAGCTCCCTTTTCGAGCCTTGGTGTGTGCCTCCCGAAAATGCTTGGTTGTTTTTTAGGCCTTAAAGATGCCTATCACTTGTGCTTCAATTTTATTCCAAATATAGATTGCTATATATCGTTGGAAAGCTCTGAATCTCAGCTTTTCAACGCAACTAGAAGTGCATCAGTTGGACATCTATAGCTCATGTTATGGCCCTTCGAAAAAGGCATGGTCGCGGTGTTTGGAAGGCCGAAAACACTCAATTTAGTGAGCGCTACGTTCATTTTAGTGAACGCTGGCTGTTTGGAGGCCAAAGTTTAGCGCCAGCTTCTGAGGCCTAAGCTTGATGTTCGCCCCTTACTATTGTATATCGTTGGAAAGCTCTGGATATCTGCTTTCCAATGTATTTGAGAGCGCATCATTCCAAGCTTTACAGCTCAAGTTATTCTCCTTGGAAGGCGAAGAGGTCAGCTGGCCTTGCTGTAGGTTGATACTATGTTCATCTTTGCACTTTCGGAGTAAGTTTTCTCCCTCAGATTTAGTGTCCACCATGCAGTGCCATATATGCTTGGAAAGCTCTAGATGTCTACTTTCCAATGCCACTTGAATCACCTCATTTGGAGTTTTGTAGCTCGAGTTATTTATGTTGGAGTGTAAAGAGGTCAGGGTTGCAAATCCTCTTTGCTCCTCCTTGAGTCTGTTTCCACTCTTTTGCCACCTTGGGGTTGTGATTCTTTTTTTAGTGATTTTATTGCTCCTTCTCCTTCATCATTTCACCTATCATCAACCAAACAAATACATCAAAGCCTTAGCATAATCATCAAATCTTGCATCATTCATATTATCAACTAAATCTTGCAAGAAATCAAATGAAAATCACTACAAAAAAATTATGTTTTAGCGGCAAACTTTTAATGGCAATAACATAATAGTCACTAATTTCTTAATTTAAGTTATGTTTTTGCGGTAATTATATATTTGCCATTATTATTATATATTATAGTGGTCATTATTACTATTGCCAGAAAATTATCTTCCTTTTTACTTTTAATTTTAATTTTTATAAATTATTATAGTGGCAATTGTAGTTATGGCCGCTAAACTCTTATTCTTATTTTTTTCTTATCTCATCCGTTAGTCAAATAGAAATCACGAAAAGAGAAGAAAGAAAATTTCCCTTTCCACCACGCGCCGCTTCCTCCTTCACCTGCGAGCTTCCCCAAACCCTCTTCATCCCTTGTTTCTCTTCACTTTCTTGCTCTCTCTTTTCTTCATCAATGAAAGATTGATTTCGCTACTGGCCTAGGTTAACTCGTGTAACCATTGCCATCGCCGACCACCACCACCACCACTGTAACCATTGACGATAGCTGCCATCCATCATCCTACTCCTTGGACTTCGTTTCCATCCGATCTGCCTCAGATTCGCATCTCTGTCATTGTTTGTTCATCTCAGATCTACGTCGCCAAGGGCTTTCAGCCACCGTTGCTGCTCTTATCGCAACACCACACCTCCGTCGCTTGCACCGCCACCGTTCTTGCATGTAGACGCACAAGATCATCGCCGCCGGTAGGTCTTCTCCGTTTATTTTTTCGATTTTGGTTTGAATATTCAGAAGCATGTGATTCTCTCTCTGTGTTATTACTTTTGCTCTGTTTGCTTACTTGATCCTAATGAATCTGGTAGATTAAGCTAAAATTTAAGTGTTTAAGTGTTTCAGATCCTAATTTTTTGTTTGCTCTGTCTTCTCCGTGCTTGCTTACCTGTGCCGTTGCTGCTTGCTTGCTCCGTTTATATTTGGATTTTGGTTTAAATGTTTGAAATGCTTTCTGTAGAGTTTCATTAAGATTATATTTGTATTATTGCTCAGAATATAAAAATGTTTGAGAGTCTATTTGCAGTAGTAATTGTTGGCAAGGAGTGAGATGTTGATGCTGCATTTTCTAATTCTGTGGTTTTTAGAATATCATCACTACTGGTTTCATTGTCTTTAAATTACTCAACTAACTATCTTGGGAGAAAATATATTCATAGATTCAGATTATGAACTGCCTTTTCAATTAGTAGAAGATTATGAACTATATTTTCAATTTTCATGGTTAATAAGTGAATATAACAGAGAAAACAATGTCATAAGTGAAGAAATTAAGCAAAAATTGTTTCTTCTTTTTGCCGTTAATTTTTGTTTGTGGGAGGGTTTCTTAGGATTGGGGCTTCTTCTTCACACAGCAAATCAGCTTCAACGAATGGGAAAGAAAAGAGAAACAAAAGAACTTGCTTTGAGTTTTTGGTTTGGAAGGGGATTTGAAAAAAATAGCCAAATGATAGTTTGCTTATTAGTTTGTTACATTGTTGGTTTTGAATGATAGTCTTTTAAAAGTGTTGATTACACTATGCATAATATGCTCAAATGTGATTGAGTTGTTGCAGGTTGGGGTTATGGCTTTTGTCACAGGTTGAGCCCTCAGAGATATTTTTGAAATCTATATCGAATGAAGTCACTAGCGTCAAAGTCATTTACCCTTCAAGGTTGGTGCCGCAGCCTTGCTTTGATGCATACTTGCTTGGTTTTGGAATAGTTTAGTAGTTTACTACTCTTAATAGTAGATTCGCCTTCGATAGTTCGATATATGTTTATTATGCGGTTGATATGTATGGCAATGTTGAGTTTGATTCCTGTGTCTGAGCCTTTAAAGAGTTGCTTAGAAACCTTCCCTGATATATGACAATTACAATGTTATTGCAGTCTAAATGCACAACTTGTTCGCCGAAGATTAGGACATATTGCTCTGAGGTAATTCTCCCTCTAACACCTGTTTAAAAAAAAAATCAGCAAAAGTTGATGGTGTTGGAACAATAATTTAATATGAAATCTGTTAGTGTAGCTTCCAATTTAATTATGTATTTAAATCTTCATTGTCATATGAACTATTGTCTCATTTACAGGGGAACAATTATCCACCGAAAATACTTATATGCTACAGTTTCATTGATTCCATTTTTCTCTACACTGATGGTATGTATGTGCTCGGTGGACTTGTGTTTGCTCTTTAATATCTATCTTGGCTTCAATTGATGACCATTCTTAATTGTACATTGTAGGTTTTACCTTTTCCTAATATCACATTCTTCTGGGTTTCATTTCGGGCTTATTCTCATTGGAGAGCCCTTCAGGTTTGTACTACTATTAGATTTGCAATGCACTTGCAGTTTATTATTTTCCCTCTATAATAATTTATGGTAATCTGTCTGTTTTAAAAACAATGTCATAAGTGAAGAAACCTGTTTTTGCTTTTTTTTTTTTTTACTATCTTTTTTGCATGATTTGTTTGTATTCTTAATGCTTTGGCATGTATCGAAATGGTTGAGCTCACAAATAAATATGAATAGATTTAATAAAATAATTAATATCATAAGTGGCAACAAGATATTAAGCTAATGTCTCGTTTTTCTTTCTTTGAAAAAAAAATACGAATGGATGCAATCATGCAGCTTGTAATTGTACATAATTGATTCTTTATTATTTATGATTTATGAAGGAAGAAAGTCCAAGATGGTTGTTAGTATCTTGCTAAGATAAGACACATTACTGAAAAGAAATTGCAGGTGATCTAATGAACATAAACAAACACTGCAAGGTTATTGTTTATTGACTTCCTCGTTTTATAATTTTCCTTTAATTCGTCTGTTATTACAAGGTTAGCCTTATGTTGCGTAAACAAGAATCTTTATGTCTATGATATATCCAAGACAGTACCATAGGAGATTTAAAATTTCAAGACAAAAAAAGCTAAGATACACAAACCAAAGCTATTAAACAAAACATTAAAACTATATATAAAATTTAAGCATACAATCAAATCATCTATGTATAGTTAATTAGTTACACAGAGTTAAGATACATGCATTCAAATTATTCCCAACTTGCGTGGATTGGCTAAGCTTCAAGAATCAATTAGGAATTCGGAACAACGTGTACTATTGTATGTGAAATAGTGGAAAACTTCTAAAATGAATTAACTTTTAAATTTATTATCTACAAATTTATCTAAATACATCAAATTATCTGTGTAAAAAGGAGCAATTCTATTTCAATGTCATTAGTTTGTTGAGTTAGTTTTATATCACTTTTTTTTATTGTATTCTTGAATAGTTGACTCTAGGTTCTTGTATTAGTTTTTAACTTTAGGCCTTTTATTTTTCTAATGTGCAGTATATAAATAGCACACATGTAAATTCTACTAATGCCAATTATATTCTGCAGAATCATTTCATTTTATATTCACTGCAAATTTTTTCTTTTTCATTCTTCAATTAGAACCTCTTCTATCTTTACGTTCATTGCTAAAACTTCAATATGGTATTATAGAGCTCAGATTCTGAATCCTCCAATCCGGTTTAATATAGCTTTTCTAATGAATTGCAGGATATGTAGGTTTAATATAGCTACATTATGAAAAGCTACATAATGCCATTAGCAAACTTAAGCAGCAATTCCCTTCAGCAATGCTTAAGCTTTCCAGATGAAATTGCAGGGACAAAGTCAGAGGTATTTATTGCTTCTCCTAGATTTATAAATCAATATATACGCATGTTTTTCTTTGTGTTAGCTTGACTTGGATGCTGTGTTTATCAATTTGTTTTACTATCAGTTAAATGAATCAGATATCACAAGGACATACCTTAGCAATGTATGTATTGTAGAACAGTTGCACAAAAATGAATTGGGGTATGCACTTCTTGAAAAATCAAAGCTAGTTACCTATGATTGGGTTAAGATATAACATAGCAATTTTCACCACTTCATGAGCAAAATTAATTTACTATGATTACTAGCTGTGCTTAATCTGTTAAAGTGTTAACCGAGTTTTTTCCTATTCATGAATAATAATAATAATAATAATAATAATAATAATAATAATAATAATAATTATTATTATTATTATTATTATTATTATTATTATTATTATTATGCAGAGTATCTCACTGCTTTTTTTCTTTCTATATAGAATGAAAGAGAAATGTAAGACTCTTAAGTCTTACCTTATCTCTAAGCTATGTCTACAACAATTTGACTTCTTTTTATTATTATTTTAAGTTGAACATCCTAAGAACTTAAAAGAATTGTTAGAATATGGCACTTATCTTATTAATCAATTCAGTAGGAAAAGCAAGAAAAAGTTTCCTTTGTATAGTACGTAGAATATATTGTATTGGAATAATATTAAAAGTGAAGAGTACCTAAATGTTCTCTGTGTCTATCATTTTGCTACTTGCTAGAGACACTTGGCAATAATTCAATTAGATGCTTTTATGAATGAATAATTTCAGTCATCAAAGCTGATAGAGTTTTCAAGATTGATACTACCGATCGATTATGGAAATTTAAGAAAAGTCCATTGATGGAAAACTAATAATAAAAAATTTTGATGATTATTAAAAGAATTGAAAATTGAGTTATGAAAATTAATAATATTCACTTTTTAAAAAATCAAATTATTCAAGCATAGTAAAATTATTGTTACAAATTATAAGAGTTTCTAAAAAAGACCAATTTTATATTTTTGGTTTTTGTTGATGTAGTTCCAATGGCAACTTTGTGCTCGAGTTGGACTTTGAGCCTTTTAACATATCATTTTCCCGCCCAACACTTAACAAGTCAATTGGAAATGGCGTTGAGTTCTTTAATGGCCACCTTTCCGCTAAGTTTTTCCGTGGTAAGGAGAGCATGCAGCCATTGCTGGAGTTCCTAAGGCTTCATAGCTACAATGGAAAGGTATGCTCTATGCACTTCTGACAACAAATTCACAAATTTTTTAACAACAAAAGATGATTGGCACCATTGGTAAAGCAATAAAATGACCTTGTATCTTAAAAGACGCTTGCTGAAATGATGATCACTTAGGTGGGACAATAATCTGTAACTATCTCTGAAGATATTCTTTGGAAGGATCCCTATGGTCTTCAATATGGTGATCCTTTCTCCCATGGTTACTTTGCTCAAGACAATGTCTTGGGATACCCTAATACTAGTGGCCAGGTTATTTGAGAACTCTAGATCATATGATAAAATTTGTAATTCTATTTTCGTGTTAACATTTTATTCCTCAATAATGTTAATTGGCATAAACTGTTCTTGATTCTATAATCAGGTTGTTTACATCTTGGATCAAGTTCGTGCATTGGAGAATGAGATGCTCAACCGCATCAACAAATAAGGCTTGGACATCACCCCTCGCATTCTCATTGTATCTCCCTATTCCAGATGTAAATATTTAGCTGACTTGTATATAGTGAATCGATTTTCACTAACTTGAGCCTGTGATTGCTTTTAAAATGGATTTTCACCCCGTGATTTTCATTAATATTTAACCTATCATTGGGATTGGTTTATAGCCTAACTTAATGTAACATAGTTATAAGCTTGTAGCATTTTTTATTATTTAGATTTGTAACATGATTTATTACTTTTCAAGAGAAATTTGTGTATTAATATTTTGAGTTTAATGAAATATCCATTTTGTAGTAATTAATTTCAGTATATTTATATTATGCATAGTAATAATAATTGTTGGCATAAATAATTGAGATTCTAGAAAAAAAAGTAGTTCGTTATTTCTAAGAAAATGAGTATAATATAACTAAAACAAGTCTTAAGATTTTAGCGGCAATAGTGATGACAACTACAAGTAAATAACATTACAATTTTAGAATTACTTTTAGTAGCCATATAAATTGCCGATAAAATGGGTTTTGGCGGCAATAGTAATGGCCGCTAAAAATGAATAACATTGCAATTTTAGAATTATTTTTCGTGACCATATAAATTGCCAAGAAAATGGCCACTAATAGTTATATACTTTTTGCGGCCATTAAAAAGGTCTTTATCGGCAAATGTTATAATTTCCGCTAAAACCTTTTAGCGGCAAAGCATAAGACGGCTAATGTCTAATTTCTGGTAAATGTATTAGCGGCTATTTTTATTGCTGCTAAAATTACCAATGTTTGATTGAATCAAGACAAGCATGAAATTCTCAGTTAAACACTTACTTATTGCCTAAAAATGCATGAAAACCAAGTGAAAACTAATGAAATAGGCTTGTGAAACTAGCCTAAGATGACTTGTCCCCAAACTTAAATCTTGCTTGTCCCCAAGCAAGAAAAGAAACATGTAGTACATTTTGACAAACCAAGGTGAGAAGAATAGCAAGCCAATATTCATGGTAGGCTAGTTTTCTATGCATGCTACAATCACAAAAGAAATGTAAATGATTGATGCTTCTATCTAGCTCATTTTATGAAATCTTTTCCTTATGTTTCTTCCTTAAAAACAAGCTTTACATTCTCTTATTAGCTTCTCCTTTTGGGTGTTTTACCCCATGAGTTGATAACAAAGCTACGATTCTAAATGCTTTGTTTTCAAGTATTACCACTTGATACATAAGCACCACAAGCATTTAATTATAGGACTTTATTAAGCTCATTTGTTTCTTTTCTTGACTCTCTAATCATTGATGCTCAGAGCCTTGAGCTTTGAGCGAGTGCTTTTTACACTTTGAGCCTAGCCTTGACTTCTAAGAGTTTTGTTTTCAAGCTTTTTACCTGATACATAAACACCACAAGTACTTAACAAATGAATTGTCATTGGTACTCAGAGCCTTCAGCTTTCTCATTCTTTCCCTTTTTATTTCTTGCATTATTTGCATTTGCTTCTTTCAAGGTTTTCATGATTTCAAAAGATTTCACAAAATGTCCTAGATGAAAACTTCAATTAAATAAGATCTAATTCAATTAAGAAACAGTTAACCATACTAGCCTTCCAGTACTTGTATGCACATGCTAAATTCTTCTTTAATGACCTTGTTTGTTTATGATCATGATACTTTACTGCTTTGAACTTACAAAACTCGAGTTGGTAGTCATGGTGGCATAGCAACATGTTACAGATCAAAATTCCGGCTATGCTTTATTCATACACATATGTAAATAGAGAAGATAAATACAATCATGCAATTTAAAGTGCTGGAAACAAATGAGAGGAAAAGGAACTTTACAATCTTGTAATTCATCTTCTCTATTGTTGTCATTTTCCTCTTATTCTTCCCTTTCCCTTGCCAAACTTAGAATGCTTGTCATCCTCAAGCAACAATTAGAACAATGGCTATGGGGCTAAGAAAGATCATGAATGTCTTACACAATAAAACATTAGTAGTACGTGTGTTTTAAGCAAGCAAAATTAAAGATAACAATCAAGACACATGAAACAGAGACATTGTGATTGCAAACATAAGAGGGTGTGCATGATACATTGCATAAAGAATGAGTGGCACACCAAACTTAGTGTGACACTCTCACTTGGAATCGATGCAAGTATCTAGTAAAGATTGGAACCAAATTTTGTTGCATAGCAACACCAAACTTAGAATGCAACCATATGTCAATTTATTTGAACTAAAACTAAACACAAGGAACTGTTATATGTTCAATACAATCACCAAGCCAAGAATCTGTCATGAATAAAGATCTCTTGGTGATGTATTAAGAAAAATAGTTAATAAAAGAAAGCATTAAAAACAAGAAAATGACTACAACAAAGAGAAAACTACAACTGTCCAACTAAAAAGAAAAATAACTTTACAAAGGACATTACGCGTACGCGTGACCTGCGCGATTTGCAAAATTAACAGAAAACGCTGGGGGCGATTTCGGGCCACGTTTTGACCTAGTTTTCGGCCCAGAAACACAGAACAAAGCCAGGGAACATACAGAGACTCAACACACATCTTAGACATAATAGACATACAGTTTTAGATACATTAGGATTACTTTTAGTTTTAGATCTGAATCTAGAGAGAGAATTACTCCTCCTCTAGTTTCTCTTTATATTCCTAGTTATTGCTTTTGCTTTTGGATATTGGAGAGTCATTACCTCCGTTGAAGACATTATTCTAGTTTTTTTACTTTGTCCCTTATTCTTCCATATCCTTATTTATTTTATTTAGAATTCTAATTGGATTATTTTCATGGATTGTTGATAAAGAGATTACTTTTACTTTTAATTAATTTTTAGTCTCTATTTTATTTTAATTAAATTATTATGTCTTCTTATATTTTTCTGAGTATTATATTCATGCCAATGGAGTAGATTTCCCAAACTTGACATGAGGGTTGATTAAGAGGAAACACATGAGTTGGAAGGCTTAAGTGTTGGTTAAATTGGAAGTTGTCGGCTAGTTCTGTATTTACTAACGTTTGACCTTCCCAAGGGAGAGGACTAGGATTTGTGAATAAGGATTAGCTCAATCACTTGACTTTCCTTTATTTAGTAAGGGTAAACTAAGTGAAAACAACAAAATTTTTGATACTACACTTAAGAGATCTCAACAAGGATAGAACTTCCAATTAATCATTCCCCCAAGTCAAGGCTTTTTATTAGAATATTAATAATCATTCTTAGTTTTATTGCTTTAATTTATAATTGTTTAATTGCTCATTATTCAAACTCAAACTCTCTTGAAAATTCCTGATTAATAAGTTAGCACCCTTTCCTGCAACTCGTTGGGAGATGACCTGGGACTCATACTCCCAGTATTTTTATTTCTAAATTTTGTGACAATTTTTCTAAATTGACAAGGCGGATCTTAGCTGGTTAAGAACTATACTCTCAATACATTCTCTATATTGTTTTCTTAATTAGCCAACTTCTGCCTGCACGTCATGCATCCTCAAGCAGGAGCACTTCCACTTCTCTTGGTGACTTGTAGCCATGGTACTTATTCACTCTATGTCCATTCACTTTGAAAGTTGTGTCACTTTGAAGGTCAAACAATTCTACCACTCCATAGGGCTTTATCTCCTTCACCTTGAAGGGTCCTTCCCATCTAGAACGGAGCTTGCCAGGCATAAATCACAGCCTCGAGTTGTAGAGGAGAACCTCATCACCTTCATAAAAATCCTTCTTCCAGATGTGATGATCATGAAAGGCTTTAGTTTTCTCCTTGTATATCCGGGCATTCTCATATTCCTCCATCCTCAACCACTCGAGCTCCTCTAGTTGTAGTTTTCTGGCCACACCCGCCTTGGTGAAATCCATGTTACACTGCTTTACCGCCCAATAGGCTCTATGCTCAGTTTCCTCCGGAAGGTGGCATGCCTTACCATAGATGATTCGGAAGGGATTCATCCCTAACGGAGTCTTGTAGGCCGTCCTATACGTCCATAGTGCATCTCCAAATCGGAAGCTCCAATCCTTCCTTTGTGGATTTACCACTTTCTCCAAGATTCTCTTAATCTCCTGGTTGGACACTTTTGCTTGCCCGTTGGTTTGTTGGGGATAAGCAGTGGCAACCTTATGCAATACCCCATAGTGCTTGAGCAGTGCCTGTACTTTCTTGTTATAAAAGTGGGATCCTTGGTCGCTCATGATTGCCCGTGGCGACCCATAACGGCATACAATATGATTTCTAATAAAAGAAATGACGGTATTGGCGTCGTCAAGGCGTGTAGGTATTACTTCTACCCACTTTGACACGTAGTCAACCATAAACAGAATATATAGATACCCACTTGAGTTATGAAACGGTCCCATAAAGTCAATGCCCCATACATCAAATATCTCACAGAACAACATAGGTTGCTGAGGCATCTCATCCCTTTGGGACGTGTTTCCCGACTTCTGACACTGATGGCAAGACACACAGAAAAGGTTAGCATCCTTGAATAAGGTTGGCCACCAGAATCCACAATCCAACACCTTTTTAGCTGTCCTTTGTGGGCCAAAGTGGCCACCACATTCGAACGAATGGCAAGCTTCAAGAATGGGTTAAATTTCAGATTCTGGGACACATCTTCGAATTACTTGGTCCACGCCCCTCTTCCACAAGTGAGGATCATCCCAAATGTAGTATTTGGAGTCACTCCTCAACTTGTCCCTTTGGTTTTTAGAAAAGTTGGGACGGAAGATTTTCGCAACCAAGTAGTTCGCTATTGGGGCAAACCAAGGAAAGCTATCCGACATAGCATGCAAACTATCCAATGGGAATGAGTCATTGTTTGGAAATGGGTCAAATTTTAAATTCTCAAGGCGGCTTAGATGATCCGCAACCAAGTTTAGAGACCCACTCCGGTCTCTAATCTCAATGTCGAAATTCTTGCAAAAGCAAGATCCAACGTATGAGTCTAGGTTTTGCCACATTCTTTGTCAATAAGTACTTTAAAGCTGCATGATCTGTGTATACCACTATCTTCGACCCTAGAAAATAAGATCTTAATTTATCTAAAGCATAAACAATGGCTAGGAGTTCCTTTTTCGTAGTCATATAATTGGATTGTGCTGCATCTAGTGTTTTAGAAGAGTAAGCAATGACATAAAGGAGTTTACCATCGCACTGTGCAAGCGCGACACCTACAACATGGTTTGACGCATCGCACATTATCTCGAATGGCAATGTCTAGTTGCGGCCTCGCACAATCGGTGCTGTGGTAAGAACTATCCTTAGCTCTTCAAACGCTTTCACACAATCACTGTCAAACTCAAAATCCACATCTTTTTGGAGTAGGCGCGACAATGGCAAAGCAATCTTGCTGAAATCTTTGATAAAGTGCCTATAGAATCCTGCATGTCCCAAAAAGGAGCGGACCTCCCTCACAGATGAGGGGTGAGGTAAAGTGGTGATAACATCGACCTTGGCCGGGTCTACAGATATGCCTTCACTAGATACCACATGTCCTAACACTATACCTTGCTTTACCATAAAGTGACATTTTTCAAAATTCAAGACAAGATTAGTGTCAACACATCTAGCTAGGACCTTGGCCAAGTTTTTTAAGAAACAATCAAATGAGGTTCCATAAACACTGAAGTCATCCATAAAGACTTCCAGACAATTCTCCATTAGATCAGAAAAGACACTGGTCATACACCGCTAAAAAGTAGCAGGTGCATTACATAGTCCAAATGGCATCCTCTTGTAGGAAAAGGTGCCAAAAGGGCAAGTAAATATTGTCTTTTCCTGATCTTCAGGAGCAATGTGAATTTGGAAGTAACCAGTGAATCTATCAAGAAAGCAATAATGGGATTTACCCACTAAACGGTCCAACATCTGGTCGATAAAGGGCAAAGGGTAGTGGTCCTTTCTTGTAGCGGCGTTCAACCTCCTATAATCGATGTACACTCGCCACGCATTTTGTACTCTCTTAGTGACCACTTCACCATCACCCTTTTTAACCGCAATGATGCCCGATTTCATGGGAACAACCTGGACCAGGCTCACCCATTCACTGTCAGAAATTGGGTATATGATTTCCGCATCAAGTAGCCTAGTGACCTCCTTTTTTACCATATCAAAGATGGTCGGGGTTGAGCCTCCTTTGCGGTTGCCTAACCGGCCTAGCTCCCTCTTGGAGAAATATACAATGCATGCACTTGCGGGGGTCAATCTCCACAATATCAGCTAGGCTCCAACCAATTGCCTTCTTGTACTTTCTTAGGACATCTAGGAGCTTTTCTTCTTCCTCACTAGAAAGCTCACTAGCAATAATGACTGGAAACTTTTGGGTGTCCTCTAAGAAAGGATACTTCAAATGAGATGGAAGAGGCTTCAATTCACTCTTTGCCTCAAGTTGGGGTTCCTTTTCATCAAGCTCACGGAGTTCACTCTCAACAACTTTCTCTTGTTCATCTTCTTGGTCATCCGTCTCTTTAACAATAGGGTAGCATAGCTTGTTGTGGTCTTCTTCTTGCACTTCTGCTACCACTTTATCGATTACATCACATCGGAGAACGGAATGCTCTTTGGGAGGATGCTTCATGGCTTCTTCCAAATTGAACTTGATAGTTTTGTCTCCAACCTCAAAGGAATATGTGCCGGTGAAGGCATCTACCAAGTAGAACAGAGGATGAGCTTCTATTTTCTGTTGGAGGCATTTCAAGGATATAAAAGTCAACTGGAAAGACCAAGTCCTTGATTGCCACAAGTACATCTTCTACTATTCCCATCACAGTGATCACACTCTTATCGGCTAAGGCAAACTTTGCCGCTGACTTCTTTAATGGAGCTAAATTCAATCGCACAAAGATAGAAAGTGGCATGATGCTTACGTAAGCTCCTAGATCACACATACAGTCATGAAAAGTGCATCCGCCAATACAACAAGACATCAAACAAGGTCCAGGGTCACCACATTTCTTTGGAATGGGTTCCGTCAAGGAAGAAATTGAACTACCCAAGGATAATGTCTCCAACTCTCATATCCTATCCTTGTGTGTGCACAAGTCTTTCAGAAATTTTGCATACTTCGGAATTTGTTGGATAGCATCAAGAAGCGGTATGGTTACCTCAACTTTCTTGAACACTTGAAGCATGTTCAAATCAAATTCCGAGGTCTTCTTTGCTTTCTTCACCAAGGAAGGGAATGGGATAGGAATGGACTCATCCATTATAGCTTTCCTCTTGGGTTCTTTAAGGGTTACTCCTTCTTCATCATGCTTTTTGTCTACCTCCTCCTCTTTATGTGGAGCTTCAACGACCACCTCTTCTTCATGAATGTCTTCCATGAACCTAGGAGGTATCTCCTCCAATGTAGTCCCCGACCGTAGAGTGATGGCGTTGAGCATGCCCTTGGGGTTTGGTTGGGGTTGGTAAGGAAGGCTAGAAGAGCTTGAGGGTTGGTTGCTATTGTTAGAGGAGGACACGAACATCTTTGAAATCATGTCGGTAAGATTGGCCAATTGAGCGCCCATTTTATCGAATTGAGCCTTGTAGTTATCGTCCCGTTTCTCCATAGCGGCTCTAAGCTCATCAAATTGATTGGTGGAAGATGAAGAGGATTGGTTGGATTGTTGTCTATGGTGTGGTGCTTGGTATTTGGTGTAGTTGTTGTGGTTTTGCTTGTGGTGATTTTGGTTGGCTTGGTGGTTGTTGTTGTTGTGGTGGTATTGAGATGAAGATTGGTTGTTGTTGTAATGAGAAGAAGAGTTGTTCCATCTTTGGTTTTGATTGCTCCCTTGTGCATTATCCCTCCACCCTTGATTTTGATTACTACCATGAGAGTAGTTGTTTTGGCCTTGAGAAGGATAGGGCGGACAGTTGTTATAGTTCACATTGGCCATGACAAAGGCATGCTCCTCTTGAATTTGATGGCATTGATCAGTGTAATGTGTGGTGCTAGAGCACAAACCACAAATTCTAGGAGGGCCTTCAAGTTGAGCAACTTGAGGTGGGGCTTGGATGGCTTGGATGGAGTAGTATTCCTTTTGATCTTTTTGTTTTTGCGTGAGGATAGTGGTCATGTCCCCAAGTGCCTTGGTTAAGCTTGCTTCGGAAGGGGATGGTTCTACCACACCCTTGAGAGGATTACTTCTCACCCTTACATGTTGTGTAGCCTTGGCAACATCATTTATCAATTTCCAAGCTTTTTCCTCCGTCTTGTTCTTTGAAAGGGAACCGCCACTAGAATTGGTGAGCAATCTTCTATCTTCCACACAAAGACCTCCGGTGAAGTAACTACTGAGCAAGTGAGTGTTCAATCCATGGTGTGGACAAGATTCCAATAGCCTCTTAAACCGAGTCCAATACTCATACAAACTCTCTTGGTCCTTTTGCATTATACCCGAAATCTCCTTTCGGATGTAATCAGTCTTCTCCGGTGGGAAGAATTTATCTAGAAACTCTCTTCTCAAGAAATCCCAATTGGTCACAATCTCATCCGGTTGTGAATAAAACTACATCTTTGCTTGTCCTTCAAGAGAGAAAGGGAAGGCAAAAACTATAATAGCCAACTCATCGGCTCCATGCCTTCGAGCCATAGAACAAGCAACTTGAAAGTCTCTTAGATGTCGGATGGGGTCTTGACCCGGCAACGGCGCCAAAAATTTGATGGCCCCGAAGACTATGTTGGTATAGAATTTCTCAATAAAATCCTGTTGCAAGTATAGCTCTACCCAACAACAATCCTCAAGTCAAATTTAGAAAGGAATTGGTTGTCACAAGTTCAACCCCAATAAAAGTAACCGAAGTATTCAAACCTCGGGTCGTCTCACAAGGAATGGGCAAACATGTGCTTCAACATTGGTTAGAAATCCGGGGTTGTAAGTCATGAGCAAGAAATTAAACTAGGAATCTTAACAAGCAAGTAACCTTGGAATGCAAGAACTAATTCAAACAATTAGAGAAAAATGTAAATAATTCCAAACTCATAAAATAACATCCAATGTAATTCTATTCTAAACTAAACAAGTAACTATAACTAAGACAAAGCCATCAAGATTTTTGGGTTTTCAAATATGAATGATAAAAGAAACTCTTGGCTAAGCATGGGAATTGAGATCGCCATCCTTGTCTCTATATCAAACATTGACAATTATGAGGTACCAACCCACTAAGTCTACTTCTCAAAAGCCTTAAGTACGTATTGTCTACTCCTAGGCTTGAAGTACGTTAAATAGGTTTGATCACATCAACCCATAAGTCCCACCCTATCTACTAATTAGATTAGTAGTGGGTTAGTGTCAATGGGTATCAAATTGATCACCTAGGATTCTCAAATTACCAATTCAATGAGACCCAATGACTCAAGGTCACTCAAATCCCTTAGCTTATGCCAAGAGTAAAGAAAACTACTCCATAATTAAAGGAAACATTTCATCAAAGACATGGTAAGCATTAACAAAAGACATATTCAAATTGCAATTAAATTGGAACTAACAAGTACCCACTAACAATTATCAACATACAATCACTCAAACAACACAATTAATCATGGAAATCATCAATGCAACAATAACAAATCAAGATCCACAAGATTCATGAATGGGTATAAAATGATAAACAACAAGGAAACATAAAACTAACACAAGATCTAAACAAAATTATACTAGAGAATTCAAATAAAACAATTAAAACTAGTAATTAACAAGATCCAATTCAAAATTCAACAAGGGAAGATCAAATTAAAGCTAGATTTAGAGAGGAACAAGGATTTCTCTCTCTCTAGAAGAACAAAGAACCAAAACTAGCTAAAAATTGTGTCTATGTGTAAAATGATTCATCCCTCCTTTCCCCCTAGCATCCTTGGGTTTTTTCCATGCAGAAACAGCTTGAATTTGGGCCTGATGAGCCTCAGAAATCGCCAGGCACGATTTCCTTTAATGAGGTCACGTGCAACTTTCTGTGCGTGCGCGCCATGCGTGCGTGCGCGACCATTGCTTTTGTGATCCACGCGTGCACGCCATGTGCGCACGCGCGTCGGTGGGATTTCTCTGATCCCCGCGGATGCGTCCATTCTTGTGCGCCACTTCCAGCTATCCACATCCACGCGTGCGCGTGAAGTGCGCGTGCGCGCGCATGCTGGAATTCCCAAAATCCAAATCTTCATGTTCCTTCCTCTTGTCCATGCTTTGTTTCTCTCCTCTAGGCCTTTCTTGCCCTATAAACCCTGAAATCACTTAAAAAATACATCACGGCATCGAATGGCAATAAAAGAGGATCAAAATATGGCAATTCTAAGGCAAAATAAGCATGTTTTTCACCATAAAGCAATATTAGAAAGAGAACACAAAACCATGCAATTCTAGTGAATAAGTGTGAGAAATATTGACAAAACCCCCCAATTTTACACAATATAAACCACAAAATTGGGGTTTATCAGGGGTTTAAGTATGTATGATGTGTGAATTTGAAGGTG
This sequence comes from Arachis ipaensis, assembly GCF_000816755.2. NCBI lineage: Eukaryota > Viridiplantae > Streptophyta > Magnoliopsida > Fabales > Fabaceae > Arachis > Arachis ipaensis. The sequence continues at coordinate 84,085,386 of NC_029794.2, forward strand.
GTAAGGAGGGGTATTTATAGGGTAAGAGAGAGGGGGAATTCGTGTATGGGGGGTGGGTTTGGGAGGGAAATGTTTGAATTTGAATGGTGAGGTAGGTGGGGTTTTGTGATGGATGGCTGTGAGTGGTAAAGAGGTTGTGGGGAAGAGGGTAGGATTTGATAGGTGAAGGGTATTTGGGGAAGAGTGTTATGGAGAGGTGTGAGGAGGAGAGAGAGTGAGTTGGGGTCCCACAGATCTTGAGGTGTCAAGGAATTCTGCTCCCTGCACTATTCTGGCATTCAAACACCCTCTATGTGCCAATTCTGGCGTTAAACGCCAGCTCTTCTACCTTTCTTGGCATTAAACGCCAGTCTGTTGCCCCTTTCTGGCGTTTAATACCAGCCAGACACCCTTTTCTGGCGTTAAACGCCCAGAGTGCTGCCCATTCTGGCGTATAACGCCCAGAATGCTGCCAGACTGGGCGTTAAATGCCCATTCTACTATCTTTACTGGCGTTTAAAACGCCAGTAAGCCTGTCCTCCAGGGTGTGCTATTTTTAATGCTGTTTTTTATTTTGCTTTAATTCTGCAGCTATTTTTATGACTTCACATGATCATCAATCTAAAGAAAACATAAAATGACAATGGAATATAAATAAATATAATTAAATAACATTGGGTTGCCTCCCAATAAGCGCTTCTTTAATGTCAATAGCTTGACAGTGAGCTCTTAGAGAGCTTCACAGAGACTCAGAGCTTAATGGTGGCCTCCCAACACCAAACATAGAAGTTGAGTGTGGGGGCTCTATTTGACTCTGTATTGAAAGAAGCTTTTCATGCTTCCTCTCCATGGTTACAGAAGAAGATCCTTGAGCCTTAAACACAAGGTAGTCCCCATTCAATTGAAGGACTAACTCTCCTCTGTCCACATCAATCACAACCCTTGTTATGGCTAGGAAGGGTCTTCCAAGGATGATGGATTAATCCTCATCCTTTCTAGTGTCTAGGATTATGAAAGCAGCAGGGATGTATAGGCCTTCAACCTTCACTAAGACATCCTCTACAAGTCCATAAGCCTATTTTCTTGATTTGTCTGCCATCTCTAGTGAGATTCTTGCAGCTTGTACCTCAAAGATCCCTAGTTTCTCCATTACAGAGAGTGGCATGAGGTTTATTCCTGATCCCAGGTCACACAGAGCTTTCTCAAAGGTCATGGTGCCTATGGTACAGGGTATTAAGAACTTTCCAAGATCCGGTTTCTTCTGAGGTAATTTCAGTTGAACCAAGGCATTCAGTTCATTGATGAGCAATGGAGGTTCATCCTCCTAAGTCTCATTACCAAATAACTTGCCATTCAGCTTCATGATTGCTCCTAGGTACTAAGCAACTTGCTCTTCAACAATATCTTCTTCCTCTTTAGAGGAAGAATACTCATCAGAGCTCATGAATGGCAACAGTAAGTTCATTGGAATCTCTATGGTCTCTATATGAGCCTCAGATTCCTTTGGTTACTCAATAGGGAATTCCTTAGTGGTCAGTGGGCGTCCATTGAGGTCTTCCTCACTAGAAATCACTGCCTCTTCCTCCTCTATAGTTTCGGCCATGTTGGTTATATTTATGGCCTTGCACTCTCTCTTTGGATTCTCTTCTGTATTGCTTGGGAGAGTACTAGGAGGGATTTCAGTAACTCTTTTACTTAGTTGACCATCTTGTGCCTCCAAATTTCTGATGGAGGACCTTGTTTCAATCATGAAACTTAGAGTGGTCTTAGATAGATCAGAGACTATGGTTGCTAAGTCTGAGAGGCTCTACTTAGAATTCTCTGTCTGTTGCTCAGAAGATGATGGAAAAGGCTTTCTATAGCCAAACCTATTTCTCCCACCATTATTATTAAAGCCTTATTGAGGCTTGTGTTGATCCTTCCATGAGAAATTAGGATGATTCCTCCATGAAGGATTATAGGTGTTTCCATAGGATTCTCCCATGTAATTCACCTCTTCCATTGCAGGATTCTCAAGGTCATAAGCTTCTCCTTCAGAGGAAGCTTCTTTAGTACTGCCGGATGCAGCTTGCATTCCAGTCAGATTATGAGAAATCATATTGACTTGCTGAGTCAATATTTTGTTCTGAGCCAATATGGCATTCAAAGTATCAATCTCAAGAACACCTTTCTTCTGAGTCATCCTATTATTCACAGGATTTCTTTCAGAAGTATACATGAAATGGTTATTTATAACCATCTCAATGAGTTCCTGAGCTTCTGCAGGTGTTTTCTTCAAATGAAGAGATCCACCAACAGAGTGGTCCAATGACATCTTAGACAATTCAGACAGACCATCATAAAATATACATAAGATGCTCCATTTTGAAAGCATGTCAGAAGGACACCTTCTGATCAATTGCTTGTATCTTTCCCAAGCTTCATAGAGGGATTCACCTTCCTTCTGTCTAAAGGTTTGGACTTCCACTCTAAGCTTGCTCATCTTTTGAGGTGGAAAGAATTTGGCCAAGAAAGCATTGACCAACTTTTTCCAAGAGTTCAGGCTTTTTTTAGGTTGTGAGTACAACCATATCCTAGCTATGTCTCTTACAGCAAAGGGGAAAAGCATAAGTCTGTAGACCTCAGGATTAACCCCATTGGTCTTAACAGTGTCACAGATTTGCAAGAATTCAGCTAAGAACTGATGAGGATCTTCCAATGGAAGTCCATGAAACTTGCAATTCTGTTGCATTAAAGAAACTAATTGAGGCTTAAGCTCAAAGTTGTTTGCTCCAATTGCAGGAATTGAGATGCTTCTTCCATAGAAGTCAGAAGTTGGTGCAGTAAAGTCACCAAGCATTTTCCTTGCATCTCCACCATTGTTGTTATTTTCGGCTGCCATGTCTTCTTCTTTTTCGAAAATTTCTGTTAGGTCCTCTCCAGAGTTTTGTGCTTTAGCTTCTCTTAGCTTCCTCTTCAGAGTCCTTTCAGGTTCAGGATCACCTTCAACAAGAAAGTTCTTATCCTTGTTCCTGCTCATATAAAAAAGAAGAGAACAGAAAAGAAGAGGAATCCTCTATGTCACAGTATAGAGATTCTTATGTGAGTATAAGAATAGAAGAATAGAATGAAGAAGGGAGAAGAAGAAGAATTCGAACACAGAGAGAGGGAGAGGAAGTGTTAGTAAATAAATAAAATAAATAGAAAGAGATTAGAGAGAGAGAGTGTATTCGAATTTTTAATTAAAAGAAAAGTAAAATATTTTTGTTTTTATTTTAATTATTGATTAATATTCAAAAATTAAGAAAAGAAAAAAATAAAATTAGAATTTGAAACAATTAGTTAATGAAAGAGAATTTTGAAAAAATGGTTTGTGATTTTCGAAAATTAGAGAGAGAAAAGTAGTTAGGTGGTTTTGAAAAAGATAAGAAATAGTAAAACAAACAAAAAGACAAGTAGTTAATTGAAAATGATTTGAAAATAAATTTGGAAAAGATAAGAAGTTAGAAAAAGATTTTGAAATTAAGTTTTGAAAAAGATATGATTGAAATTTATTTTGAAAAATATTTGAAAAAGAAATAAAAAAGATTTGATTTTGAAAATTAAAGTTGATGACTTGACTAACAAGAAACTAAAAGATATGATTCTAGAATTTAAAGATTGAACCTTTCTTAACAAGAAAGTAACAAACTTGAAATTTTTGAATCAAAACATTAAATGTTAGCAATAATTTCGAAAATTATGAAATAAAAATAAGAAAAATATTTTGAAAATTAATTTTGGGATTTTCGAAAACATGAAAGAAAAATGAAAAAGATTTGATTTTTGAAAAAGATTTAAAAAGATAGAATTTTTAAATTGAAATTTTGACTTGACTAACAAGAAACAACTAATTTAAAAATTTTTGACTAAGTCAACCCAAAATTTTGAAATTTATGAGCAAAATAAGGGAAAGATATTATTTTTTATTTTTGAATTTTTAATGAGGAGAGAGAAAAACAACAAAATGACACAAGACATAAGAAATTAAGATCAAAACAAATAATGTATGCAAGAACTCTTTGAATGTCAAGATGAACACCAAGAACACTTTGAAGATCATGATGAACATCAAGAACATATTTTTAAGAAAAGAAACACATGCAAGACACCAAACTTAGAAATTTTTAATGTTTAAACACTATGAATTCGAAAATGCATATGAAAAACAACAAAAGACACAAAACAAGAAAATTTAAAGATCAAACAAGGAAAATCATCAAGAACAACTTGAAGATCAATGAAGAACACAATGCATATATTTTCGAAAATTAAAGAAAAATTAAAAACATGCAATTGACACCAAACTTAAAATTTGACACAAGACTGAAACAAGAAACAAACAATTTTTTTTTTGGTTTTATAATTTTATTAAATTTTTTTGTATTTTTTTGAAATATTTTTAGAAATAGAAAATAAAGAAATTCAAAATTTTTAATAAGAATTCCAGAATTCGTGCAATGTTAGTCTAAAGCTTCGGTCCAATAGAATTAGACATAGCCAGGTGGCCAGCCAAGCTTTAGCAGAGCATTACATACAACAGCCAAATTGATGGGAACCAAAAGGCTCCTGCAAAGATAAGTGGAAACCTCAATCCAAAAGATTAGACATGGCTTAATAACCAGCCAGGTTTCAACATATCTCATGAAACTCTAGAATTCATTCTTAAAAACTCTGAAGAACATTTTTTTGGAAACTTTTTTTTTTTGAATTTTTCGAAAACTAAATTTTTTTTTGTTTTTTTCGATAATAAAAATAAAAAGCTTAAACATAAAACAAAATTACCTAATCTAAGCAACAAGATGAACCGTCAGTTGTCCAAACTTGAACAATCCCCGGCAACGGCGCCAAAAACTTGGTGCACGAAATTGTGATTCACACTTTTCACAACTCCGCACAACTAACCAGCAAGTGCACTGGGTCATCCAAGTAATACCTTACGTGAGTAAGGGTCGATCCCACGGAGATTGTCGGCTTGAAGCAAGCTATGGTCATCTTGTAAATCTCAGTCAGGCGGATTCAAATGGTTATGAGTTTTTATAATTAAAAGATAAATAAAACATAAAATAAGATAGAGATACTTATGTGATTCATTGGTGGGAATTTCAGATAAGCGTTTGGAGATGCTTTGTTGCTTCCGAACCTCTGATTTCCTATTGTCTTCTTCCAACCATGCACACTCCCTTCCATGGCAAGCTGTAGGATCCTCTCGGATGAAAAATACCAGGTACGATCTCTGCACGGCTAATCAACTATCGGATTTCTCGTCTCGGATGAAAAATACCAGGTACAGCTACTACACGGCTAATCATCTGTCGGTTTCGGCTAGCGTCGGAATAGGACCCTTGCCCTTTTGTACACTGTCACTACGCCCAACATTCAAAAGTTTGAAGCTCGTCACATTCATCCCTTCCCAGATCCTACTCGGAATACCACAGACAAGGTTTAGACTTTTCGGATCTCAGGAATGGCTGCCAATGGTTCTAGCCTATACCACGAAGGTTCTAATCACGAATTCGGATGCTCTGTTGTCAGGAGAGACAATGCGAATCGTGGCTTAGGGACCCAAGAGAATATACTCTGGCTGTGGTCCAATGACTACATTGAACATCACGTAGACCGCTTTGTGGTTGTCAAGCACGCGGATCTTGGCTAAGCGAGTAACGAAGATTGGGTGATTGTCACGGGTCACCCCTTCATTCTGACTTAACTGAATTAAGTACAAGAGTATAACTTGGATAAGAAGTAGGTGTGAATTGAAAGAAAAACAATAGTACTTGCATTAATTCATGAAGAACAGCAGAGCTCCACACCTTAATCTATGGGGTGTAGAAACTCCACCGTAGAAAATACATAAGAGAAAATAGTCTAGGCATGGCCATGTGGCCAGCCTCCAAATGTGAAAAATGGGCTTCTGTGGCTCCATAAAATCCATTTCGATTGCAAGAGGGTCAGAATCCAATAGCATCTGCAGTCCTTTTTCAGCCTCTGAATCAGATTTTTGCTCAGGTCCCTCAATTTCAGCCAGAAAATACCTGAAATTACAGAAAAATACACAAACTCATAGTAAAGTCTAGAAATGTGATTTTTTCATAAAAACTAATAAAAATATAATAAAAAGTAACTAAAACATACTAAAAACTATTTAAAAATAATGCCAAAAATGGTATAAATTATCCGCTCATCACTCACTAACCAAAAAATTCATTTCACTACACAGAAGACTCATTTCAACATCCACAAAATTCATTTCACAACCCACAAAACTCACTCCATACCCCTCAAAATAATTTCACCACAACACATCCATGTCCACAAAATTACTCTCAACCTTCATCTCTTGAGCCAGCAGTTGAGGATTACCTTCAATGGTCCAGGGAATTTTTGGAAAGACAAGAACAATTCTTAGAAAGACAAAAACAATCATGGAAAGAACAATAACAAGAAACCTTCTTCAAGAAGATGGATGGGCGATTAGAGAAAATAAGGAGAAACTTAGGATTGCCAAACATTGAGGACGAAGACCAATTTGTGGGTGAGGAAGTAGAAGAACAAGAAAAAGAGGTCCCTGTATCAAGTGAAATTTCAATGAAGAATGAGGCTGTGGAGGTATATGAACCAAGGATTTCATATCCACAGAGGCTACTTGAGGTGACAAAGGAATATGAAAACTCACAACCCACACAAAAGCTTGAGTCTGTGATTGAAAGATACGAAGAGGAGATGAAGAAATCTTGGAAAGATCAAGAAACCTCTTTCATAGAAGTGCTGTTAAACCAGATGTTGAGTGCAAGAGAGGAAGTAGAAGAACAAGGTCCAATATCAAGTGAAACCCCAAAGAAGAAGGAGGCGGTGGAGGTATTTGAACCTATGACTTCATATCCACAGAAGCTAAGTGAGGTGATAGAGGAGCATGAAGACTCACTCTAAAAGGACTTAATGGAAGATCATATGGTAGAAAGGGAGGAAGCCAATCAAGGAAGTTCACACTCAATTGATGCAGAGAGCTACATAGAAGAAGGGTTCACTGAACCACCAAGTCTTGAAATCAAAGAAGTGAAGGCAACAAACAACAACACCAAGAAGAGGATTGTGACTAGGCTATAATTGATCATATCCATAAAGAAAAACGGGTCAACTATAAACAATCCAACCCCTGCCCCAATAAGCAAAGTAAATTAACCAGATAACAAAAGAAAGCTTATTGAGAAAAGGCTAAGACAGGGGATACTGACTGGCTCTTCTCTCTCTTTAAGGTCATTCCTCTTAACAAACTGGAAGAAGAGGAAGAAAACCATGAATAATATGTCAAGCTAATGACACTAAAAGAGCGCTTGTTGGGAAGCAACCCAACCGTAGGTAATATTTTCTTTCTTTGCTTTGTTTATTTTCAATAATTTGGCATATGATTACATTCTAAGTTTGGTGTTGCCCTACAACAATCTGTTTTCAATCTTTCTGGATGATTGCCTCAAATCTAAAATGAAAGTGTTACACTAAGTTTCTAAGTTTAGTGTGCCACTTAATTTTCTATGCAATAAATCCAACAACACCACTTGTCTACATAATCATAATGCCTTTGTAGTATTATCTTTCTTTTGGTTTGACATTTTTTTATTCTCTTTGTTTTAGTTATTTCTTTGTTTTTAATGCTTTCTTTTATTTTGCTCCTTAACTGTTTTTGTTAATACCCCACCAAGAAATCCTTAGTCATGAAAATTGTTTGCTTGGTGATTGTGTTATTAGCATAGAACAGTTTCCTTTGATTAGTTTTAGCTCAAACAAATTGACATGTGATTATATTCTAAGTTTGGTGTTGCTATGCAACAAAATTTATTTTCAATCTTTATTGGATATTTGCATCAATTCCAAGTGAAAGTGTCACACTAAGTTTGGTGTGCCACTTATCTTGTATGCAATGTATCATGCACACCCTCTTATTTTTGCAATCACAATGTCTCTGTTTCCTGTGCCTTCATTGTTATTTTTCATCTTGCTTGCTTAAACACATGTACTACTAACATTTCATTGTGTAAGACACTCATGATTCATCATAGACCCCATCACCACTGTTTTAATTGTTGCTTGAGGATGAACAAACACTCTAAGTTGGTATGGGAAAGGGGAAGAATAGGAGAAAAAGAACAACAGTGAAGATGAACTACAAGGTGGTAACGTTCCTTTTACCTCCTACTTATTTCCAACACTGTAAATTGCATGATTGCCTTCTATTTTCTCTATATGCATGTGTTTTGTGATTAAGCATAGTTTGATTGCTAAATTGTAACATGTTGCTGTGACATTATGATTACCATCTTGAATTATGTGAGTTCAAAGCAATAAAGTATCACGATCATAAACAAACAAGGAATTAAAGAAGAACTTAGCATGGGCATACAAGTATTGCTAGTATGATTAATTGTTGCTCAATTGCATTTGATTTTATTTAGTTGAAGTTTTCATCTAGGAAATTTTATGAAATTTTTGAAATCATAAAAACCTTGAGGAAGCAAATTGCAAATTAAGGCAAGAAAAGCAAAAGGGAAAGAATGAGAAAGCTGAAGGCTCTGAGTACCAATGACAATTCAATTGTTAAGTACTTGTGGTACTTATGTATCAGGCAAAAAGCTTGAAAACAATAAACTTAGAGTCAAGGCTAGGCTCAAGTGCAAAAGCACTCCCTCAAAGCTCAACGCTTTGAGCATCAATGATTAGAGAGAAAAGAAAAGAAACAAATGAGCTTAAAGAAGTCCTCTAATTAAATGCTTGGTGGTTATGTATCAAGTGTTACTTGAAAACAAAGCATTTAAAGTCGTAGCTTTGTTTTCAACTCAAGGGGCAAAGCACCCAAAAGGAGAAGCTAATAAGAGAATGAAAAGTTTGCTTCAAGGAAGAAATATAAGGAAAAGATTTTATAAAATGAGCTAGATAGAAGCATCAATCATTTACATTTATTTTGTGATTATAGCATGCATAGAAAACTAGCCAACCATAAACATCAACATGCTATTCTTCTCACCTTGGTTTGTCAAAATTTAATGCATCATTCTTTACTTGCTTGGGGACAAGCAAGGTTTAAGTTTAGTGTTGTGATGACATGTCATATTGTGCATGTTTTCTATACTTTTTCATACAAGAAATTGATGATTAATGCTTAAATATTGAGTGTTTTAGTGCTTAAATAGTATATTGCTTTGATCTTTTGATTTTATAAACTTTGTAGGAAATAAGTGGAAAAAGAAGCAAAAAAGCACAAAATAAGCTCGAAAAGAGAAAAGAGTTATTCTGGGGCACACTTTGAAGTTTGAGCACACTTTGGAGCCTTAGGCCATGCTTTTAAAAGTGTGGCCCTTGATTAAATCAAGGGAGCGTTCTCTGTTTTCCACAATGAGCGCTCATGGCGCGAGAGCGCTACATTCATTTTCAAAGAGCGCTTGAAATAGTGGAGCAAACGAAATTCGCAAGTGACACGTACGCGTAGGTTATGCGTACGCGTATGCGTACACGTCGAAATTGCAATTCTAGAAGACCACACGTACGCGTGGGTGACGCGTACACTTGGGTGTGGCATTCATGAAGATCCACGCAAACGCGTGGGCTGAGCGCAGTGTGGAAGTGAAATTTTTGAAGACCACGCGTACGCGTAGTGGACGCGTACGCATGGGGAGCGCTCTTATTTCAAGCTCTATGCTCTTTTGGAAAATGCTATTATGGACGCGCAAGCGTATAGCACGCGTACGCGTCACAAGTTCAAAATCTGAAGGTCACGCGTATGTGTAGGTGACGCGTATGCGTAGGTGACGCGTACGCGTGGATGTGCCAAAATACAAAAAGGACGAGCACGGGTATGGGACGCGTACGCGTGGGTGTAAAAATGCTCCGTTCTCCAACTGAGCGCTACGTTCTCCTGGAAGTGCATTTCTCCACAAATTAATTTCATTCTGAGCCCATTTGAACTACAAGCAAGCAAGCCCACTCTGATTACTCAATGAAGACCACAAGGATCATCTAGAATAGGAATTTTCATTTAAATGTAATTTATTTTGAATTTCATTTCAATTTGTAATTTAGGCAAGCCTATATAAAGGCATCAGTTTCATTTCATTAGGGAGTTCTGTTAAAAGTTCTGGCGCTGGAGTACATTAGGAGGAGTAGTAGTAGTAGTAGGAGGAGTAGGAGAAGGAGTAAAATAGAAGGCTCTTGTAAACACTTTTACCTTTCTGCACTTTTACATTTCAGTATTGAATTCAATTTAGCTTATGCAATTTCAATTTACTGCAATTCTGTCCTTATGCAATTTAATTTTCTGCACTTCTGTTCTTTACAATTCTACATTTCTGTTTTAATTTCCTGATTGGAGCGATGATCCATTAAACCCCACTTCATTAGGGGAGGAGCTCTATTATAATTCACATGATTGAGTGAACTTCTTCTTCTTCTCAATCCGTTTGGGTAGCTATTGGATATCATTTGTTTTGATTGATGATTCATTCACTCCGGAAGGGGGTTTGAATCTGTGAATGCTTGTGTGAGCCTCGTAAGGGGAATCATGAGCATTAGAACTGAGGCTCTATCCTTCACTACTCTCTTGATTAACACCATTCGTGAGGAATTGAGTTCTTGAGAGTTAGTGTGGCTTATGGATGAGAGACATACACTTAAGCTCTTCTCATGATAATTAGATCAAGGAATTGGCAAGATTGATTGTGATTAGAGAGATTGAATTGCCAAGGAATTGGGATCCAATCAATTTCAGTCCACCATAGATCTACTCATATGATTGAGAAAGGAGTTGAGACCCATTTGATTCATTATGGATTATGATATCTCCAATCCCTAGTGAATTTCTCTTTCTGTATATGTCTATTTACGTTTCTGCAATTTAATATTCTGCCATTTACATTAAGCACTTTAACTTCCTTGCCATTTACATTCTGTGATCAAATTTCACTCAATTCACCACTGTTAGCTTGACTAGACTAATCACCACACTAAATTTGCTTGATCCATCAATCCTCGTGAGATCGACCTCACTCACGTGAGTTTTACTACTTGATGCGACCCGGTGTACTTGCCGGTGAGTTTGTGTGAATTCAATTTTCCCTCATCAGCTCGAATCCAAAGGCGCAACATTCTCTGATTCGGAAGATCTGACCTTGTCTGTGGCATTTTGAGTAGGATCATTGAGGAGAATGGACTGCAGGAGCTTCACCCTCAATCAGACTGGATGCGCACTAACCCTGGTGTTCAGATCTGGATGAGCATTGACGACCTCTCAAGAAAGATGTTGATCGTATACAGCCTGCCATTGAAGAAATCATTCATAATTGAAGGAGACAGTACGACCAGAGTTAATTCAGAAGGACAAAGCAACTCCAAGCCTTAACCATCTAAGTTTTAAGATTATCATTATAAACATATCAACCTAGTTCAGATCTCACAAATCCAACAACTCTTCTATCCGCCTGACTAAGACCTACAAGATAACTATAGCTTGCTTCAAACCACAATCCTCGTAGGATCTACCCTAACTCGCTCAGGTATTACTTGGACGACCCAGTGCACTTGCTGGTTCAGCTGTACGAAGCATGGGGATTCGTGCACCACACACCTCCCCTATGGGCGTTCAATGCCCAAATTGGCGCTGAATGCCAGGAAGCAGCCAAACGTTCACCAAAGTGGTTTCCAAAGTAGATTTTAGCACTCCCTAGTTTATCTTATCTTATCCTTGTAACTTTTAAATTTAAATTAACATATTTTAGGTTTAGCTTTACTATTTAAAGTGGAGATCACTTAGGTTTATAGACATTCAGATCTAGATATATCTTCTCTACTTTTTACTCTGTAAGTCATAAGCAACTAAACTTCCTGATTAAGGTTAGGAGCTCTGTTTATTTCTATGGATTAATATTATTACTTTTCTATTTTAATATATGTTTGATTCAATTCTAAGGTGTGTTTTCATTCTTAATCTAAATGAAACTGGGTGGAACGGAATTATGAGTCTTTTTCTACATGAGTTCCTGTGATACTCTGACCAAGGTCACTTGAGCTACAGCTTGAAAATACTTCTCCTAAACTGCAATCTATCTGGGATAATTAGATATGTGATATATAATCCGGTTAGCTTTGGGTAATTGAGGTTTTTGTGGCGCTAAACTAGTTTTCCAAATATCATCCTCTAATCTGAAAGGACTAACCTTGTTTGTGGCGTTTTAGTAGAATTGGAGGAGATTATATCACAAAGGAAATAGGGTTTAATCACTTACAGTTTACCATAGAATGAATCTTCATTGTTAAAGTGGTTAGGGGGAAATATTAATCCGAAAAAATAAATATCTCGGAGACCTTAACTATTTTTCTTTATATTGATCTTAAATCAACCTTTTCTTGCTTAACTGATTTATGCATTTACATCAACATAACCATCTTTTACTATTTGCCTGACTAAGTCCAATAAGATAACTATTGCTTGCTCAATCCAACAATCCTCGTGGGATCGACCCTCACTAACCTGAGGTATTACTTGGATGACCCAGTGCACTTGCCGGTGAAGTTGTGCGAGTTCAAATTTCGCGCACCAAGTTTTTGGCGCCGTTGCCGGGGATTGTTCGTGATTGACAACTACCGGTTGTCTTGTTGCTTAAATTAGGTACTTTTACTAGTTTTTCATTTAATTGTGTTTCCTTTTAAATTTTCAAACTTTTTTATTTATTTTCTTACAATTTTTCGAAAATTCATCTTAGTAATCTTTTTCTCTTTTTCAAACTTTGTTTCAAATTTTAAGTTTAGTATTTCTTAGTTTTGGGTTAATTTTTCTTTTTCTTAATTTTTGAATTTGATTTTATTTGCTTTCTTGAAAGTTGTAATTTCTTTCTTGTTTATCTTTTTCCTTTCATTTTCGAAATTTGTGCTACCTTCTTTTTTTATTTATTTTCAAATTTTAAGTTTGGTGTTTTTTTAGTATTTTTTCTTTTCTCTTTAAAAATTCAAAAAAAAAACCTTTTCTTTTAAAGTTTCAATATTTCTTGAGTCTTTTTCTTATCTTGATTTAAAGTGGTGTCCCGTTAGTGATCTTTTCTTGTTTAAATTTGATTTTCTTTAATTATATCTTGTTTATCTTTCTTGATCTTTGATCTTTATCTTATATTTTTATTTGATTTTCAAATCTTGTTAGCTTATCTCTCTTTTAAATTCAAATTTTAAGTTTAGTGTCTCTTTAGTTTTTCTTTATTTCAAATTTGAATTTCACAATCTTTATTTGACTTCTTCTCTCTAAATTTTTGAAAATTTTTAAATCATATCTTATATTTTTATTTTCAAATCTTGGTAGTTAATTGGTTGCTTTATTCTATTTTAAATTTAAGATTGGTGTTTCTTTAATTTTTCTTCCCTTTCTTTCTTTCTTTTTCGAAAAATTCTTTACCACTTTCTTTTTCTTTATTTTCGAAAAACTCTTTGAATTAAACCCCATCTCTATTTGTTTTATTTCATACTCTATCTCATTTGATATCTTTGTTAGAGTTTCTTATAGGGAGTCCTCTATACTTTGACATAGAGGCTCCCATCTTTTCTTTTCTTGTTTTGTTTTTTCTTGTTTATGAGCAGGAACAGGAAAAGAGAACCTCTTCTTGATCCTAATCTTGAACCTGAGAGGACCTTGAGGAGGCATTTGCAGCAAGCTCAAGCCTGCAAAGTGATGAGTGGATATTTTATATGCTTTTTGCTATCATTTTTATATAGTTTTTAATATGTTTTGTTTAAGTTTCATTATGTTTTGATAGGTTTAGTGTAAAATTCACATTGTTAGATTCTACTATGAGTTTGTGCGTCTATGCAATTTCAGGTATTTTCTGGCTGAAATTGAGGAGTTGGAGCAAAAGTCTGATTCATAGACAGAGAAAGTGTTGCAGATGTTGTCAAGATCTAACCTCCTTGCACTTGAAAGAGCTTTTCTAGAGCTACAGAAGTCCAAATGAAGCGTTCTTAATGGCTATGAAAGCTAACATCTAGGAATTTCCATCAATGCATAATAGTTTATACTTTGCTTCAGAATTGAAGGCCCAACACTGGCGTTCAACGCCAGCCATCTGCCCTATTCTGGCATCCAACGCCCAAGGGAGGAGAGACCAGCGTCCAACGCCCAAGAAGGTGCCCCTAGCCAGCGTTCAACGCCCTGGGACCTTCCTAGCACGTGGCTTACTTTTTTGCTCATCCCAAACACTCACTAAGTGGGCCCCATAAGTGGATTTTTACACTAAACGACTATTTTACCCTTCTTATATAATCCCTAGTCATCAGTTTAGTATTTATTTGAGAACTTTTATACTTTTTAGAGAGATTTGATCACTTTTCGAGACCTTTAACACTTTACATGTTTTACGTTGTATTTTCTATCAGTATGAGTCTCTAAACCTCCTAGGTTGAGGGGAGGAGCTTTGCTGAGATTTATGGATTGATAAAAGTATTACTGTTCTATCTTCAATCCATGTTTGATTCTCTATTCTAAGATGTATCTTCGTTCTTCATCCTTATGAATGTGTTGAACCGGAACAAGGTTATCTCATTCTACATGGGTTCAAAGTGAGTCTTTCATAGGACAATGATGAACCACTATCTTGATTATACATCTTTTAGACGGCTAATTCATGACTTCGTTGGGGACTTCTCGAGACACCAGTTCAGCCGAGGTATATGGAGATTAGAGTCTTTGTGGTAGAGGCTAGAACCAAAGCCGCATCATTCTCTGATTCGGAAGATTCGACCTTGTCTGTGGCGTTTTGAGTAGGATCACTAAGGGGATTGGACTGTAGGAGCTTCACCCTCAATCAGACTGGATCCGTACTAACCCTGGGGTTCAGCACTGGAGGAGAATCGGCGACCTCTCAAGAAAGGCATTGATCAGATACAACCTGCAATAGAAGAAGTCATTCACAGTTGGAGGAGATAGTAAAACCAAATTGATCTAGAAGAATAAAGCATCTCCGAAGCCTTAACCATCTTCTTATTGTTGCATTCACCATCAACTGAGTAACGTTATCTTTATTTTACTTTTATGCGTTTTAAACAACCAACCAACTTTTCTCTCCGCCAGACTAAGATCTACAAGATAACCATAGCTTGCTTCAAATCACAATCCTCGTGGGATCGACCCTGACTCACTCAGGTATTACTTGGACGACCCAGTGTACTTGCTGGTTCAGTTGTGCAAAGTGTAATTCCGCGCACAGTTTTTGGTCCCGTTGCCAGGGATTGTTCGAGTTTGGACAACTAACGGATTATCTTGTTGCTTAGATTAGGTATTGTTTTTAATTTTGTTTGAGTCTTTTATTTTCCTTTATCGATAAAATAAAAAAAAATCAAAGCTTTTTCAAAAACCTTTACTTTTCTTTATCAATCTTTAACTTTTGTTTGAGTCTTTGTTCTTGTTCTTGTTTGAGTCTTTTTCGAATTTCTTGAGTTTTTTTCTAAAAATTTTCAAAAATAGTATCTTTTGTTTGAATCTTGTGTCAATCTTTAAGTTTGGTGTCTTCTTGTGTCTTTTTTTTTATTTTCGAAACTTGTATCTTTGGTTTTAAAAATTTTTAAGTTTAGTGACCTTTGCATGTTCTTATTTTCTTTGAATTCTTTGATTTTTGTTCTTGGTGTTCTTATTGATCTTCAAAGTGTTCTTGTTTTTCTTCTAGTTTTGAACTTAACATTTTTAAGTTTGGTGTCTCTTTGCGTTTTTCTTGGAAATTTTTTAATTCTAGGTGTCTTAGATCTAAAAATTTGAAGTTTGGTGTCTTTTTGTTGTTTTCTCTCTTTCTTTATTAATTTCAAAAATAAAAAAAAAATAAATATCTTTTCTTATCTTGCATTAATTTTCGAAAATCTTGCACATTTAAATTCAAAATTTTTAAATTAGGTGTTTTCTTGTTAGTCAACTCAAGATTTGAATTTTAAAACCATATCTTTTAAAATCTTTTCAAGTCTTTCTTTTCAAAATTTGATTCTCAACTATCTTATCTTTCTTTTAATATTTAAATTTCAAATATTTTTAAATTAAAAATTTATCTTTTTTATTTTGATTTCAAATCTCTTTAATTTAAAACATATCTTTTCTTAACTTCCTTATCTTATCTTTCTTACCTAACTTATCTTCTTTTAAATTTTAATTTTAAAATCTTTTTCAAATCTTTTTCAAAATCTTATCTTATCTTAATTCCAATATTAAAATTCAAAATTCAAATTTCAAATTTCAAATTTCAACTTTAAATATTTTTCAAATCTTATCTTAATTTCAAATCTTTCTTAATTAGTTACTTGTTTTCTCTTTCTTCTTTTTCAAAACTTCCTAACTAATTCCTCTCTCTTTTAATTTTTGAAAACTTCTTGCTTCTTTCTCTATCTTCTTTTTCGAAATTCAACAATTTATTTTCAAATCCTTTTAGTTAATTAACCTTTAATTTCGAATTCAATAAATAAATAAAATAAAAATAAAAATATTTTAATTCTTGTTTCTCTTCTTGCTTCTTAATTTTCGAATTTCTCATCTCTTTATTCGAATTCTTCTTCTCTCTTCTTCTATTTACATTCTTCTTTTCTTCTCTTCTTCACATCTCACAAGGAATCCTCTGTTCTTGAACATAGAGCTCCTATTCTTCTTCTTTCTTGTCTTCTTTTTCTTGTTTATGACTAGGAACAGAGATAAAGAGCCTCTCTTTAAACCTAATCCTGAACCTGAGAAAACTCTGAGGAGGCGTTTGCAACAAGCTAAAGTACAACACTCCAGAAGAAATCTCTCAGAGAATTTCGAACAAGAAGCTGAAGACATGGTAGACAACGCTAATAATGGAGGAGATGCAAGAAAGGTTCTCCGTGACTACACCATACCTACCTCTGACTTCCATGGCAGAAGTATCTCTATACTTGCCATTGGAGCAAACAACCTTGAGCTTAAGCCTCAGTTACTCTCTCTTCTGCAACAGAATTGCAAGTTCTATGGACTTCCACTAGAAGATCTACACCAATTCCTGTCAGAATTCTTGCAAATCTGTAACACTGTTAAGACCAATGGAGTGCATCCTAAGGTC
>NC_029794.2:84102559-84117843 GCF_000816755.2 Arachis ipaensis
TTCCCTTTGCAGTTAGAGACAGAGCTAGGATATGGTTGGACTCTCAACCTAAAGAAAGCCTAGACTCTTGGGAGAAGCTAGTCAATGCTTTCTTGGCCAAATTCTTCCCTTCTCAAAGGATGAGCAAAATTAGAGTGAAAGTTCAAACCTTCAGACAAAAAGAAGGTGAATCCCTCTATGAAGCGTGGGAAAGATACAAGCAACTGATCAAGAGGTGTCCTCCTGACATGCTCTCAGAATGGTCTATCCTAGGTATCTTCTATGATGGTCTGCCTGACATGTCCAAAATATCATTGGACAGTTCTGCTGGTGGATCACTCCACTTAAAGAAAACACTTGAAGAGGCAAGAGAACTCATTGAGATGGTTGCAAACAACCAATTTATGTACACCTCTGAGAGAAACCCTATGAACAATGGGGCAGCTCAGAAGAAAGGAGTTATTGATGTAGACACTCTGAATGCCATATTAGCTTAGAACATGATCTTGACCCAGAAGGTTAATATGATCTCTCAGCATTTGACTGGAATGCAAGCTGCAGCTGGCAGCACTCAAGAAGCTTCCTCTGAAGTAGAAGCTTATGATCCTGATCAACCCACTATGGAGGAGGTGAATTATATAGGAGAACCCTGAGAAAACACATACAATCCCTCACGGAGGAATCATCATAACCTTTCACGGAAGGATCAACAGAAGCCTCAGCAAGGCGTCAACAATAATCAAGATGGAAGAACCCAGAATAGGTTCAACAACAGACCACCATTCCCATCTTCTCAGGGACATATGGAGACCAATAAGCAGAGCCTTTCTGACTTAGTCACTATAGTCTCCAACCTCCCCAAGATTACTCACAATTTCATTACTGAAACAAGATCCTCCATCAGAAATTTTGATGTACAAGTTGGTCGACTAAGCAAGAGAATCCCTGAGACTCCTCCTGATACTCTTCCTAGTAACACTGAGGTAAACCCAAGAGAAGAGTGCAAGGCCATCACCACTGAGGATGAAGCCGAATCTGGAGAAACTGAGATGGCATTGAACACCAGTGAGGAAGATCTCACTGGGCATTCAATGCCTAAACTGGCAGGGAATCTGGCATTGAACACCAGGAAGGAGGTCCGTCTTGGGCGTTCAATGCCCAACTTGGCAAAGGAACTGACGTTGAACGCCAGTGAAGGGATGCATGATGGGCGTTCAACACCCAAACAACCACCAGAACTGGCGTTGAACACCAGTAATGGCATACCTACTGAGTGCTCAGCACCCATGATGAGCGGATAATTTATTCGCTTTTTGGCATTATTTTTAGGTAGTTTTTAATATGTTTTAGTTACTTTTTATTATATTTTTATTAGTTTTTATGCAAAAATCACATTTCTGGACTTTACTATGAGTTTGTGTATTTTTCTATAATTTCAGGTATTTTCTGGTTGAAATTGAAGGACCTGAGCAAAAATCTTATTCAGAGACTGAGAAAGGACTGCAGATGCTGTTGGATTATGACCCTCCTGCACTCGAAGTGGATTTTCTGGAGCTACAAAAGCCTAATTGGCACGCTTTCAATTGTGTTGGAAAGTAGACATCTTGGACTTTCCAGAAATATCTAATAGTTCATACTTTGCCCGATATTTGATGGCCCAAACTGGCGTTTAAACGCCAGCCAGAGACCCTTTCTGGCGTAAAACGCCAGAACTGGCACCAGAACTGGAGTTAAACGCCCAAACTGGTATCCAAGCTGGTGTTTAACTCCAGAAAAGGCCTATGAACGTGTAAAGCTCAATGCTCAGTCCAAGCACACACCTAGTGGGCCCCAGAAGTGGATTTCTGCACTCTCTGCACTTAGTTACTCATTTTCTATAAACCTAAGTTACTAGTTTAGTATAAAAACTACTTTTAGAGATTCATTTTGGTAACTTATGACATTTTACATCTCATACTGTATATTCTATGGCATGAGTCTCTAAACCCCATTGGTGGGGGTGAGTAGCTCTGCTGTGTCTCAATGGATTAATGCAATTACTATTGTTTTCTATTCGATCACACTTGATTCTGTTCTAAAATACTCACTTGTACTTCATTATAAAGAATATGATGATCTGTGACATTCATCATCATTCTCAAATTTATGAGCGTGTGCTTAACAACCACTCCTGTTCTATCTGAGCTCAACGTAATCATTGGGCGATAGCTTGAGTGCGTATCTCTTGGGTCTCTTATCCACGGATTTGACTTGCCTCTCCTGACAACAGAGCATTCGAATCCGTGAGATTAGAACCTTCGTGGTATAGGCTAGAACCAATTGGCAGCATTCCTGAGATTCGAAAAGTATAAACCTTGTCTGTGGTATTCTGAGTAGGATCTGGGACGGAATGACTGTAACGAGCTTAAAACTCATGAATGTTGGGTGCAGTGATAGTGTGCAAAAGGATAGAGAGATCCTATTCCAACACAAGTGAGAACCAACAGATGATTAGCCGTGCGGAAACTGTATGTAGACCATTTTCACTGAGAGGACGGATAGTAGCCATTAACAACGGTGATCCACCAACATACAGCTTGCCATTGAAGGAAGTCATGCATGTTTGGAGAAGAAGACAGTAGGAAAGCAGAGATTCAGATGACAGAGCATCTCTGGAACCTCAATCTATTCCTCATTACTGAATCACAAGTGCATTTCATGTTATTTACTTTTCATAAACAAAATCATTTTTATCATTAATCTCCTGACTAAGATTTACAAGATAACCACAGCTTGCTTCAAGCCGGCAATCTCCGTGGGATCGACCCTTACTCACGTAAGGTATTACTTGGACGACCCAGTGCACTTGCTGGTTAGTTGTGCGGAGTTGCAAAAGTGTGATTGCAATTCCGTGCACCAAGTTTTTGGCGCCGTTGCCGGGATTGTTCGAGTTTGAACAACTGACGGTTCATCTTGTTACTTAGATTAGGAAAAATTTATCCTTTTGGTTTAGAGTTACTAAAATTGAGTCTTCTATTATTGTTTTTTTTTTGTTAAAATTTTAAAATTCTTGTTTTCTTTTTCTAGATTTTTTCTTCGAAAAATTTAATAAATAGATAAAAACCAATAAACTAATAATTGAGTATTCTGTTTGAGTTTAGTTTCATGTTTTAAGTTTGGTGTCAATTGCATGTTTTTATTTTCCTTCAATTTTTCGAATTGTATGCTCTTTTTATTCTTCATATTTTCGAGTTTTATGTTCCTTATTCTTTCTTGATCTTCAAGTTGTTCTTGTTTATTTTCCTTGTTTGATCTTTAATTTTTCTTGTTTTGTGTCTTTCCTTGTTTCTCTTGTGCATTTTCGAATTATTAGTATCCAAAGTATAAAAATTTTTAAGTTTGGTGTCCTTTGTGTTTTTATTTTCATAAAGATTTCCAAAAATTAGTTCTTGGTGTTCATCTTGACATTTTTCGGAAAAAACAAATTCAGATTTTTATTTTAAAATTTTTATCTTATATTATCTTAGTTTATATTTCAAAATTCAGATCTTTTTCAAAAATCATATCTTTGTCAAAATCTTATCTTATCTTATTTCAAATTCAAATTTCAAATTTCAATTGAATTCCAAAATTCAAAATTCAAATTTCAAAATTTAAAATTTAAAATTTTAAAAATCAAACCTTTTCAAAATTTAAATATTTTTCAAATCTTTATCTTATATTGTTGACTTTTTCAAAATTCAAAATTTAAAATTTAAAATTCAAATTTCAAATTTCAAATTTCAAAATTCAAATTTTAAAATTTAAAATTTAATTTTCGAATTTAATTCTCTTAAATTCCTTATCTTCTCTTACCTAACTTATGTTATCTTTTCTAATCTCAAATCTTAAAATCAAATCTTTTTCAAATCTTTTTAATTAATTAATTAATTAATTTAGTTTTCTAATTTCTTTTATTTCTTTTTCTTTTCTTAATTTTCAAAACTTGCATCAATTTTTTATTTACTTTATTTTGATTTCTTTAAATTAAAAAAAGGGGATAAAATTTTTATTTACAATCCACGTCATCTTCCTTTCTCCCTCATGGACCTAAGTGGAAATGAATAGTCCAGAAGGACTCTCGGGTCATATGCTAACCCCACTACTGCTTCATATGGGAGTAGTATCTGTATATCCCCCATCAGAGCCAGCAATTTTGAGCTATACCCTCAGCTCATTATCATAATGCATCAAAATTGCTAGTATGCCGGTCTTCCACAGGAAGAACTTACTGAGTTTCTGGCACAGTTCTTACAAATTGCTGACACAGTACGTGATAAGGAAGTAGATCAGAATGGCTACAGATTATTACTGTTTCCATTTGCTGTAAAAGATCAAGCTAAGAGGTGGTTAAATAACCAACCCACAGCAAGCATAAGAACATGGAAACAGTTATCAAACAAATTCCTGAATCAATATTTCCCTCTAAAAAGGATGACACAGCTAAGGTTGGACATCCAAGGCTTTAAACAAGAGGATAATGAATCTCTTTATAATGTTTGGGAGAGGTATAGAGAGATGCTAAGGAAATTCCCCTCTGAAATATTTTCAGAATGGGTGCAGTTAGACATCTTTTACTATGGGCTTACAGAAAAGGCCCAGATGTCTCTAGACCACTCAGCTGGTGGATCTATACATATGAGAAAGACAATTGAAGAGGCTCAAGAGCTCATTGATACAGTTGCCAGAAATCAGCACCTGTACTCAAGTGGTGAGACCTCTATAAAAGAAGAGGCTGAGGCAATATCCACTGAACTTAGTCCTCCAAAACAAATTGCTGAAATCAATAAGCAACTATTTTCTATAATAAAACAGTTAGCAGAATTTAAAGAGATGCTACAAGAAACCAAAGATGCTAACCAGAATATGGAAAAACACTTGAATCAGACAAGACACCAGTTATCAAAACAGATAACAGAAGAATGCCAAGCTATTCATTTAAGAAGTGGAAAGACATTGAATGTCTCAACTCAAAGTAGCAAGAAGCCGAGAAAGGAGCATCTGACAGAGGATGACCAAACCACTGCCCAAAATCCCTCTGAGGAAAATAAGAGCCCAGAGAGGAAAGATTCTAGCGTTCAAACGCCAGAAAAGGGTCAGAAGTTGGCGTTAAACGCCCAATGGATGGCCAATTCTGGCGTTCAAACGCCAGAAAGGGGTGGCAATCTGGCATTAAACGACCAAAAAGCACCCAATTCTGGCGTTCAAACGCCAATAAGGGATTAGACACCTGCAAGTGTGATGCCAGGGCATTTTGGCCAGTTTCACTGACCTTTTCTTTACTGTTTTAGGATAGTTTCATGAATTTTCGGTCACGTTAACTATACTAACGTGAACTCTAACGTAAGGAGAAAGGGGTACTCTCAACGTTATTGGGAAAGGTAAATCCCAGTAAAGTTTGCGAAGGGCCAAGAGGCAACGTTAGTGGTCACGTTAGTGCCACTAACGTTGAAGTTAACGTGGACCATTTTGGGTTAGGAACGTTAGTGAAAAAGGTGATTGTCACTAACGTTCTCGACCCCACATTTTCACTTAACGTTAACACCACTAACGCCCTAAGCTAAAGTCCATGCCTACTGCACACTTTCTCTGCAAGTGAAGCTGAGCCCATTAAAGATGATAACTGCTTCAACTTAAGATGCAAAGGCCCATATCCAAGACTTGAAGAGCCAACTAGAAGATCAGAAGAGTAGTATAAATAGGAGTAGTTTTGAACTAGAAAAGAGCTTTTGGACTGAGAGGACTACTCTCTGTATAATTTTACTTTCTCTGCAACTTCTAGTTTTACTTTTCAGAATGCATTCTCCTTCTTTGTTTTCTATTCCCGGAGCCATGAACAACTAAACCCCTTTCATTGGGTTAGGGAGCTCTGTTGTAATTTGATGGATCAATAATAGTTTTCATTATTCTTCTTCTTTCTTTTCTCTTGATTTTACTAGAAAGCTTTCAATCTTCATCCAATTGGGTAGTTATCTTGGAAAAGAAGCTATTCATACTTGGATTTCTTCAGAACCTTGGAAGAGGAATGAAGAGATCATGCTAGAAATGCTTTCTCATGTTGGACCAAATTGGGGTCTGGATGGATATAGTAACATATAATCCTACCAACACTTTGATTTGGAAATACATGTGGTATAATCAGTGACCATACTTCATCTCTTCTCATGAGCAATTGGACCAAGGAATTGGCTATTGATCAAGATTTGAGAGATTGAATTACCAAGGAATTGGAGTTCAATCACTTAAGATTGCCAAGGAGATCAATGAATGCATTGATTGAGGAAGAGATGAAAATGAACTTTATCCATAGAATGCAACATCTCCTAAGCCCAATGAATCCCCCATTTCTGATCTTACCCATTCTCTTTAATTTCTGCAATTTACTTTCATGCTAAATTCCCCATTCCCCATTTAAGATTCTACAATTTACTTTCCTCATTTATATTCAGCTATTTATTCCCAGCATTTACATTTTCTGCTATTTACTTTCTGCCATTTAATTTCTTGCAACTCTCACATCAAATTCTACTTAGCTCAACTAGAACATTCCTCTATTGTGACCATTTAATCAATCCCTGTGGGATTTGACCTCACTCTATTGTGAGTTTTTACTTGACAACAATTCGGTATACTTGCCGAGGGAAATTTGTTGAGAGACAAGTTTCCGTGCATCAAGTTTATGGCGCCGTTGCCGGGGATTGATTTTGCATCAACAATGATTAAATTGGTGGATAACTAGATTGAGCATTTTTTTTATTTTGTTTGATTTCATTTGAGTAATTCACTTTCAGTTTAGCTGTTTTCTTCCTTTTCCCCTACCCTTTTCTTAGTTGTTTACAATTCAGTTCACTAACCCACTAACTGTTTGATATATTGCATCACTCACACTAACAGCATTTCGAACAAGAATACTCTCTGCATCTACCCCCTTCTTACTTATGCCTTGTTGGTTGTATGACATATAGAAGAAGCGGGGCTTCAACTTCCTTTGATTCTAAACCTAAGAGGACCTTCCTTAGATTAAGAAGGGAAGCAAGAAGAAAGAGAGTTGTTGGTACAGAGGAAGAAGAGGAGTATTTTGAACCAGACATGGATGAGAATATGGAGAACCATCATGAAGAAGAGGCTAACAACCATGGCAGAGAAGGCCCAGTGCATCATGCTGGGCAAGAGAGAAGAGTTCTGGGATCTTCTCATCAATCCAAACCCAGGAAACTATGGAAGTAGCATCCAAAAGCCAACCATACATGCCAACAACTTTGAACTAAAGCCACAGCTCATCACCCTTGTTCAGAATAACTGTTCATTCGGAAGAAGTGTTCAAGAAGATCCCAATCAACATCTAACCACCTTCCTAAGGATATGTGATACTGTGAAGTCTAATGGTGCTCATCCTGACACCTATATATTGCTTCTATTCCCCTTCTCACTCAAGGACAAGGCATCTAAATGGCTGGAATCTTTCCTGAAGGAGAGCTTAACAACCTGGGAATATGTGGTGAACAAATTCTTGGCGAGATTCTATCCTCCTCAAAGAATCAACAGGTTGAGAGCTGAGGTTCAAACTTTCAGGCAACAAGATGGTGAGACTCTATATGAAGCATGGGACAGGTTTAAGGATCTGACAAGAAGGTGCCCACCAAATATGTTCAATGAATGGGTGCAGTTACACATTTTCTATGAAGGTCTTTCTTATGAATCAAAGAAGGCAGTAGACCACTCATCCGGGGGATCTCTGAACAAGAAGAAGACCATTGAAGAAGCCATAGATGTCATTGAGACTGTAGCTGAGAATGACTACTTCTATGCTTCTGAAAGAGGCAACACTAGAGGAGTAATGGAGCTAAACAATGTGGATGCACTGCTAGCTCAAACAAGATGATCACCAAGTAGCTTGCTGACCTTACCAAGAAGATGGAGAGGAGTCAAGTAGCAGTAATCACCACCTCAACAGCAGCTCAAGAAGGAGTGAATGAAGAAGCAGAGGGTGATCAGAAACAAGCCAACTACATTGGAAATCCACCTAGGCAGAACCATGACCCATACTCTAAGACTTACAATCCTGGTTGGAGGAACCACCCAAACTTTGGGTGGGGAAATCAACAAGACCAAGGCCAAGATCAGAGATGCCACAACCCCAACAACAATGCAGCTCACCACCATTCTACACAGAGATCATATCAACATCCATACCAAAGCCAAAATGGCCCTTCTCATCACTCCAACTCTAACTCACCATCATTCGAGGAGAGACTCTCAAGGATTGAGACCTTACTTGAAGTCATATGTAAGGAGGTCCAGGGCAGTGAAGTGTTCCGAGAGGAAGTGCGGTCCAATATGTAGAATCAAGATACTGCCATCAAGAAACTTGAGACACAAATTGGCTACCTATTCAAGCAAATTCCCAGCCATAACCTATGCAGCAACACCAACCCAAACCTCAGAGAGGAATGTCAGTCCATCACCCTCAGAAGTGGGAAAGAATTGAAGGAAATTCCTAAGAATTCACAAGAGAAGAACTCAGACGAAAGGAAAGAGGAGCGAGATGAAGTCCAAATTCCCATTCCCAGTTCACAACAAAAAGGAGAAATGCTGAAGCCAGACGTCCCAAAGGCTCCATACCCTCAGCAATTAAAGAAGAGGGGGGATGACAACCAGTTCTTAAGATTTTTGGAAATCTTCAAGAAACTATAAATCAACATACCATTTGCTGAAGCAATAGAGCAAATGCCGCTCTATGCCAAGCTTTTAATGGAATTAATGACTAAGAAGAGAAGCTGGAAGAGCAATGAGACTGTGATACTCACCAAAGAATGTAGTGCCATCATTCAGCACAAACTACCCCAGAAATTATAGGATCCTGGGAGTTTCCAGATCCCTTGTATTATAGGGGAAATCACAGTGGAGAAGGCTCTGTGTGACTTAGGAGCCAGCATAAATCTGATGTCAGTAGCTATGATGAGAAAAATGAGGATTGAGGAGGCTAAGCCAACAAAAATGGCCCTACAACTGGCAGACCGATCGTTCAAGTTTCCTCATGGCATAGTAGAAGATTTGCTGGTAAAGGTAGGAGATTTCATCTTCCCAGCAGACTTTGTAGTGCTGGACATGCAGGAGGAAGCCAAGGCCTCCATCATCTTGGAAAGACCGTTCTTGGCCACTGCTGGAGCTGTCATCGACGTTCAAAAAGGTGAACTCACCCTGATATTACACAATGAAAAGATGACATTCAATGTATTCAAGGCCATGAGTTACCCACCAGAACCATTGGGAGAATGTATGAGGTTGGATTCACTGGAAGATGCAATACAGGAGATTTTTGAAGAGGAAGAACTTGAAGGGTTAACAGAGGAGGAATCAACATCTAGTGAAGAGGCTGCAACAGCTGAGATTCATGTACAGGGTGCACCAAGAGAAGAGAATGAATAAATAGAAGCACCCAAACTTGAACTCAAAGCACTGCCACCCACTCTCAAATATGCATACTTAGGAGAGAGTGAAAGTTACCCAGTAATCATAAACTCATCCCTTAGCCGAGATCAAGAGGATGAATTACTCCAAGTATTGCGAAAGCATAAGGATGCCATTGGATGGACCCTCGCTGACCTGAAAGGAATCAATTCAGCCATATGCATGCATAAGATACTGTTGGAAGATGATGCCAAACCATCCATTCAACCCCAAAGGAGGTTGAATCCAGTCATGAAGGAAGTGGTACAGAAAGAAGTTATGAAGTTATGGCAAGGAGGGGTAATTTACCCGATCTCCGACAGCCCATGGGTCAGCCCCGTGCAAGTTGTCCCAAAAAAGGGAGGAATCACTGTAGTCCCCAATGAGAAGAACGAACTAATCCCTACAAGGACCGTCACAGGATGGCGAATGTGCATAGACTACAGAAAACTCAATGAAGCTACAAGAAAAGATCACTTCCCCCTTCCTTTCATGGATCAGATGCTGGAAAGACTTGCAAGACATGCATATTACTATTTTCTCGATGGCTACTCAGGATATAACCAAATAGTGGTTGATCCTAGAGACCAAGAGAAAACCTCATTCACTTGCCCATATGGAGTGTTTGCCTACAGGCGCATGCCATTTGGGCTATGTAATACACCTGCAACTTTCCAACGCTGCATGCTCTCCATTTTCTCAGATATGATAGAAAAATTCATTAAAGTCTTTATGGATGACTTTTCGGTATTTGGAGATTCCTTCCCTAATTGCCTAAATCACTTGGCCCTGGTATTAAAAAGATGTCAAGAGACCAACTTAGTCTTGAACTGGGAGAAATGTCACTTTATGGTGACAGGGGGAATAGTTCTTGGCCATAAGGTTTCTAACCGAGGCATTGAGGTAGACAGAGCTAAGGTGGAACTCATTGAAAAATTACCCCCACCAAGTGATGTCAAGGCAATTAGGAGCTTTTTAGGGCATGCCGGCTTTTACAGAAGGCTTATTAAAGATTTTTCAAAGATAGCCAAGCCCTTAAGCAATCTCTTTGTATCTGATACACCATTTGTCTTTGATGAAAAATGCATGCTAGCATTCGAAAACTTGAAAAAGAGGCTGTCCTCTGCCCCTATCATATCCCAACCTGATTGGAACTTACCATTTGAACTGATGTGTGATGCATCTGATTTTGCAGTAGGGGCAGTGTTAGGGCAGAGGAAAGATAACTTAGTCCATGTGATATACTATGCCAGCAAAGTCCTCAATGACACTCAAAGAAATTACACCACCACTGAAAAGGAGTTGCTGGCAACAGTTTTTGCATTTGACAAGTTTAGATCATACCTCATTGGTGCCAAAGTGATTGTTTTCATAGACCACACAACACTTAAATACTTTTTTGCCAAGTAGGAATCAAAACCAAGACTGATAAGGTGGATCTTATTGTTGCAGGAATTCAATATTGAGATTAGAGACAAGAAGGGAGTGGAGAACAAGGTAGCCGATCACCTGTCCAGGATCCCTCATGACAAAGATGGAACACATGAAACAAGCGTGAATGAATGTTTCCCAGATGAGCAGTTAATGACGGTTCACAAAGCACCCTGGTTCGCAAACATTGCCAATTTCAAGGCAACTGGGGCTTTACCTTCGGAGATTAACAAACATCAAAAGAGAAAGCTCATCAATGACGCAAAATATTTTGTCTGGGATGAGCCATATCTCTTCAAGAAGTGTTCAGATGGAATCCTGAGAAGATGTGTTTCAGAAGAAGAAGGAAGAGAGGTCCTATGGAACTGTCATGGCTCATGCTATGGAGGCCACTTTGGGGGGGAAAGAACTGCAGCCAAGGTGTTACAGAGTGGATTCTTTTGGCCCACCCTTTTCAAGGATGCCAAGGAAGTAGCAAAGAACTGCAATGAATGCCAAAGAGCTGGAAACCTACTGGTGCACGAAATTGTGATCATCAACAATGGCGCCAAAGACTTGGAGCTCTCAAACGTGAATCACACTTTGTCATAATTCTGCACAACTAACCAGCAAGTACACTGGGTCGTTGATGACAAGTCATCTTAGCCTAGTTTCACTAGCCTTTTTCGTTTATTTTCAATTGAATTATGCACTTTCTTGAGCCATAAGCAAGCCAATTGGGTAGATTTTCATGTTTCCTTTGATTTAATCAACCATGTATGAATTAATGCAATTTCATGAGGTTTTATGCTATAATTGTCACATATTATGAAAGAATGAATATCTCATGATTTTTGAGCATAGCTTTGATGTGTTTGGTTGATTAATGATAGGTGAAGAAAGCTTGGAGAAAGGTTGAAGCAAGAAGGAATGGCTAGGAGGAAGAGAGGACAAAAAGTTTGAGCAAAAGTTTGCCTCAAACTTTAGCTCAAACTTTTGGATTAATTGAAAATGAACCAGGGAGCAAAAAGCTGGACCAAAAGTTAGCCTCAAACTTTTGTGCAAACTTTTGGGCAAAAAGCTGGAGCAAAAGTTAGTCTCAAACTTTTTGGATAACTTTTGGGCAAAAAGCTGGAGCAAAAGTTAGCCTCAAACTTTTTGGCTAACTTTTGGCATCACAAATCAACACCCTGGAGAGCAAAAGTTTGCGCCAACGTTAGCCCCTAACGTTTTGGCTAACGTTGGCGCATGAAAAATACAGCCTGGAGAGCAAAAGTTTGCGCCAACGTTAGCCTCTAACTTTTTGGCTAATGTTGGCGCCATGAATATGCAAGGGGAGGCCAACGTTGGAGCAAAAGTTTGACCCCTAACTTTTGCCCCAACGTTGGTATCAGCAAAGAAGGGTGGCTGATGTGAAAAGTTGGAGTAAAAGTTAGCCTCAAACTTTTACTCAAACTTTTACTCAAGCTTTCATGATTCTAAACCCGGTTCAATTCGGTTCTTCTCCAAACTCCAAGAGCAATCAACCAAGGCCTCTATCAACCCAATTCCATCAAGAGCAAAGGCCCAATTGAAGGCTTGAAGACCATTTGAAGAAAGTGTATAAATAGCATAGGATTTAAGTTTTTAACGGAGCTTTCTTTTTTAGAATTTTCAATACTGGCAGTAGAGAGCTCACTTTACATTTCTTAGCATTGTTATTTTAATTCAAGAGAATTGGGGAGGAGAATTGATCTCTCTTCTTCCTTGTTCTTTCCCAGC
This sequence comes from Arachis ipaensis, assembly GCF_000816755.2. Classification (NCBI taxonomy): domain Eukaryota; kingdom Viridiplantae; phylum Streptophyta; class Magnoliopsida; order Fabales; family Fabaceae; genus Arachis; species Arachis ipaensis. The sequence continues at coordinate 84,115,178 of NC_029794.2, forward strand.
ACTCTTTAATTTTCTTGCTTCGGATCTTGGGTGGAGAATTGAAGAACTTCTGTTTCAATCTCACCTTGGGATCTTGTTTAATTTTCTGCTTAATTGAATTTCAGTTTCTGTTACTTGCTCTCTCATCTACTTTCTCTGCAATTTACATTTCCTTTGCAATTACTCTTGACTCTTGTTGGATTTAGGAAGGCATTGAGATCTAGACTTGGTTATCTAGTCTCTTGGGTCCTGAGATCTGAATTCCAATTTTACATCCTCTGTTTAAAGTTTTTCAATCTCATTTACATTTCTGTTTTAAGATCCGGTTCAATCCAAGTCATTTTCTATTTCTCTGTTTGTTGAATTTTACTTTTCCTTGTTTAATTTCTGCAAATCCAATTCCCAATTCCCTTTACAATTCAAGCCATTTACATTTCTTGCACTTTAAGATTCTACAATTTACATTTCTTGCGTTCTAAGTTTCTGCCATTTAATTTCTTGTTCTTTAAGATTCAGCACTTTAAATTTCAGTTCTCTTTAATTTCATGCCAATTACCCATTCCCTTTACTTTCCATGCGATTTAAATCCTGCAATTCACAAATCTCTCAACCAAATCTTGATTCGCTTGACTAAATCAACCACTAAACTAAAATTGCTCAATCCTTCAATCCCTGTGGGATCGACCTCACTCCCGTGAGTTATTATTACTTGATGCAACCCGGTGCACTTGCCGGTTAGTTTTGGGTGTTTTGGAGAAATTCGTTTTTCCACAGAAATATCCCATCAAGTTTTTGGCGCCGTTGCCGGGGATTGATTAGATTGACAATGATTAAGTGAGGTGGCAGTTTAGATCAAGCACTTTTTCTTTAATTTTGATTAACCCACTAACTATTTGAATTTTTGCCTGAGATAATTGAAACTTCGCTTTGGCAACAAAGTAAAGTTTTCTTGGAAATTTCTGGCTCTATGCAATGCTCTTTCTTACACAAGAGAAGCAATTTCTGCCACTAATCTCCCAAGTCCATCAACTGTTTGATACTTTGTGGCAGCTAACCTTCTGAATCACATTCTGAGCTTGAAAATATTCAATCATCACTTGAATTGTTTGTGACTGTGCAGATCATAGAGGGGAACTCAACAAATTCTAGCAATCATGAAAGTGATATCCCCACCTTGGATGATAATGTAACCCATAGCTCGAAGCAACTATCCATAGCCATGAATGATGTTGCCCAATGGTTTGAAGTTTTTCCACAAGGAAGCATTATCAGATGGGAAGAACTGATGAGTGAACGTCTAGTCAAGTTGAACCCATCACAGAGAATTGTTAAACCAGAGGCAGAAGTGCACCCATCCACACAAGAAAAAGAAATTGAAGATGCTCGTACAGTCATGAGCCAAAACAAGCAGATGCATCATCAGACTCTACAACAACTAGACATGATGGCCAGAAAAATCACTGAGCTGAGGCATGCTGTAGTACATACATACAACCTGACTCAAAACTCATATAGGGGTAATCAAGCTGAACAAAGTTTTGGGATCATTAACCATGAGCAACTACAATCTCCAAGTAATCACTCTAGCGTGCTCCAACACAGGCCTCAGAATGATGTGTACAATCCACCTTGGAGAACCCATTCTAATAGGAGGGGGGTTGAGAACCAAAACCCAAAGAGCCATGAAAAGGATGCTGGGTTGAAAGAGAAGGGAGTCATGGAGGAAAGTAAGAAGGCTATGGAAAGAGAAACAGAGGGAAAGAAGCCCATAGCAAGAGGAGGAAACCTAAGGCAACAGAAGCCTCAACTTCCATGAGCACAAAATGAAGGATGTCAAGCTAGTGACAATAAAAGAGCGCTTGTTGGGAGGCAACCCAACCGGAGGTAACTATCTTTTCATATCTATTTCAATAAAAAGGTTAATTAGTTTTATCTATATTGCAAGAAGCTAAGTTTGGTGTTGCACACCAAAACAATCTAAAGGAGAATGAAGAATTCTAAGTTTGGTGTTCCACCAAAATCCCATCATAAAATACATTCTCACTTTCTACATAATGCTGGCTTCAAGCATGTTGGATGAACTAGTTAACTATTCTGCTGTTTCCTAGTTTTCAGTTTTATTGCTTTTGAAAAAGAAAAAAAGAAAAAGAGTTTCACACATGGTTAATTCGATGCATGAGAACCATTGGCAAGGTACTAAGTTTGGTGTTCCCACACCAAAGTAAGTTCAAAAGCCCACAAATAAATCATGCAAGCTAACCATTTCTTCTTTCAAGTGCTTGGGGAACAAGCAACTTTCAATATCACTGCAGAGTACCATACAAACTTTTGGAGAGATTAGGCATCATCAACCAAAGAGATGAAAGATGAATGTGAAGGCCGGCAATGATGATGATGAGAAGAAGGAAAGCAAGCGAACTCCAAAAGGTTGTATTGTTAAGTGATTATCTTACATCAAACACTGCTATGATTGAGAGTGGTTTAGTTTTCCTGATTATCTGTCTGTCTAGCATAGCTTTTCTGCAATTCAATAAGCAAGATGCTTGATCATTCACAACATTTTTCTCTTCAAAACTTGTTTGCACTCAATGTTCAAAAATTGCATCACATGAAAGTTCTTTGAAAAGAAGGATTGAGGAATTAAAACAATTTTGAGGAAAAGGCAAGCAAAAGATTAGGAGAAGTGG
>NC_029794.2:84117850-84129673 GCF_000816755.2 Arachis ipaensis
TATAAGCTGCTTCAAGGTGACTACATATAAAGAGATCTCCATGATACCATTTGGATGAAAATCCTAAGACCTAAGACTCCCAATATGTGAGGACTAATAAGCACTGAAGCCCTTGTATGAGCATATAATTTAGAGTTCACCCCACTGTTACTTGATCACTTCACTCACAGGACTTTACAAGTTGTTCTTCAATCCATCTTAAATGAAAGAACCCTTGAGCATAATTCATTCCTTGCTTGGGGAAAAGCAAGCTTTAAGTTTGGTGTTGTAATGACAAGTCATCTTAGCCTAGTTTCACTAGCCTTATTAGTTTATTTTCAATTGAATTATGCACTTTCTTGAGCCATAAGCAAGCCAATTGGGTAGATTTTCATGTTTCCTTTGATTTAATCAACCATGTATGAATTAATGCAATTTCATGAGGTTTTATACTATAATTGTCACATATTATGAAAGAATGAATATCTCATGATTTTTGAGCATAGCTTTGATGTGTTTGGTTGATTAATGATAGGTGAAGAAAGCTTGGAGAAAGGTTGAAGCAAGAAGGAATGGCTAGGAGGAAGAGAGGGCAAAAAGTTTGAGCAAAAGTTTGCCTCAAACTTTAGCTCAAACTTTTGGATTAATTGAAAATGAACCAGGGAGCAAAAAGCTGGACCAAAAGTTAGCCTCAAACTTCTGTGCAAACTTTTGGGCAAAAAGCTGGAGCAAAAGTTAGTCTCACACTTTTTGGCTAACTTTTGGGCAAAAAGCTGGAGCAAAAGTTAGCCTCAAACTTTTTGGCTAACTTTTGGCATCACAAATCAACACCCTGGAGAGCAAAAGTTTGTGCCAACGTTAGCCCCTAACTTTTTGGCTAACGTTGGCGCATGAAAAACACAGCCTGGAGAGCAAAAGTTTGCGCCAACGTTAGCCTCTAACTTTTTGGCTAACGTTGGCGCCATGAGTATGCAAGGGGAGGCCAACGTTAGAGCAAAAGTTTGACCCCTAACTTTTACCCAAACGTTGATATCAGCAAAGAAGGGTGGCTGATGTGAAAAGTTGGAGTAAAAGTTAGCCTCAAACTTTTACTCAAACTTTTACTCAAGCTTTCATGATTCCAAACCCGGTTCAATTCGGTTCTTCTCCAAACTCCAAGAGCAATCAACCAAGGCCTCTATCAACCCAATTCCATCAAGAGCAAAGGCCCAATTGAAGGCTTGAAGACCATTTGAAGAAAGTGTATAAATAGCATAGGATTTAAGTTTTTAACGGAGCTTCCTTTTTTAGAATTTTCAATACTGGCAGTAGAGAGCTCACTTTACATTTCTTAGCATTGTTATTTTAATTCAAGAGAATTGGGGAGGAGAATTGATCTCTCTTCTTCCTTGTTCTTGCCCAGCACTCTTTAATTTTCTTGCTTCGGATCTTGGGTGGAGAATTGAAGAACTTCTGTTTCAATCTCACCTTGGGATCTTGTTTAATTTTCTGCTTAATTGAATTTCAGTTTCTGTTACTTGCTCTCTCATCTACTTTCTCTGCAATTTACATTTCCTTTGCAATTACTCTTGTTGGATCTAGGAAGGCATTGAGATCTAGACTTGGTTATCTAGTCTCTTGGGTCCTGAGATCTGAATTCTAATTTTACATCCTCTGTTTAAAGTTTTTCAATCTCATTTACATTTCTGTTTTAAGATCCGGTTCAATCCAAGTCATTTTCTATTTCTCTGTTTGTTGAATTTTACTTTTCCTTGTTTAATTTCTGCAAATCTAATTCCCAATTCCCTTTACAATTCAAGCCATTTACATTTCTTGCACTTTAAGATTCTGCAATTTACATTTCTTGCGTTCTAAGTTTCTGCCATTTAATTTCTTGTTCTTTAAGATTCAGCACTTTAAATTTCAGTTCTCTTTAATTTCATGCCAATTACCCATTCCCTTTACTTTTCATGCGATTTAAATTCTGCAATTCACAAATCTCTCAACCAAATCTTGATTCGCTTGACTAAATCAACCACTAAACTAAAATTGCTCAATCCTTCAATCCCTGTGGGATCAACCTCACTCCCGTGAGTTATTATTACTTGATGCGACCCGGTGCACTTGCCGGTTAGTTTTGGGTGTTTTGGAGAAATTCGTTTTTCCACAGAAATATCCCATCAGTCGTCCAAGTAATAAACCTTACGTGAGTAAGAGTCGATCCCACGGAGATTGTCAGCTTGAAGCAAGCTATGGTCATCCTGTAAATCTCAGTCAGGTGGATTCAAATGGTTATGGGGTTTAAGGTGATGAAAACAAACATAAAATAAAGATAGAGATACTTATGTAATTCATTGTTGGATTTCAGATAAGCGTATGAAGATGCTTTGTTTCCCTTGAATCTCTGCTTTCCTATTACCTTCTTCCAATCATTCATACTCCTTTCCATGGCAAGCTTTATGTTGGGCATCACCGTTGTCAATGGCTACATCCCGTCCTCTCAGTGAAAATGGTCCTGATGCTCTGTCACAACATCGGCAAATCAGCTGTCGGTTCTCGATCATGTCGGAATAGGATCCATTGATCCTTTTGTGTCTGTCACACGCCCCACAATCACGAGTTTGAAGCTCATCACAGTCATCCCTTCCCAGATCCTACTCGGAATACCACAGACAAGGTTTAGACTTTCCGGATCTCAGGAATGGCCGCCAATAATTCTAGCCTATACCACGAAGGTTCCAATCTTAGATTAGAAACCCAAGAGATATGCATTCAAGCTTATTTGCATGTAGAACGGAAGTGGTTGTCAGTCACGCGTTCATAGGTGAGAATGATGATGAGTGTCATGGATCATCACATTCATCAAGTTGAAGAACGAATGAATATCTTGGAGAAGAAATAGACTTGAGTTGAATAGAAAAACAATAGTACTTGTATTAATTCATGAAGAACAGCAGAGCTCCACACCTTAATCTATGGTGTGTAGAAACTCCACCGTTGAAAATACATAAGAACAAGAGGGTCTAGGCATGGCCGTAAGGCCAGCCCCAAACGTGAAAAGGTCTATCAAAGTCTGAGTCAAAGTATGAAAATACAATAGCAAAGGGAACTATTTATAGAAAACTAGTAGCCTAGGGTTACAGAAATAGGTAATTAATGCATAAATCTTCTTCCGGGCCCACTTGGTGTGTGCTTGGGCTGAGCATTGAAGCATTTTCGTGTAGAAACTTTTCTTGGAGTTAAACGCCAGCTTTTGTGCCAGTTTGGGCGTTTAACTCCAGCTTTTGTGCCAGTTTTGGAGTTAAACGCCAGAATTCTTGAGCTGACTTAGAACGCCTATTTGGGCCATCAAATCTTGGGCAAAGTATGGACTATTATATATTGCGGGAAAGCTTAGGATGTCTACTTTCCAATGCAATTGAGAGTGTGCCAATTGGGCTTCTGTAGCTTCCGAAAAGCCACTTTGAGTGCAGGGAGGTCAGAATCCAACAGCATCTGCAGTCCTTTTTCAGCCTCTGAATCAGATTTTTGCTCAGGTCCCTCAATTTCAGCCAGAAAATACCTGAAATCACAGAAAAACATACAAACTCATAGTAAAGTCCAGAATTGTGATTTTTATTTAAAAACTATAAAAAACATAATAAAAACTAACTAAAATATATTAAAAACATACTAAAAACAATGCCAAAAAGCGTATAAATTATCCGCTCATCACAACACCAAACTTAAATTGTTGCTTGTCCCCAAGAAACTGAAAATCAAATAGGATAAAAAGAAGAGAATATACAATGAATTCCAAAAACATCTATGAAGATTAGTATTAATTAGATGAGCGGGGCTTTTAGCTTTTTGCTTCTGAACAGTTTTGGCATCTCACTTTATTCCTTGAAGTTCAGAATGATTGGCATCTATAGGAACTCATAATCCAGATAGTGTTATTGATTCTCCTAGTTAAGTATGTTGATTCTTGAACACAGCTACTTTATGAGTCTTGGCCGTGGCCCTAAGCACTTTGTTTTCCAGTATTACCACTAGATACATAAAATGCCACAGACACATAACTGGGTGAACCTTTTCAGATTGTGACTCAGCTTTGTTAGAGTCCCCAATTAGAGGTGTCCAGGGTTCTTAAGCACACTCTTCTTTTTGCTTTGGACCTCGACTTTAACCGCTCAGTCTCAAGTTTTCACTTGACACCTTCACGCCACAAGCACATGGCTAGGGACAGCTTGGTTTAGCCGCTTAGGCCAGGATTTTATTCCTGTGGGCCCTCCTATCCACTGATGTTCAAAGCCTTGGATCCTTTTTATCACCCTTGCCTTTTGGTTTAAAGGGGTATTGGCTTTTTCTACTTGCTTTTCTCTTTTCTCTCTTTTTTTTTGTAAGCTTTTCACTGCTTTTTCTTGCTTTAAGAATCAATTTTATGATTTTTCAGATCATCAGATAACATTTCTCCTTTTCCTTTCATTCTTTCAAGAGCCAACAATTTTAACATTCATAAACAATCAAATTCAAAAATATGCACTGTTCAAGCATTCATTCAGAAAAATAATAGGATTGCCACCACATCAAAATAATTAAACTGTTTTAAAATTTGAAATTCATGCACTTCTTTTTCTTTTTCAATTAAAAACATTTTTCATTTAAGAAAGGTGATGGATTCATTTTCATAGCTTCATGGAATAGACACTAATGATCATGTAATAAAGATACAAACATAGATAAACATAAAGCACAATTTTCGAAAAACAGAAAATAAAGAACAAGGAAATTAAAGAACGGGTCCACCTTAGTGATGACGGCTTGTTCTTCGTCTTGAAGATCTTATGGAGTGCTTGAGCTCCTCAATGTCTCTTCCTTGCCTTTGTTGCTCCTCTCTCATGGTTCTTTGATCTTCTCTAATTTAATGGAGGAGGATGGAATGCTCTTGGTGCTCCACCCTTAGTTGTCTCATGTTGGAACTCAATTCTCCTAGAGAGGTGTTGATTTGCTCCCTCTACGGCCTTTGGTGCCATAAATGGTTATGGAAAAACAAAAAGCTTTAGCTTTTACCACACCAAACTTAGAAGGTTGCTCATCCTCGAGCAAAAAAAGAAAGAAGAGAGTAGAAGAAGAAGAAATAGAGGAGTGACGTTAGGATTTTTGCCAGTAAAGAATTTCATAAAAACAGTCGCGTTGTAGATATAGTCTCTAAACCGACAGAAATCCCTTCGTACAAACGTTTTGGTTGTCACAAGTAACAAACCCCTTTGAAATTGATAACCGAGTATTCAAACCTCGGGTCGTCTTCTCAAGGAATTGCAGGGAAGTATGTTCTTATTATTGGTTATGAGTTTTGTAAATTGGGGGTTTTGGAGCTTGGGCAATGAGCACAGATATATTTAAATGACAAATAAAATAAATAAATAACTGTAAAATAAACTTTTGGTAAGGTATAAGAAATTGAAAGTCCAGTCTAATTATCCTTATCAATGATGATGAAAACTGAATCTTAATTCCACTTAGTTAACCTTTGCTATAACAAGGGAAGGTCAAGCGACTAATTAGTTAGATCTTTGAATCCTAGTTAATTCCTAAAAAAAGATTGGGATTATTGAAGATCAATTCAATTAGCAAGGATAACAATTATCAATTATGCTATTGAGTTGGATAATTCCTGAGTTACTGATTTCTTAACAAAGACCAAAAGGGAAAATATCTAAATTAAATTAAAAGCATTCATATAAATAAAGCAGAGCAAAATTAAGTCTGAAAATACCTCGAATTGCATTCACAAAAGAACTTAAATCTAACATACAAATTAAATTGGAGAAATAAATAAAAAGAACATTGAACCTGGATTGAGAGTCACTCCTAAAACTAAGAGAAGTCCTAAATCCTAATCCTAAGAGAGAGAGGAGAGAACCTCTCTCAAACTAAATCTAAATCATGGAAAGTAGTAAAAATGCGAGCTCTACTTTGAATGGATGCATTCCCCCACTTTATAGCCTCTAGCCTGTGTTTTCTGGGCCGCAAACTGGGTCAGAAACAGCCCAAAATTCGCTGGAGAAGAATTCAAACACGCTGATTTTTGTCACTGCGACGCGGCCGCATGGGTCACGCAGTCGTGTTGCCTAGCGTCAGAGTAACTATGGCTTATTATATATCAAATCGAAGCCCCGGACGTTAACTTTCCAACGCAACTAGAACCGCATCGTTTGGACCTCTGTAGCTAAAGTTATAGCCATTTGAGTGCGAAGAGGTCAGGCTGGATAGCTTAGCAATTTCTCCAACTTCTTGTATTTCTTCTACTTTTGCATGCTTCCTTTCCATCCTCTGAGCCATTCCTGCCCTGTAATCTCTGAAATCACTTAACACACATATCAAGGCATCTAATGGTAATAAGAGAGGATTAAACATAGGGAACTTAAGGCCAAAGAAGCATGTTTTCAATCAAAGAACATAATTAGGAAGGCAAATGTAAAACCATGCAAATAGTATGAATAAGTGGGTAAGGACTTGATAAAAACTACTCAAATGAGCACAAGATAAACCATAAAATAGTGGTTTATCAAGGAGATGGAGTGGGCTCTGTGTTTCGGCCAAGGGGGAGAAATGGTGTTTAGGTTGTGTGAAAATGAATGAGTGAAGATGGGTTTATATAGGAGTGAGAGGGGTGTGTATGGTTCGGCCATTATGGGTGGGTTTGGGAGGGGAAGTGGTTTGAATTTGGATGGTGAGGTAGGTGGGGTTTTATGAAGGATGGATGTGAGTGGTGAAGAGAATGGTAGGATTTGATAGGTGAGGGTTTTTGGGGAAGAGGTATTGAGGTGATTGGTGAATGTGTGAAGAAGAGAGAGAGAGGTGGGATAGGTGGGGATCCTGTGGTGTCCACAGATCCTGAGGTGTCAAGGATATCTCATCCCTGCACCAAGTGGCGTGCAAAACGCCCCTTTCTGCTAATCCTGGCGTTAAACGCCAGGCTGCTGCCCATTTCTGGCGTTTAACGCCAGCTTCTTGCCCATTCCTGGCGTTAAACGCCAGTCTGGTGCCCTTTTCTGGCGTTAAACGCCTAGAATGGTGCTAGACTGAGCGTTTAACGCCCATTCTGCTACTTTTACTGGCGTTTAAACGCCAGTAACTGTCTCCTCCAGGGGGTTCTATTTTTCATTCTGTTTTTCACTTTGTTTTTGCTTTTTCAATTGTTTTTGTGACTTCACATGATCATCAACCTACAGAAAACATAAAATAACAAAAGAAAATAGAAATTTAACATAGATAAGTAAAGATTGGGTTGCCTCCCAACAAGCGCTTCTTTAATGTCAATAGCTTAACAGTGGGCTCTCATGGAGCCTCACAGATGTTTAGAGCAATGTTGGAACCTCCCAACACCAAACTTAGAGTTTGAATGTGGGGGTTCAACACCAAACTTAAAGTTTGGTTGTGGCCTCCCAACACCAAACTTAGAGTTTAACTGTGGGGGCTCTGTTTGACTCTGTATTGAGAGAAGCTCTTCATGCTTCCTCTCCATGGTTACAGAGGGATATCCTTGTGCTTTAAATACAAGGGAGTCTTCATTCACTTGAATGATCAATTCTCCTCTGTCAACATCAATCACAGCCTTTGCTGCGGCTAGGAAGGGTCTGCCAAGGATGATAGATTCATCCATACAATTCCCAGTTTCTAGGATTATGAAATCAGCAGGGATGTAATGGTCTTCAACCTTTACCAAGACATCTTCTACAAGTCCATAAGCCTATTTCTTTGAATTGTCTGCCATCTCTAGTGAGATTTTTGCAGCTTGAACCTCAATGATCCCTAGCTTTTCCATTACAGAGAGAGGCATAAGGTTTATGCTTGACCCTAGGTCACACAGAGCCTTCTCAAAGGTCATGGTGCCTATGGTACAAGGGATTGAGAACTTTCCAGGGTCCTGTCTCTTTTCAGGTAATCTTTGCCTAGTCAAGTCATCCAGTTCTTTGATGAGCAATAGAGGTTCATCCTCCCAAGTCTCATTACCAAACAACTTGGCATTTAGCTTCATGATTGCTCCAAGGTACTTAGCAACTTGCTCTTCAGTAACATCTTCATCCTCTTCAGAGGAAGAATACTCATCAGAGCTCATGAATGGCAAAAGTAAATTTAATAGAATCTCTATGGTCTCAGCGTGAGCCTCAGATTCCCATGGTTCCTCTTTAGGGAACTCCATGGAGGTCAGTGGGCATCCATTGAGGTCTTCCTCAGTGGGAATCACAGCCTCTTCCTCTTCTCCATGTTCGGCCATGTGAGACGTGTTTATGGCCTTGCACTCTCTCTTTGGATTCTCTTCTGTATTGCTTGGGAGAGTACTGGGAGGGAGTTCAGTAATTTTCTTACTCAGCTAACCCATTTGTGCCTCCAAATTTCTAATGGAAGACCTTGTTTCCGTCATAAAACTTTGAGTGGTTTTGATTATATCAGAGACAATGGTTGCTAAGTTAGAGTGGCTTTGCTTAGAATTCTCTGTCTGTTGCTGAGAAGATGATGGAAAAGGCTTGCTATTGCTAAACCTGTTTCTTCCACCATTATTGTTGTTGAAACCTTGTTGAGATCTCTATTGATCCTTCCATGAGAGATTTGGATTATTTCTCCATGAAGGATTATAGGTGTTTCCATAGGGTTCTCCCATGTAATTCACCTCTTTCATTGCTGGATTCTCAGGATCATAAGCTTCTACTTTAGAGGAAGCTTCCTTAGTACTGCCTATTGCTGCTTGCATTCCAGACAGACTATGAGAAATCATATTGACTTGTTGAGTCAATATTTTATTCTGAGCCAATATGGCATTCAGAGTATCAATCTCAAGAACTTCTTTCTTCTTAGTTGACCCATTATTCACAGGATTCCTTTCAGAGGTGTACATGAATTGGTTATTTGCAACCATTTCAATGAGTTCCTGAGCTTCTGCAGGCGTCTTCTTCAGATGAAGAGATCCTCTAGCAGAGCTATCCAATGACATCTTGGATAGACAGACCATCATAGAAGATTCCTATGATGCTCCATTCTGAAAGCATGTCAGAAGGGCATCTTCTGATCAATTGCTTGTATATCTCCCAAGCTTCATAGAGGGATTCTCCTTCCTTCTGTCTGATGGTTTGGACTTCCACTCTAAGCTTGCTCAATTTTTGAGGTGGAAAGAACTTTGCCAAGAAGGCATTGACTAGCTTTTCCCAAGAGTTCAGGATTTCTTTAGGTTGTGAATCCAACCATGTCCTAGCTCTGTCTCTTACAGTAAAAGGAAAAAGCATAAGTCTGTAGACTTCAGGATCAACCCTATTGGTCTTGACAGTATCACAGATTTGCAAGAATTCAGCTAAGAACTGATGAGGATCTTCCAATGGAAGTCCATGAAACNAGGTGCAGTAAAGTCACCAAGCACCTTCCTTGCATTGTTGGCATTGTTGTTTTCGGCTGCCATGGTTTCTTCTTCCTTGAATAGCTCTGTTAGGCCCTCTAGAGATAATTGTGCTTTAGCTTCTCTTAGCTTTCTCTTCAAGGTCCTTTCAGGTTCAAGATCAGCTTGAACAAGTATGCCTTTATCTTTGCTCCTGCTCATATGAAAGAGAAGAGAACAAGAAAGTAGGGAATCCTCTATGTCACAGCATAGAGATTCCTTGAGGTGTCAGAGGAAAAGAAGAATAGAAGGAGGAGGTAGATTGAAGAGAATTCGAACATATAAAGAAGGAGGGAGTTCGAATTGTACCTTGAGGAGGAGTGTTAGTCCTTTAAATAGAAGGATGTGAGAAGAGGGGAAGAATTTTCGAAAATAAATTAAAAGATTTTGAAATAATTAAAAGAAATTTGAAAATTTGATTGAGATTTTCGAAAATTTAGATTGGGAAAGAAATAAAGTGATTTTTGAAAAAGATTTTGAAATCAGAAATTAAAAAGATATGATTGAAAATTAATTTTGAAAAAGGGTGTGATTGAAAAGATATGATTGAGAAGATATGATTGAAAATCAAATTAAAAGATATGATTCTAAGATTTAAAATTTTGATCCTTTCTTAATAGGCAAGTAACAACTTGAAAATTTTTGAAGTAAATCTTGAATTGAAGCAAGGATTTTTGAAAATAGTAAAAATAAATATAAGATGGAAAGAAATTGATTTTGAAAGAGATATGATTGAAAAGATATGATTTGAAAAAGATTTGATTTTGAAAAATTATGAAAACTTGAAAAAAATGTGAATTAAAAACAAAATCTTCCCTCTAGTGTCATCCTGGCGTTAAACGCCCAGAATGGCATCCATTCTGGCGTTTAACGCCCAAAATCCTACCTTTTTTGGGCGTTAAACGCCAAGCCAGGTACCCTGGCTGGCGTTTAAATGCCAGTTTTCCTTCTTCATTGGGCGTTTTGAACGCCCAGCTTTTTATGTTTGATTCCTCTGCTGAATGTTCTGAATCTTCAATTCTCTGTATTATTGACTTGAAAAGACATAATTTTGAAAATATTTTTGAATTTTTAATGATGAGAAATAACAAAAAATGCAACTAAGATCAAATAAACAATGCATGCAAGACACCAAACTTAGAAATTTTGTATTAGAGGCTTTAACAAATTGAGAATGCATAAGAAAAACAACAAAACACACAAAACAAGAGAATTTAAAGATCAGAGCACTGAAATCATCAAGAACAACTTGAAGATCAATGAAGAACATAATGCATATATTCGAAAATGCAAGAAGAATAAAAACATGCAATTGACACCAAACTTAAAATTAGGCAATAAACTCAAAAAAGAAACATAAAATATTTTTGGTTTTATGATTTTAAAATTTCTTTGTAATTTTTTTTTTCGAAAATTATATAGAAAAGAAAATAAAGAGAATCAAAACTTTTAATAAGAATTCCAGGAATCATGCAATGTTAGTCTAAAGCATCAGTCTAAAAAGGATTAGACATGTTTGGCCAAGCTTCAGCAGGATATTACATTCAATAGCTAAATTGATGAGAATCAATCAGCTTTTGTGATGGTGGGCACATCACCTTGAAACTCTAGAATTCATTCTTAAAAATTCTGAAAAAAAGATACCTAATCTAAGCAACAAGATGAACTGTTAGTTATCCAAACTCGAACAATCCCCGTGGTGCGCATAAACTAGTTATGCTACGATTTAGGAAATTGCACGATCGGCAAAATTCCTTCCGGCAAGTGCACCGGTTATCGTCAAGTAAAAACTCACAATAGAGTGAGGTCGAATCCCACAAGGATTGGTTGAGTGAGCAATTCGGATTAGAAGTGTGTTCTAGTTGAGCGGAATCAAGATTTAGATGAGAATTGCGGAATGAGAAAGCATGTAACAGAGTGCAGAAATTAAAATTCGACAAGTAACTTGCACTGAATTAATCAAAACAAAAAAAAAATGCTCAATCTAGTTAACTTCCAATTGGAGAATTGTCAATCGAAAACCAATCCCCGGCAACGGCGCCATAGGCTTGATGCGCATAAACTAGTTATGCTACGATTTAGGAAATTGCACGATCGGCAAAATTCCTTCCGGCAAGTGCACCGGTTATCGTCAAGTAAAAAATCACAATAGAGTGAGGTCGAATCCCACAAGGATTGGTTGAGTGAGCAATTCGGATTAGAAGTGTGTTCTAGTTGAGCGGAATCAAGATTGAGATGAGTGTTGCGGAATGTAAAATTGGCGGGAAAAGTAAATGACAAGAAATTGAAATGGCGGAATCTTAAATTGCATGAATTAAAGAGCAGAAACTAAATTGCTGAAATTAAAAGGGAATGAGAAACTAAAAATTAAAAGGGAATGGGGGTGATTGCAAGAATTGAGTTGCAGAATGTAAAGAGAAATTGGAAATCAGAAATGGGGAATTCGGAATTCA
>NC_029794.2:84140946-84155047 GCF_000816755.2 Arachis ipaensis
TCATCCCTTCCCAGATCCTACTCGGAATACCACAGACAAGGTTTAGACTTTCCGGATCTCAGGAATGGCCGCCAATAATTCTAGCCTATACCACGAAGGTTCCAATCTTAGATTAGAAACCCAAGAAATATGCATTCAAGCTTGTTTGCATGTAGAACGGAAGTGGTTGTCAGTCACGTGTTCATAGGTGAGAATGATGATGAGTGTCATGGATCATCACATTCATCAAGTTGAAGAACGAATGAATATCTTGGAGAAGAAATAGACTTGAGTTGAATAGAAAAACAATAGTACTTGTATTAATTCATGAAGAACAGCAGAGCTCCACACCTTAATCTATGGTGTGTAGAAACTCCACCGTTGAAAATACATAAGAACAAGAGGGTCTAGGCATGGCCGTGAGGCCAGCCCCAAACGTGAAAAGGTCTATCAAAGTCTGAGTCAAAGTATGAAAATACAATAGCAAATGGTCCTATTTATAGAAAACTAGTAGCCTAGGGTTACAGAAATAGGTAATTAATGCATAAATCTTCTTCCGGGCCCACTTGGTGTGTGCATGGGCTGAGCATTGAAGCATTTTCGTGTAGAGACTTTTCTTGGAGTTAAACGCCAGCTTTTGTGCCAATTTTGGAGTTAAACGCCAGAATTCTTGAGCTGACTTGGAACGCCTATTTGGGCCATCAAATCTTGGGCAAAGTATGGACTATTATATATTGCTGGAAAGCTTAGGATGTCTACTTTCCAATGCAATTGAGAGCGTGCCAATTGAGCTTCTGTAGCTCCAGAAAATTCACTTTGAGTGAAGGGAGGTCAGAATCCAACAGCATCTGCAGTCCTTTTTCAGCCTCTGAATCAGATTTTTGCTCAGGTCCCTCAATTTCAGCCAGAAAATACCTGAAATCACAGAAAAACATAAAAACTCATAGTAAAGTCTAGAATTGTGATTTTTATTTAAAAACTAATAAAAATATAATAAAAACTAACAAAAATATATTAAAAACATACTAAAAACAATGCCAAAAAGCGTATAAATTATCCGCTCATCTCCTACCCAAAAGAAATGAGATGCCACAGAATTTCTTTTTAGAGCTGGAACTGTTTGACGTATGGGAAATCGATTTTATGGGACCATTCCCAAGCTCATATTCAAACAAGTATATCTTGGTAGCAGTGGATTACGTTTCCAAGTGGGTAGAGGCTGTTGCAACCCCAACAAACGATAACAAGGTGGTCATAAACTTCCTCAGAAAGAATATCTTTAGCCGGTTCAGAGTCCCACGAGCGCTCATCAGTGATGGAGGAAGCCATTTCTGTAACAGACCACTAGAAGCTCTTCTCCTGCGATATGGGGTGAAACATAAAGTCACCACACCTTACCACCCCCAAACAAGTGGGCAAACCGAGATATCTAACAGAGAGTTAAAAAGGATTCTGGAGAAGACTGTAGGAGCATCAAGAAAAGACTGGGCAAAAAAGCTAGATGATGCTCTTTGGGCATACAGAACGGCATTCAAAACACCTCTTGGAATGTCCCCACACCAACTGGTATATGGAAAAGCCTGTCATTTACCACTGGAGCTGGAACATAAAGCCCTCTGGGCTCTCAAGTTACTAAATTTTGATAGCATTGCTGCTGGTGAAAAAAGAGTCTTGCAGCTGCAAGAAATGGAGGAGTTCGGATCTCAAGCCTATTAAAATACCAAAATCTATAAAGAAAAGGCAAAGAGAAGACATGACCTCAATTTGACACCCAGGAGCTTCGAAAAAGGACAGCAAGTGCTTCTCTACAACTCCAAATTGCGACTTTTTCCGGGAAAACTCAAGTCAAGGTGGTCAGGACCCTTTCTTGTCACAAAAGTCTCACCATATGGACACATAGAAATCATGGAGGAAAGTTCGAAGAGGACTTTCACTGTGAACAGACAAAGGCTCAAGCACTACATGGGAAACATAGGGAAAACCCCAAAATGAAGTATCATCTCAATTAATGGAGGAATCGTCAAGCTAGCGACGCTAAAAGAGCGCTTCGTTGGGAGGCAACCCAACCTAAGGTAGTTCCTTTTCATTGTCATTTCAATAAAAATCACAAGTAGTTTCCCTTGTATCGTGAGGAGCTAAGTTTGGTGTTACACACCAAAACAATACAAGAGTGAATGTGTAATTCTAAGTTTGGTGTTCCACCAAAGATTTCAGTTAGAATCACACTACACTCCTTCAATGGCAAATTTCTAGCTCCAACCAATCAGGGAAACCACTTAACAGTAGTTTAGTTTCTAGTTCATAGTTATTTCGTTAATAACAACACATAAGGTTCTCCGCATGTATTCAATCTGTGATACTAGGCAAGGAACTAAGTTTGGTGTGCACACACCAAACTTAGTTCAGAAATTCACAATGCATACATGCATGCTAACTATTTCTCAAGTGCTTTGGGAACAAGCAACTTCCAACAACTTTGCAGGAATCTTCTGGAGAAATGGTGCACTATCATCCAAGGAGGTGAAGAAGGATGCAAAAACTATGGATGATGACAAAGGGATAGCTAGAAGCCACCACCCGAAGGTTGTATTATTACTTGACTCCATATACTTGGAATGCAAAAAATTGGAAGTCCGAATGTGCCCTTGATTTGTAGTTTAAATCATTCGAATTTAATGCCTATTTTCCTTGCGTTTGTCACGTGTGTACTGGTCCAAGTCAACTGCTGCATCTTCACCTTGCTTACTTGTATGGTTGTCCTTTTGAATCAAATAAAAAGAGAATGTATGCTATGAAAGACCAGAGTGAGGTTCATATTGTGGAGTAAGTTCCTAAGTTTGTGGTGTGGTAATAGATTAGCTAAGTTGGTTCACCAACAACGTAGGAAGGCAACTATCAGTCCGGAAGTCATATGCTTGAAACACACCCCATGAGACCAGCTAAATAACAAGATCCTAATAAGAAAAAGGAAAAGAGCAATAAGAGTTGAAAAAGAAAGAAAAGTAATAAGAAATAAGGCTAGGCACCAAGGGCTTGAATCTTGAGGGATGTGTCTGTGGTGCTCTTGTACCAAGGATCTGCTTGGATGAATAAGTTCTTAGGAGTGATTCATCACTTGGTAATTTGGGTTAACTAACCCGGGATTATCAACTGAAAATCCACTATCAAGAACAACCTTGCTACAGAACATTTAGTAACCCAAAGAGGTGCTGGACACCAAGGCCTCAAGGAAAGAAAATAACAAACCATGTGCCTGTGGTGTGCATGTATGGGGGAGAGAGACTTGAGGGAGTAAGTCCTTAGGGGTGTTTCAACACCTAGCACCTTGAACCAACTGGTTTGGGAGTGTTGGCTGAAAGCTTATTTTAAAAAGTCGCCCCCTCACAGAACACTTAGCCTAAGGATGCAATAAACCTTGAAAAGACAAAGGGGTCAATAAATAAAAGTCTCAAAGGGTGGAATTAAGTAAGTATTCCAGGGCATGATAAAGGTCTGAAAGCCAGTAAAGGAATGAACCTAAGTTGCTATGCATGAAACCCCATAAAACCAAGGACATGACTTCCACAATAATGATTCATTCCTCTTGTCATTTCATTCATCATTCTCATGTTCCAGTACTTGCTTAGGGAAAAGCAAGCTTTAAATTTGGTGTTGTGATGCCAGGGCATTTTGGCCAGTTTCACTGACCTTTTCTTTATTGTTTTAGGGTAGTTTCATGCATTTTCTTAGGAAATAAGCAAATTTTGGGTAGAATTTCACTTACATCTTGATTCAGGCAAACATTGTGAATTTTATATGATTTCATGAGAATTATGCATGAATTTAATGACAAATTGGATGATGCATGACTCATAACTTGGATTAGAGCTTTAATGCACTTTATTTGCTTAATTTCAGGACATAGGAAGCAAGAAAAAGCCACGTTAGTCTAACTAACGTGACCACTAACGTGGAATGGGAGCTAGCTTGCAACGTTAATGAGAAAAGTGATCGCCAATAACGTCTTCGAAACCATCATAGCCCATGTTAATTACCACGTTAACTACATTAACTTGGTAGTTAACATGGAGGAAGAGGAAGCTCCAAGCGTTAGTGGTAAAAGTGAATGCCACTAACGCTCCATAAGGGCAATTGGCCACGTTAAGAGTCACGTTAACTCAGTTAATGTGAACTCTAACGTGGAAGAGGAAGACAATGCCAACGTTAGTGACACTCACCTTTGTCACTAACGTTGGACTAAGCCCATATTGGCTACGTTAAGAGCGACGTTAACTTAGTTAACGTGAACTCTAACGTGGAAGGACCAAGGATGAGCCAATGTTAGTGACACTCACCTTTGTCACTAACGTTGGAGATGGCAATCAACACCACGTTAGTGGTCACGTTAATGTAATTAACGTGAGGCACTAACGTGGGAAAGAGGCGTTTGGGAGCGTTAGTGAAAAAGGTAGGTGTCATTAACGCTCTCGAAGATTTGGCAAGCCTACGTTAAAGGTCACGTTAACTATACTAACGTGAACTCTAACGTTAGGAGAAAGGGGTACTCTCAACGTTATTGGGAAAGGTAAACCCCAGTAACGTTTGCGAAGGGCCAAGAGGCAACGTTAGTGGTCACATTAGTGCCACTAACATTGAAGTTAACGTGGACCATTTTGGGTTAGGAATGTTAGTGAAAAAGGTGATTGTCACTAACGTTCTCGACCCCACATTTTCACTTAACGTTAACACCACTAATGCCCTAAGCTAAAGTCCATGCCTACTGCACACTTTCTCTGCAAGTGAAGCTGAGCCCATTAAAGATGATAACTGCTTCAACTCAAGATGCAAAGGCCCATATCCAAGACTTGAAGAGCCAACTAGAAGATCAGAAGAGTAGAATAAATAGGAGTAGTTTTGAACTAGAAAAGAGCTTTTGGGCTGAGAGGACTACTCTCTGTATAATTTTACTTTCTCTGTAACTTCTAGTTTTACTTTTCAGAATGCATTCTCCATCTTTATTTTCCATTCCCGGAGCCATGAACAACTAAACCCCTTTCATTGGGTTAGGGAG
Organism: Arachis ipaensis; assembly: GCF_000816755.2. Classification (NCBI taxonomy): domain Eukaryota; kingdom Viridiplantae; phylum Streptophyta; class Magnoliopsida; order Fabales; family Fabaceae; genus Arachis; species Arachis ipaensis. Next base: position 84,145,976 of record NC_029794.2, read on the forward strand.
CTCTGTTGTAATTTGATGGATCAATAATAATTTTCATTATTCTTCTTCTTTCTTTTCTCTTGATTTTACTAGAAAGCTTTCAATCTTCATCCAATTGGGTAGTTGTCTTGGAAAAGAAGCTATTCATACTTGGATCTCTTTAGAACCATGGAAGAGGAATGAAGAGATCATGCTAGAAATGCTTTCTCATGTTGGACCAAATTGGGGTCTGGATGGATATAGTGACATATAATCCTACCAACACTTTGATTTGGAAATACATGTGGTATAATCAGTGACCATACTTCATCTCTTCTCATGAGCAATTGGACCAAGGAATTGGCTATTGATCAAGATTTGAGAGATTGAATTACCAAGGAATTGGAGTTCAATCACTTAAGATTGCCAAGGAGATCAATGAATGCATTGATTGAGGAAGAGATGAAAATGAACTTTATCCAGAGAATGCAACATCTCCTAAGCCCAATGAATCCCCCATTTCTGATCTTACCCATTCTCTTTAATTTCTGCAATTTACTTTCATGCTAAATTCCCCATTCCCCATTTAAGATTCTGCAATTTACTTTCCTCATTTATATTCAGCTCTTTATTCCCAGCATTTACATTTTCTGCTATTTACTTTCCGCCATTTAATTTCCTGCAACTCTCACATCAAATTCTGCTTAGCTCAACTAGAACATTCCTTTAATTAAAGTTAATTGACCAATCAATCCCTGTGGGATTCGACCTCACTCTATTGTGAGTTTCACTTGACGATAATTTGGTATACTTGCCGAGGGAAATTTGTTGAGAGACAAGTTTCCGTGCATCAAGTTTATGGCGCTGTTGTCGGGGATTGATTTTGCATCAACAATGATTAAATTGGTGGATAACTAGATTGAGCATTTTTTTTTTATTTTGTTTGATTTCATTTGAGTAATTCACTTTTAGTTTAGCTGTTTTCTTCCTTTTCCCCTACCCTTTTCTTAGTTGTTTACAATTCAGTTCACTAACCCACTAACTGTTTGATATATTGCATCACTCACACTAACAGCATTTTTAACAAGAATACTCTCTGCATCTACCCCCTTCTTACTTATGCCTTGTTGGTTGTATGACAGGTAGAAGAAGCGGGGCTTCAACTTCCTTTGATTCTGAACCTGAGAGGACCTTCCTTAGATTAAGAAGGGAAGCAAGAGGAAAGAGAGTAGTTGGTACGGAGGAAGAAGAGGAGTATTTTGAACCAGACATGGATGAGAATATGGAGAACCATCATGAAGAAGAGGCTCACAACCATGGCAGAGAAGGCCCAGTGCATCATGCTGGGCAAGAGAGAAGAGTTCTGGGATCTTACATCAATCCAAACCTAGGAAACTGTGGAAGTAGCATCCAAAAGCCAACCATACATGCCAACAACTTTGAACTAAAGCCATAGCTCATCACCCTTGTTCAGAACAACTGTTCATTCAGAGGAAGTGTTCAAGAAGATCCCAATCAACATCTAACCATCTTCCTAATGATATGTGATACTGTGAAGTCTAATGGTGTTCATCCTGACACCTATAGACTGCTTCTATTCCCCTTCTCACTCAAGGATAAGGCATTTAAATGGCTGGAATCCTTCCCGAAGGAGAGCTTAACAACCTGAGAAGATGTGGTGAACAAATTCTTGGCGAGATTCTATCCTCCTCAAAGAATCAACAGGTTGAGAGCTGAGGTTCAAACCTTCAGGCAACAAGATGGTGAGACTCTATATGAAGCATGGGAGAGGTTTAAGGATCTGACAAGAAGGTGCCCACCAGATATGTTCAATGAATGGGTGCAGTTACACATTTTCTATGAAGGTCTTTCTTATGAATCAAAGAAGGCAGTAGACCACTCATCCGGGAGATCTCTGAACAAGAAGAAGACCATTGAAGAAGCCATAGATGTCATTGAGACTGTAGCTGAGAATGACTACTTCTATGCTTCTGAAAGGGGCAATACTAGAGGAGTAATGGAGCTAAACAATGTGGATGCACTGCTAGCTCAAAACAATATGATCACCAAGTAGCTGGCTGACCTTACCAAGAAGATGGAGAGGAGTCAAGAAGCAGTAATCACCACCTCAACAGCAGCTCAAGAAGGAGTGAATGAAGAAGCAGAGGGTGATCAAGAACAAGCCAACTACATTGGAAATCCACCTAGGCAGAACCATGACCCATACTCCAAGACTTAAAATCCTGGTTGGAGGAACTACCCAAACTTTGGGTGGGGAAATCAACAAGACCAAGGCCAAGATTAGAGACGCCACAACCCCAACAACAATGCAGCTCACCAACATTTCACACAGAGATCATATCAACACCCACCAAACAACACACCTCAACATCCATACCAAAGCCAAAATGGCCCTTCTCATCACTCCAACTCTAACTCACCATCATTCGAGGACAGGCTCTCAAGGATTGAGAACTTACTTGAAGTCATATGTAAGGAGGTCCAGGACAGTAAAGTGTTCCAAGAGGAAGTGCAGTCCAATATGCAGAATCAAGATACTGCCATCAAAAAACTTGAGACACAAATTGGCTACCTATTCAAGCAAATTCCCAGCCATAACCTGTGCAGCAACACCAACCCAAACCCAAGAGAGGAATGTCAGGCCATCACCCTCAGAAGTGGGAAAGAATTGAATTCACAAGAGAAGAACTCAGATGAAAGGAAAGAGGAGCGAGATGAAGTCCAAATTCCCATTCCCAGTTCACAACAAAAAGGAGAAATGCTGAAGCCAGATGTCCCAAAGGCTCCATACCCTCAGTAATTAAAGAAGAGGGGGGACGACAACCAGTTCTTAAGATTTTTGGAAATCTTCAAGAAACTACAAATCAACATATCCTTTGCTGAAGCAATAGAGCAAATGCCGCTCTATGCCAAGTTTTTAAAGGAATTAATGACTAAGAAGAGAAGCTGGAAGAGCAATGAGACTGTGATACTCACCCAAGAATGTAGTGCCATCATTCAGCACAAACTACCCCAGAAATTGAAGGATCCTGGGAGTTTCCAGATCCCTTGTATTATAGGGGAAATCACAGTGGAAAAGGCTCTGTGTGACTTAGGAGCCAGCATAAATCTGATGTCAGTAGCTATGATGAGAAAAATGAGGATTGAGGAGGCTAAGCCAACAAAAATGGCCCTACAACTGGCAGACCGATCGTTCAAGTTTCCTCATGGCATAGTAGAAGATTTGCTGGTAAAGGTAGGAGATTTCATCTTCCCAACAGACTTTGTAGTGCTGGACATGCAGGAGGAAGTCAAGGCCTCCATCATCCTTGGAAGACCGTTCTTGGCCACTGTGGAGATGTCATTGACGTTCAAAAAGGTGAACTCACCCTGATATTACACAATGAAAAGATGACATTCAATGTATTCAAGGCCATGAGTTACCCACCAGAACAATTGGGAGAATGTATGAGGTTGGATTCACTGGAAGATGCAATACAGGAGATTTTTGAAGAGGAAGAACTTGAAGGGTTAACAGAGGAGGAATCAACATCTAGTGAAGAGGCTGCAACAGCTGAGATTCATGTACAGGGTACACCAAGAAAAGAGAATGAAAAGATAGAAGCACCCAAACTTGAACTCAAAGCACTGCCACCCACTCTCAAATATGCATACTTAGGAGAGAGTGAAAGTTACCCAGTAATCATAAACTCATCCCTTAGCCGAGATCAAGAGGATGAATTACTTCAAGTATTGCGAAAGCATAAGGATGCCATTGGATGGACCCTCGCTGACCTGAAAGGAATCAGTTTGGCCATATGCATGCATAAGATACTGTTGGAAGATGATGCCAAACTAACCATTCAACCCCAAAGGAGGTTGAATCCAGTCATGAAGAAAGTGGTACAGAAAGAAGTTATGAAGTTATGGCAAGGAGGGGTAATTTACCCGATCTCCGACAGCCCATGGGTCAGCCCCGTGCAAGTTGTCCCAAAAAAGGGAGGAATCACTGTAGTCCCCAATGAGAAAAATGAACTAATCCCTACAAGGACCGTCATAGGATGGCAGACGTGCATAGACTACAGAAAACTCAATGAAGCTATAAGAAAAGATCACTTCCCCCTTCCTTTCATGGATCAGATGCTGGAAAGACTTGCAGGACATGCATATTACTGTTTTCTCGATGGCTACTTAGGATATAACCAAATAGTGGTTGATCCTAGAGACCAAGAGAAAACCTCATTCACTTGCCCATATGGAGTGTCTGCCTACAGGCGCATGCCATTTGGGCTATGTAATGCACCTGTAACTCTCCAACGCTGCATGCTCTCCATTTTCTCATATATGATAGAAAAATTCATTGAAGTCTTTATGGATGACTTTTCGGTATTCGGAGATTCCTTCCCTAATTGCATAAATCACTTGGCCCTGGTATTAAAAAGATGTCAAGAGACCAACTTGGTCTTGAACTGGGAGAAATGTCACTTTATGGTGACAGGGGGAATAGTTCTTGGCCATAAGGTTTTTAACCGGGGCATTGAGGTAGACAGAGCTAAGGTGGAACTCATTGAAAAATTACCCCCACCAAGTGATGTCAAGGCAATTAGGAGCTTTTTAGGGCATGCCGGCTTTTACAGAAGGTTTATTAAAGATTTTTCAAAGATAGCCAAGCCCTTAAGCAATCTCCTTGTATCTGATACACCATTTGTCTTTGATGAAAAAAGCATGCTAGCATTCGAAAACTTGAAAAAGAGGCTGTCCTCTGTCCCTATCATTTCCCCACCTGATTGGAACTTACCATTTGAACTGATGTGTGATGCATCTGATTTTGCAGTAGGAGCAGTGTTAGGGCAGAGGAAAGATAACTTAGTCCATGTGATATACTATGCCAGCAAAGTCCTCAATGACACTCAAAGAAATTACACCACCACTGAAAAGGAGTTGCTGGCAATAGTTTTTGTATTTGACAAGTTTAGATCATACCTCATTGGTGCCAAAGTGATTATTTTCACAGACCACACAACACTTAAATACTTGTTTTCCAAGCAGGAATCAAAACCAAGACTGATAAGGTGGATCTTATTGTTGCAGGAATTCAATATTGAGATTAGAGACAAAAAGGGAGTGGAGAACAAGGTAGCCGATCACCTGTCCAGGATCCCTCATGACAAAGATGGAACACATGAAACAAGTGTGAATGATTGTTTCCCAGATGAGCAGTTAATGAATGTTCACAAAGCACCCTGGTTCGCAAACATTGCCAATTTCAAGGCAATTGGGGCTTTACCTCCGGAGATCAATAAGAATCAAAAGAGAAAGCTCATCAATGACGCAAAATATTTTGTCTGGGATGAGCCATATCTCTTCAAAAAGTGTTCAGATGGAATCCTGAGAAGATGTGTTTCAGAAGAAGAAGGAAGAGAGGTCCTATGAAACTTTCATGGCTCATGCTATGGAGGCCACTTTGGAGGGGAAAGAACTGCAGCCAAGGTGTTACAGAGTGGATTCTTTTGGCCCTCCCTTTTCAAGGATGCCAAGGAAGTAGCAAAGAACTGCAGTGAATGCCAAAGAGCTGGAAACCTACCCAAAAGAAATGAGATGCCACATAATTTCATTTTAGAGCTGGAACTGTTTGACGTATGGGGAATCAATTTCATGGGACCATTCCCAACCTCATATTCAAACAAGTATATCTTGGTAGCAGTGGATTACGTTTCCAAGTGGGTAGAGGCTGTTGCAACCCCAACAAACGATAACAAGGTGGTCATAAACTTCCTCAGAAAGAATATCTTTAGCCGGTTCGGAGTCCCAGATCACTCATCAGTGATGGAGGAAGCCATTTCTGTAACAGACCACTAGAAGCTCTTCTCCTGCGATATGGGGTGAAACATAAGGTCGCCACACCTTACCACCCCCAAACAAGTGGGCAAACCAAGATATCTAACAGAGAGCTAAAAAGGATTCTGGAGAAAACTGTAGGAGCAACAAGAAAAGACTGGGCGAAGAAGCTAGATGATGCTCTTTGGGCATACAGAACGACATTCAAAACACCTCTTGGAATATCCCCATACCAACTGGTATATGGAAAAGACTGTCATTTACCACTGGAGCTGGAACATAAAGCCCTCTGAGCTCTCAAGCTACTAAATTTTGATAGCATTGCTGCTAGTGAAAAAAGAGTCTTGCAACTGCAAGAAATGGAGGAGTTCAGATCTCAAGCCTATGAAAATACCAAATTCTATAAAGAAAAGGCAAAGAGAAGACATGACCTCAATCTGACACCCAGGAGCTTCGAAAAAGGACAGCAAGTGCTCCTCTACAACTCCAAATTGAGACTTTTTCCGGGGAAACTCAAGTCAAGGTGGTCAGGACCCTTTCTTGTCACAAAGGTTTCACCATATGGACACATAGAAATCATGGAGGAAAGTTCGAAGAGGACTTTCACTGTGAACAGACAAAGGCTCAAGCACTACATGGGAAACATGGGGGAAAACCCCAAAATGAAGTATCATCTCAATTAATGGAGGAATCATCGAGCTAGCGATGCTAAAAGAGCGCTTCGTTGGGAGGCAACCCTACCGAAGGTAGTTCCTTTTCATTGTCATTTCAATAAAAATCACAAGTAGTTTCTCCTTTATCGTGAGGAGCTAAGTTTGGTGTTACACACCAAAACAATACAAGAGTGAATGTGTAATTCTAAGTTTGGTGTTTCGCCAAAGATTTCAGTTAGAATCACACTACACTCCTTCAATGGCAAATTGCTAGCTCCAACCAATCAGGGGAACCACTTAACAGTAGTTAAGTTTCTAGTTCATAGTTATTTCGTTAATAACAACACACGTGGTTCTCCGCATGTATTCAATCTGTGATACTAGGCAAGGAACTAAGTTTGGTGTGCACACACCAAACTTAGTTCAGAAATTCACAATGCATACATGCATGCTAACTATTTCTCAAGTGCTTTGGGAACAAGCAACTTCCAACAACTTTGCAGGAATCTTCTAGAGAAATGGTGCACTATCATCCAAGGAGGTGAAGAAGGATGCAAAAACTATGGATGATGACAAAGGGGTAGCTAGAAGCCACCACCCAAAGGTTGTATTATTGCTTGACTCCATATACTTGGAATGCAAGAAATTGGAAGTCCGAATGTGCCCTTGATTAATAGTTACACTTTAGTTTAAACCATTAAAATTTAATGCCTGTTTTCCTTGCGTTTGTCACGTGTGTACTGGTCCAAGTCAACTGCTGCATCTTCACCTTGCTTACTTGTATGCTTGTCCTTTTGAATCAAATAAAAAGAGAATGTATGCTATGAAAGACCAGAGTGAGGTTCATATTGTGGAGTAAGTTCCTAAGTTTCTGGTGTGGTAATAGATTAGCTAAGTTGGTTCACCAACAAGGTAGGAAGGCAACTATCTGTCCTGAAGTCATATGCTTGAAACACACCCCATGAGACCAGCTAAATATCAAAATCCTAATAAGAAAAAGGAAAAGAACAATAAGAGTTGAAAAAGAAAGAAAAGTAATAAGAAATAAGGCTAGGCACCAAGGGCTTGAATCTTGAGGGATGTGTCTGTGGTGCTCTTGTACCAAGGATCTTCTTGGATGAATAACTTCTTAGGAGTGCTTTATCACTTGGTAACTTGGGTTAACTAACCCGGGATTATCAACTGAAAATCCACTATCAAGAGCAACCTTGCTACAGAACATTTAGTAACCCAAAGAGGTGCTGGACACCAAGGCCTCAAGGAAAGAAAATAACAAACCATGTGCCTGTGGTGTGCATGTATGGGGGAGAGAGACTTGAGGGAGTAAGTCCTTAGGGGTGTTTCAACACCTAGCACCTTGAACCAACTGGTTCGGGAGTGTTGGCTGAAAGCTTATTTTAAAAAGTCGCACCCTCACAGAACACTTAGCCTAAGGATGCAATAAACCTTGAAAAGACAAAGGGGTCAATAAATAAAAGTCTCAAAGGGTGCAATTAAGTAAGTATTCCAGGGCATGATAAAGGTCTGAAAGCCAGTAAAGGTATTATTCTAAGTTGCTATGCATGAAACCCCATAACACCAAGGACATGACTTCCACAATAATGATTCATTCCTCTTGTCATTTCATTCATCATTCTCATGTTCCAGTACTTGCTTAGGGACAAGCAAGCTTTAAGTTTGGTGTTGTGATGCCAGGGCATTTTGGCCAGTTTCACTGACCTTTTCTTTACTGTTTTAGGGTAGTTTCATGCATTTTCTTAGGAAATAAGCAAATTTTGGGTAGAATTTCACTTACATCTTGATTCAAGCAAACATTGTGAATTTTATATGATTTCATGAGAATTATGCATGAATTTAATGACAAATTAGATGATGCATGACTCATAACTTGGATTAGAGCTTTGATGCACTTTATTTGCTTGATTTCAGGACAAAGGAAGCAAGAAAAAGCCACCTTAGTAGCCACGTTAGTCTAACTAATGTGACCACTAACGTGGAATAGGAGCTAGCTTGCAACGTTAATGAGAAAAGTGATCGCCAATAACGTCTTTGAAGCCATCATAGCCCACGTTAATTACCATGTTAACTACATTAACATGGTAGTTAACGTGGAGGAAGAGGAAGCTCCAAGCGTTAGTGGTAAAAGTAAGTCCCACTAACACTCCAAAAGGGCAATTGGCCACGTTAAGAGTCACGATAACTCAGTTAACGTGAACTCTAACGTGGAAGAGGAAGACAATGCCAACGTTAGTGACACTCACCTTTGTCACTAACGTTGGACTAAGCCCATATTGGCTACGTTAAGAGCGACGTTAACTTAGTTAACGTGAACTCTAACGTGGAAGGACCAAGGATGAGCCAATGTTAGTGACACTCACCTTTGTCACTAACGTTGGAGATGGCAATCAACACCACGTTAGTGGTCACGTTAATGTAATTAATGTGAGGCACTAACGTGGGAAAGGGGCGTTTGGGAGCGTTAGTGAAAAAGGTAGGTGTCACTAACGCTCTCGAAGATTTGGCAAGCCTACGTTAAAGGTCACGTTAACTATACTAACGTGAACTCTAACGTAAGGAGAAAGGGGTACTCTCAACGTTATTGGGAAAGGTAAACCCCAGTAAC
>NC_029794.2:84156355-84197236 GCF_000816755.2 Arachis ipaensis
TTTACTGTTTTAGGGTAGTTTCATGCATTTTCTTAGGAAATAAGCAAGTTTTGGGTAGAATTACACTTACATCTTGATTCAAGCAAATATTGTGAATTTTATATGATTTCATGAGAGTTATGCTTGAATTTAATGACAAATTGGATGATGCATGACTCATAACTTGGATTAGAGCTTTGATGCACTTTATTTGCTTGATTTCAGGACAAAGGAAGCCACGTTAGTAGCCACGTTAGTCTAACTAACGTGACCACTAACGTGGAATGGGAGCTAGCTTGCAACGTTAATGAGAAAAGTGATCGCCAATAACGTCTTTGAAGCCATCATAGCCCACGTTAATTACCATGTTAACTACATTAACATGGTAGTTAACGTGGAGGAAGAGGAAGCTCCAAGCGTTAGTGGTAAAAGTGAGTGCCACTAACGCTCCAAAAGGGCAATTGGCCACATTAAAAGTCACGTTAACTCAGTTAACGTGAACTCTAACGTGGAAGAGGAAGACAATGCCAACGTTAGTGACACTCACCTTTGTCACTAACGTTGGACTAAGCCCATATTGGCTACGTTAAGAGCGACGTTAACTTAGTTAACGTGAACTCTAACGTGGAAGGACCAAGGATGAGCCAATGTTAGTGACACTCACCTTTGTCACTAACGTTGGAGATGGCAATCAACACCACGTTAGTGGTCACGTTAATGTAATTAATGTGAGGCACTAACGTGGGAAAGGGGCGTTTGGGAGCGTTAGTGAAAAAGGTAGGTGTCACTAACGCTCTCGAAGATTTGGCAAGCCTACGTTAATGGTCACGTTAACTATACTAACGTGAACTCTGTCGTAAGGAGAAAGGGGTACTCTCAACGTTATTGGGAAAGGTAAATCCCAGTAAAGTTTGCGAAGGGCCAAGAGGCAACGTTAGCGGTCACGTTAGTGCCACTAACATTGAAGTTAACGTGGACCATTTTGGGTTAGGAACGTTAGTGAAAAAGGTGATTGTCACTAACGTTCTCGGCCCCACATTATCACTTAACGTTAACACCACTAACGCCCTAAGCTAAAGTCCATGCCTACTGCACACTTTCTCTGCAAGTGAAGCTGAGCCCTCTAAAGATAATAACTACTTCAGCTCAAGATGCAAAGGCCCATATCCAAGACTTGAAGAGCCAACTAGAAGATCAGAAGAGTAGTATAAATAGGAGTAGTTTTGAACTAGAAAAGAGCTTTTGGACTGAGAGGACTACTCTCCGTATAATTTTACTTTCTCTGCAACTTCTAGTTTTACTTTTCAGAATGCATTCTCCATCTTTGTTTTCCATTCCCAGAGCCATGAACAACTAAACCCCTTTCATTGGGTTAGGGAGCTCTGTTGTAATTTGATGGATCAATAATAGTTTTTATTATTCTTCTTCTTTCTTTTCTCCTGATTTTACTAGAAATCTTTCAATCTTCATCCAATTGGGTAGTTGTCTTGGAAAAGAAGCTATTCATACTTGGATCTCTTCAGAACCTTGAAAGAGGAATGAAGAGATTATGCTAGAAATACTTTCTCATGTTGGACCAAATTGGGGTCTGGATGGATATAATGACATATAATCCTACCAACACTTTGATTTGGAAATACATGTGGTATAATCAGTGACCATACTTCATCTCTTCTCATGAGCAATTGGACCAAGGAATTGGCTATTGATCAAGATTTGAGAGATTGAATTACCAAGGAATTGGAGTTCAATCACTTAAGATTGCCAAGGAGATCAATGAATGCATTCATTGAGGAAGAGATGAAAATGAACTTGATCCAGAGAATGCAACATCTCCTAAGCCTAATGAATCCCCCATTTCTGATCTTACCCATTCTCTTTAATTTCTGTAATTTACTTTCATGCTAAATTCCCCATTTCCCATTTAAGATTCTGTAATTTACTTTCCGTTATTTATATTCAGCTCTTTATTCTCAGCATTTACATTTTCTGCTATTTACTTTCCGCCATTTAATTTCCTGCAACTCTCACATCAAATTCTACTAAGCTCAACTAGAACATTCCTCTAATTGAAGTTGATTGACCAATCAATCCCTGTGGGATTCGACCTCACTCTATTGTGAGTTTTTACTTGATGATATTTCGGTATACTTACCGAGGGAAATTTATTGAGAGACAAGTTTCTGTGCATCAAAGTGCTGATAACAACCCCCTTAAGCAGGCTTCTCCAACCACTTCTGTAGGAAATAAACCTGCAGCAACTAAGGTTGATGAATATAATGCCAAGATGCCTTATCCTCAGAAACTCCGCCAAGCGGAATAGGATAAACAATTTGCCTTTTGCAGACTATCTCAAGACTCTTGAAATAAAGATTCCGTTTGCAGAGGCACTTGAGCAAATACCCTCTTATGCTAAGTTCATGAAAGAGATCTTAAGTCATAAGAAGGATTGGAGGGAGACTGAAAAAGTTTTTCTCACTGAATAATGCAGTGCAGTCATTTTAAAAAGCTTACCAGAGAAGCTTAAAGATTCCAGAAGCTTTATGATACCATGCACATTAGAGGGTGCTTGTACCAAGATAGCTTTATGTGATCTTGGGGCAAGTATCAACCTGATCCCTGCATCCACTATCAGAAAGCTTGGTTTGACTGAAGAAGTCAAACCAACCTGAATATGTCTCCAACTTGCTGATGGCTCCATTAAAATTCCATCAGGCATAATTGAGGACATGATTGTCAAGGTTGGGCCATTTGCCTTTCTCACTGACTTTGTAGTGTTGGAAATGGAGGAGCACAAGAGTGCAACTCTCATTCTAGGAAGACCTTTCCTAGCAACTGGACGAACCCTCATTGACGTCCAAAAAGGGGAGATAACCTTGAGAGTCAATGAGGATGAGTTTAAGTTGAATGCTGTCAAAGCTATGCAGCATCCAGACACATCAAAAGACTACATGAGCGCTGATATTATTGACTCCCTAGTGGAAGAGATCAATATGACTGAGAGTCTCGAATCAGAGCTAGAGGACATTTTTAAAGATGTTCAGCCTGATCTGGAGGAACTAGAGAAAACAAAAGAACCTCTGAAAACTCCTCAGGAAGAGGAGAAGCCTCCTAAACCCGAGCTCAAACCACTACCACCATCCCTGAAATATGTATTTCTGGGAGAAGATGACACTTTTTCGGTAATCATAAGCTCTGATTTAGAGTCACAGAAAGAGAAAGCACTAATTTAGGTGCTGAGGACACACAAGACAGCTCTTGGGTGGTCCACAAGTGATCTCAAGGGCATTAGCCCAGCCAGATGCATGCATAAGATCCTATTGGAGGATAATGCTAAGCCAGTAGTTCAACCACAGAGGCGGCTGAATCTAGCCATGAAGGACGTGGTACAGAAAGAGGTCACTAAGTTACTAGAGGCTGGGATTATTTATCCTATTTCTGATAGTCCCTGGGTGAGCCCTGTCCAAGTTGTCCCCAAGAAGGGAGGTATGACAGTGGTTCATAATGAAAGGAATGAACTGGTTTCCAGAAGAATAGTTACAAGGTGGTGTATGTGTATTGACTACAGAAGGCTCAATACAGCCACCAGAAAGGATCATTTTCCTTTACCATTCATAGACCAGAGGCTAGAGAGACTAGCAGGTCATGAATACTACTGCTTTTTGGATGGCTATTCAGGTTACAACCAAATTACAGTAGATCCTCAGGACCAAGAGAAAACAGCATTCACATGTCCATCTGGAGTATTTGCCTACAGAAGGATGCCATTTGGTCTGTGCAATGCACCTGCAACCTTTCAGAGGTGCATACTTTCTATCTTCTCTGATATGGTAGAGAAATTTCTGGAAGTCTTCATGGATGACTTCTCAGTATTTGGAGACTCATTTAGCTCCTATCTTGACCATCTAGCACTTGTTCTAAAAAGGTGCCAAGAGACTAACCTGGTTTTGAACTGGGAGAAATGTCACTTTATGGTGACTGAAGGAATTTTCCTTGGGCACAAAATTTCGAATAAGGGAATAGAGGTGGATGAAGCTAAGGTAGAGGTAATTGAAAAATTACCACCACCTGCCAATGTTAAGGCAATCAGAAGCTTTCTGGGGCATGCAGGATTCTATAGGAGGTTTATAAAGGATTTTTCAAAAATTACAAAACCTCTGAGCAATCTGCTAGCTGCTGATACACCATTTGTCTTTGACACAGAGTGTTTGTAGGCCTTTGAGACTCTGAAAGCTAAGCTGGTCACAGCACCAGTCATTTCTACACCAGACTAGACATTACCATTCGAACTAATGTGTGATGCCAGTGACCATGCCATTAGTGCAGTATTGGGACAGAGGCATGACAAGCTTCTGCATGTCATTTATTATGCTAGCCGTGTTTTAAATGACGTGCAGAAGAATTACACAACCACAGAAAAGGAGTTGCTTGCAGTGGTTTATGCCCTTGACAAGTTCAGATCTTATTTAGTAGGATCAAAAGTGATTGTGTACACTGACTATGCTGCTCTAAAATATCTCCTCACAAAGCAGGATTCAAAACCCAGACTCATAAGATGGGTGTTGCTTCTGCAAGAGTTTGATATAGAAATAAGAGACAGAAAAGGGACAGAGAACCAAGTAGCTGATCACCTGTCCCGGATAGAACCAGTAGCAGGAGCGTCCCTCCCTCCTACTGAGATCTCTGAAACCTTTCCGGATGAGCAACTCTTTTCCATTCAGAAAGTACCGTGGTTTGCAGATATTGAAAACTATAAAGCTGTGAGATTTATACCCAAAGAGTACAGTAGGCAGCAAACAAAAAAATTGGTTTCTGATGCAAAGTACTACTTGTGGAACGAACCATATCTCTTTAAGGGATGTGCAGCCGGAATAATCCGTAGATATGTTCCTAGAAAATAGGCACAGAAGATCCTATGGCATTGCCATGGTTCACAATACGGAGGTCATTTCAGAGGTGAGCGAACAGCCACAAAGGTTCTCCAATGTGGTTTCTACTAGCCTACCCTCTATAGAGACTCCCAAGAGTTTGTACGTAACTGTGACAGTTGCCAGAGAGCTGGTAATCTACCTCACAGTTATGTCATGCCTCAGCAAGGGATCTTAGAGATTGAGTTGTTTGATGTATCGGGTATTGACTTTATGGGGCCTTTCCCACCATCATATTCAAACACTTATATTCTGGTGGCAATAGACTATGTATCTAAATGGGTAGAGGCAATTGCAACACCCACTAATGATACTAAGACAGTAATGAAGTTCCTCCAGAAGCATATCTTCAGCAGGTTCGGTGTCCCTAGGGTACTGATCAGTGATGGAGGCACTCATTTCTGCAATAAACAGCTTGACTCTGCTCTGATCCTATATGGAATTAACCATAAAGTGGCAACTCTATATCATCCACAGACAAATGGGCAAGCTGAAGTCTCAAATAGAGAACTAAAATGAATCTTAGAACGGACTGTAAGTACCCGTAGAAGGGATTGGGCAAGAAGTCTAGATGATGCTCTGTGGGCATACAGAACCGCATTCAAGACTCCTATAGGGACCTCTCTATACCAGCTTGTGTATGGAAAAGCCTGTCATCTGCCAGTGGAACTGGAACACAAGGCCTACTGGGCCACCAGGTTCCTAAACCTTGATGCTAAGGTAGCTGGAGAGAAAAGATTACTCCAGTTGAATGAGCCAGAGGAGTTCAGACTCAATGCTTTCGAAAATGCTAAAATTTACAAGGAGAAAGCAAAAAGGTGGCATGACAGAAAGCTATTATCTAGAGTCTTTAAGCCAGGACAGAAGGTTCTGCTGTTTAACTCTAGGCTCAGATTATTCCCTGGGAAATTGAAATCCCGGTAGAAGGGACCATATGTGATTACAACTGTGTCACCATACGGATATGTAGAACTTCAGGATATTGACTCCGACAAAAATTTCATTGTTAATGGACAGAGAGTCAAGCATTATCTTGAAGGCAATGTTGACCAAGAATGCTCAAGACTGAGACATGATTAAATCTCAGTAAAGTCCAGCTATTGACATTAAAGAAGCGCTTATTGGGAGGCAACCCAATATTATTTATCTATGTTAATTACTTTTTCATTTCATTTTCCATTGTTATTTTATGTTTTCTTTAGGTTGATGATCATGTGGAGTCACAAAAACAGCTGCAGAATTAAAGCGGAATAAAAAAATAGCACAAAAAATAGAACACCCTAGAGGATAGGCTTACTGGTGTTTAAACGCTAGTAAGGATAGCAGAATGGGCATTTAACTCCCATGTAGGCAGCATTCTGGGTGTTAAACGCCAGAATGGGCAGTATTCTGGGCGTTCAGAAAAACGCCTAGTAAAGAAGGATTCCTGGCGTTTAACGCCAGCCAGGGTATCTGGCTAGAGGCAGTCAAGTGGGTGTTAAATGCCAGAATGGATAGCATTCTGGGCGTTTAATGCAAGGATGACACAAGGGAGGTAATTTTATTTCCAATTCGATTTTTTTCCAATTTTTCATGTAATTCATAATTTTTGCATCAAACATATTTTAAACGTTCATCTTTCAATTTCTATTTTCAAAAATTAATAATCTTTCCAATTCTTTTTAATTCTTTTTCAATTCTTTTTAATTCCTTCCAAAACGTTTTCAAAACTGATATATCTTTTCAAATTATTTTCAACTCTTTTTAATTTTTCTTGTATAAAGTAATAAGTTTTAAAAATTAATTGCATCATTCATCTTCTACTCCCTTGTATCTTATTTTTCTCGAGGACGAGCAAAGTTATTAAGTTTGGTGTGGAAAAGCTTAACTTTTTGCTTTCCATAACCACTATTGGCACCTAAGGCCAGAGAAATCTCTAGGAAGAGGAAAGGGAAGGCAGTTGCTTCCAACTCCGAGTCATGGGAGATGGAGAGATTCATCTCAAAAGCCCATCACTAAAATGAGGATGGAGCAAACAAGAGAGCCCGCTCATGGACCCCAACAAGAACATGAGGAAATTCCTCATCAAGAAATCCCTGAGATGCCTCAAGGGATACACTTTCCTCCACACAACTATTGGGAGGAACTCAACACCTCTTTAGGAGAATTGAGTTCCAACATGGAGCAACTAAGAGTGGAGCACCAAGAGCACTCTATCATCCTCCATGAAATCAGAGAGAACCAAAAGGCCATGAGAGAGGAGCAACAAAGTCAAGGAAGAGACATAGAGGAGCTCAAGAACTCCATTGATTCTTCAAGAGGAAGAAGAAGCCACCATCACTAAGGTGGACCTGTTCTTTAATCTCCTTTTTTATTTTCTTTTCTGTTTTTGGTTTTTATGCTTTATGTTTTGTCTATGTTTGTGTCTTCATTACATGATCATTAGTGTTTAGTGTCTATGTCTTAAAGCTATGAATGTTCCATGAATCTTTCACCTTTCTTAAATGAAAAATGTTTTCTGAAAAAGAAAAAGAAGTACATGAATTTCAAATTCTATCCTGAAAATAGTTTAATTATTTTGATGTGGTGGCAATACTTTTTTATTTTCTGAATGAATGCTTGAACAGTGCATATTTTTTATAGTGAAGTTTAGGAATGTTAAAATTGTTGGCTCTTGAAAGAATAATGAAAAAAAGAGAAATATTATTGATAATCTAAAAAATCATAAAATTGATTCTTGAAGCAAGAAAAAGCAGTGAAAAACACAAAGCTTGCGAAAAAAATGGTGAAAAATAAAGAAAAAAAGAAAGAAAAAGAAAAAGTAAGCAGAAAAAGCCGATAGCTCTTTAAGCCAAAAGGCAAGGGTAAAAAAGGATCCAAGGCTTTGAGCATCAGTGGATAGGAGGGCCCAAAAGAATAAAATACTGGCCTAAGCGGCTAAATCAAGCTATCTCTAACCAGGTGCTTGTGTCATGAAGGTCCAAGTGAAAAGCTTGAGACTGAGTGGTTAAATTCGTGATCCAAAGTAAAAAGAGTGTGCTTAAGAACTCTGGGCACCTCTAATTGGGGACTCTAGCAAAGATGAGTCACAATCTGAAAAGGTTAACCTAGTTATGTGTTTGTGACATTTATGTATCCGGTGGTAATACTGGAAAACAAAATGCTTAGGGTCACGGCCAAGACTCATAAAGTAGCTGTGTTCAAGAATCAACAAACTAAACTAGGAGAATCAATAACACTATCTGAATTCTGAGTTCCTATGGATGCCAATCATTCTGAGCTTCAAAGGATAAAGTGAGATGCCAAAACTGTTCAGAAGCAAAAACCTACTAGTCCCGCTCATCTAATTGGAACTAAGCTTCATTGATATTTTGAAATTTATTGTATTTTCTCTTCTTTTTATCCTATTTTGTTTTTAGTAGCTTGGGGACAAGCAATAATTTAAGTTTGGTGTTGTGATGAGCGGATAATTTATACGCCTTTTAGCATTGTTTTTAGGTAGTTTTTAATATGTTTTAGTTACTTTTTATTATATTTTTATTTTGTTTTTATGCAAAAATCACATTTCTGGGTATTTTTGAGTTTGGGCAATGAGCAAATAAATAATTGTAAATTAAAGCAATGCAAATTAAAAGAGATTTATAATATTCTAATTAAAGGGCATTGACTGGGGGAATGATTAATTGGAAGTTCTATCCTTGTTGGAATTCTCTCAAATGCAGTGTAAAGAGGTTGTTATTTTCACTTAGTTAACCCTTACTAAATAAAGAAAAGTCAAGTGATTGAGCTAACTCTTATTTGCAAATCCTAGTCCTCTCCCTTGGGAAGGTCTAGCATTAGTAAATACAGAATTATCCAACAACTTCTAATTTAACTAATCACTTGAGCATTCCAACTCAAGTGTCTCCTTTTAATCAACCCCCATGTCAAGTTAGGAATCTACTCCATTGACATGAAAATTACTTGCATAGAATTAAAAAGGGAATAAAAGAAAGACATGATAGACAATAACTGCAATTTAATTAAAAATAAAAGTAATCATTTGCATTAACAATCCATGAAAATAATCCAATTGTAACTCTAAACAAGAATTAAAAATATGGAATAAATAAAAGAGTAAGGAAACAAAATAAAATAGTATCTTGAACGGAGGTGATAACTCTTCAATATCCAAAAGCAAAAGCAATAAACTATGAAACTATGAATGTAAAAGAAAACCTAGAGGAAGAGTAAGTTTCTCTCTAGATTCTGATCTAAAAACTAAAACTATGCTAATGAGAATCTGTGTTGAGTCTCTGCATATACCCTGGCTCTAGTCTGTGTTTCTGGGCCGAAAACTGGGTCAAAACTCTGCCCGAAATTTTCCCCAGTATTTTCTGTTATTTCTGCAGATCGCGCATGTCACGTGTGCGCGTCACTGGTTGTTTTGGCGTGTCACGCGTAGGCGTCAGTCATGCGTGCGCGTCTTTGTGCAAACTCCAATCCACACGTACGCATCAAGCACGTGCACGCGTCGCTGCAAATTTCTCCATATCGCTCGCTCGTGTGAGCCATGCGTGCTTGTCAATGCTCGCTGGTTATCTCCTTGGTTTCTTGTGTTCCTTCCATTTTTACAAGCTTCCTCTCCATTCTCTAAGCCATTCCTTCCCTATAAAGCCTGAAACACTTAACACACAGATCACAGCATCGAATGGTATAAAGGAGAATTAAAATACACAAATTAAAGACTTCTAGGAAGCAAGTTTTCAACCATAGAACAAAACTTGGAAGGAATTGTAAAATCATGCAAATCATATGAATAAGTGGGTAAGAACTTGATGAAACCACTCAATTAAACACAAGATAAACCATAAAATAGTGGTTTATCAACCTCCCCACACTTAAACATTAGCATGTCCTCATGCTTAGCTTAAGGAGATAAAATAAATGAGTAGGAAAAAGTAAGACTCATGCAATGCAACCTATGTATGAATGCAACTACATGCTAAAATGATTCTGTCTACTTGGTTAAAAGTAAATAGGTTCTTCAAGACAACATCAATCAAATTCCACTAATTCAAATCACATAATAAAAGACAAGTAAACTTGTGAGAAGATAGCTCATAAAATTAGGGAACATAGAATCAAGCATTGAACCCTCATCACTACAACAAATATGGGCTTTAGCAACGCCAAAATCTGCAATGCCTTAAAACCGTTCTCTTAGATGGTTTTAGACAACGGTTTTTTACAGTGTTACTGTTGAAGTTCAGTTTTCATTATTTTATAACAACAAAATAAAACCGTTCTTTTTGACTATTTTAAAGAACGGTTTTATAACCGTTAGAATTTGGTTTTAAGTAACGGTTTTTTAATGTTGTTTAAATAATTATACAAAAGATACGCTTAAAAACCATTGCCAAAGTTGCTACACTTTAAAACTGTTCTCTTAGATGATTTTAGACAATGATTTTTATAGTGTTGCTGTTGAAGTTTAATTTTTCATCAAGTTATAGCAATAAAATAAAACCGTTCTCTTTGACTATTTTAAAGAACGGTTTTATAACCATTACAATAATTTTTTATTAAGCAACAATTTTTTAATATTTAAATAATTATACAAATTAAAAGATACATATAAAAATAGTTCTCTATAAATATTAAATTAGTAGAATATTTTATCTAACCCTACTTCTATTTCACACACTGCCCTCAGCACTTCCCTCACCCCCTCACGTAACATACACCACATACATACACAGAGATGACAGAAAGGAAAAGAGGGAGCCTCCGTCGTTTCACCACCGTTCAGCCCATCACCGCTGCCATGTTGCCACCGAGCCGCGGGTCACGATGGGAAGAGAGAGAGAGAGGCGCGCAGAGTTCAAAAGGAGAGAGAGAGGCCGAACGCGAGGGGGGAGGGAACCCTCATCGTCGCCGTTCGTGGAGTCTGCGCCAGCACTGTCGTCGCTGTAGCGGAGGAGCGTCCCTATCTCTGCGAGCTGCCGCCATCGAAGCTTCTACTTCTGCTTTGTTGCTTCTGCTGTCACGCCATCGTCCCTCTAGATATCGCTGCTTCTGAATCCCCTGTCACTAGTTCTCTGCTTCTGAATCCCCTGTCACTGGTTCTCTGCCTCCTCATTGTGGCTCAACCTCTGTTTAGGTAACTCAAATGTCTCTTATTATGTGAGTTTAATTGATTTGGTTTCTATTTTGATTTGAAGAATTTTACAGATTAGAAGTGCAGAAGGAACCTAACCATTGCAATACTCTAACATTCTTGATCCAAATTATTTTATTTATCATCTACACTCAATATTTGTATAATGAAAAGTCCTACTGTATTGTTAAGCTTCTATTAATTTGTTAACAAAGTAGAACCCTACTGTTATAGTTAAGCTTCTACATGAATAAGCTTCTTTCAAAGAAATGGAACATGGCTCAAATATGACTTTTGATTTAGTCCCTTAACTTATTATTTAGTGTTTGTTTTGAGAAAGACAGTGTTGTGTTAGTAAGGGGTTGCTTGGATTTCTTGGACTTGTTAATATTCTTTATTTTAATTCCAATTACCCTCATACTCAATTTCACCAAACTGGAACCTTTTCATACACTTACCCTGAAGCAGCTTGGTCTAATCATTGGCAAAGGTCAGTTATTCATTATTATTAGTAGCTTGACATTGTGGTTTAGTTCTTTTACTCTCATATTCATTGAATAGGACAATAATTTGCGCATTTTTTTCCCTTTGAATCTACCGCTGCTTGTGCAATCTGATGATGAGAATTTTTTTAATGGTCGAATATATGGATAAATTTTTGCATAGGACAATAATTAGTTTCCATGTTGTGTTGTAATTGAAACCGCCTAATCTAAATAAGTTTGTATTCCTTGGAAGGCCAGCGTGGAAGGAAGCTTGTGCTACTCTTCAAAAGCTCCTTTCAGGTACAAGTTGCAACCTCAATTTGTTCTTTTCTTTTACAAGTAGGACAAGGTGATTTGTGTGGTACAATACTGAAGGAATCTGGGTAGGAAAAAAAGAAAGAAATAAAAATAAAAGGAAAAGAATAAAATAGAGAAAAACATCATTTATTAGTTGAGCAAACAAACATTCTAATGCCTTAAACGCTACACTGGCTTCTACTTTCATTAACACTTTCACTGGTTTTGTTGGATGGAAATCTTCTTCTTTGTTTCATGGAAATCTTCTTCTTTGTTTCCACATTCTAATGCTTTAAACGCTACACTTTCACTCCCTTTCAACCCAAAACTGCACTTCTCCGTCACTTGCTCTGCCTCTTCTTCCGGTACCATAGTTTTTTCTTTCTTCTCATTATGCTCTTCATTTTGTTCAATTTAGCTTCTTTTTCTTTTTTATTTTTCTTTCAGTTCATTTATTTTTTGAAGTGGTAATGTAGCTACTTTATCTGTGTGATAATAAAGGTGACATTGGTGGTTCCTAATAGCATTCAGTTTTAACAAATTTGTTGCTTTAGATAGTGGTGCAGATTGTTATAGGGCTCTAGGAGAGGGTAATTCAGGTATTTTTGAGTCATTGAGATGAATCAATTAATGGAGATTGTTGAATTTAATTGATTGAAGGCATGGAAAAAGAGGGGAAAAAGTTCTGTTAACAATTAACATTCATTTGTATATTTTACAGAAATGAGTAATATTGTTCAAATTTGGGAGACTGTTATAAGCATTTCTTTCTCTTTATTACTCTTTCATTTTATACTCATTTAAGCAAGAGAAATTCATGATTTTTGTGGTGATTTTGTCTTCAGATCCTCTGCTGGTGAAGGCTGCCAGAGGAGAACCTGTTAGTTGGCCACCAGCAAGGATGATTTTGTCTTTATGATATATTTGAGCATTGTTTGTGTATTGACATTTGACAAATCTGTTTGTGGTATCAAATTATCTTCAAATCTTACATTTTGTTTGTGATTTTTTAGTTGGCGTTAATGCTTATATTTGCAAGTTACTCCAAAACTGCTGGTTTAAGTCGATTTTGAGGAGCATAGCTATATACTTATTAACAAATACTTGAACGAATGAAACTATATAATACTACGTCTTTTCTCTTATCTTATTATGCTATACTAGTTCAGTTCGTTGTAATTACTGTGAGGAGCATAGCTATATACTTATTATTGCTTATTATGCTATACTAATTAGTTTAGTGAGATTGTATTATTATTAGTTATTATTGATGGATCACGTGAATTAACCTCAATTTCTTTTGGGTTATTAACTCACCTGGTGTGGAACTTCTTAGTTTATGTATTTTTATTTTAACCAAGAGATTTATTCTTTTATGTAGGTAGGTTCTTTCAACCAAAGCATTCTAGCTTCTCAAGCAAAGAACATGGTCTCTGCTCCCATCCTTTTCATTCTTTCTTTTTCTTAATTCATAATTAAGGAAGATACTAATATACTTGAGTTTTTTCTAACTTAGCCTTTGCTCATTGGGTTCAAGTTAGAACTTTTATAGCATGAAGTATATATTGTCTTTAAATTCGCCAGACAAGGTTGGTACATAACTTTGTGTTTGTCTTTTTAATGCTTATTATTCAGGTATTCTAATTTGCCAAAAATATTTATACAGATAAAGATCAAATTTAAGATTCTTTCTAATTCTTTATGTGGAGCAGTTACCATTAAAGCCAAGAGAGTCCACTCAAGCTGGGTTACCACACCAACTTTGTTAAAGAAAAATGAAGAAATTGTCACCCTTAGGCTATAGTATTTTTGTATTTTGAAAAATGGTGATGATATAAGTGTAAGTAGTTATCACCTAGACTAGTATTATGTTATTTTGCAATGATGATATATTGTGATTGTGGATCTTATAATAATTTTTATAAGTCAAATTTGTTGGTAAATGTTCAATTATTTTTCTTTAGTAATTTGATTTAAATAGTTTAGATTATTTATTGACACTAAATTAAAAAAAAAGTTAGAATTATTTTTATTCATGAAAAAACTATTGTAAATAAAGAATTATATATTACAAAAAACCGTTGTCAAAAGTCACAAAAAGCAATGGTGTTAAAATCGTTGTCAAAGACAACTAAAAAATGAGAATAGTATTAAAACCGTTGCCAAAAAATGATACTATTGGCAATGCTTTAAAACCGTTGGCTTTGTGAATAATAAAACTACAACAGTTTAAAACCGTTGCCTATCCAGTTATGGATTTAACCCGTTATGTCATGAAAGAAAACGGTTTAAAACCGTTGCTTATCGAGTAACGGTTCAAAACCGTTGTATAAAATTTTCTTTCAAAACCGTTGTCTATGCTAGTAACTTTGGCAACGGTTATTTTGTTACCGTTGCCTTTGGTAAAAAACCGTTGCCTTTGAGCATTGGCAACAGCCGCATATACCACAGGTCAAAAACCGTTGCCAAAGCGTTGCCTAAAGTTTTAGGAACGGTTTTTCAATCTACAGCAACGGTTTTTGACCGTTGCGAAAACCCTTATTTGTTGTAGTGTCACTGATGGTGTATGTGCACTCTAGTCACTCAAGTGTATAGGGTAATCACTCTACTCTTCTCTAATCATGCTTTCTAAACCT
Source organism: Arachis ipaensis (assembly GCF_000816755.2). Taxonomy (NCBI): domain Eukaryota; kingdom Viridiplantae; phylum Streptophyta; class Magnoliopsida; order Fabales; family Fabaceae; genus Arachis; species Arachis ipaensis. The sequence goes on from NC_029794.2 coordinate 84,170,799, forward strand.
TGTTCTTTACCTAACCAATCAACAAGTATTTAATGTACTAATGTAAACATCATGAGATCTTTTCAAGGTTATAATGGGGCTAAGGCAAGGGTGAGGATATATATATGGCTAAGTGAGCTGTAAATTGAATCATTGAATAGCCTAAGCTCTTACCTATACATACACTCTTTATACTTTTAAATTCATGCCTATCTGCCCAAAAATTCCCACTTTTTCATATTTCACATACTCATGCATCAACTCTTCTTTTAATTTGTATCACATATGCATTGATCTTTTCATTAACTTAACTTAGCATTGGGGTAATTTTGTCCCTTTATATATTTACTTATTTATTGAATATATATATATATCAATACACATGGATTTTTAATTTTTCTGGTCTTACATGAGTAGGTACACAATTTCCCAATATTTTATCATTTAAGCACTGTACACTTTCATTAACTCAAGTTCCCACAGTTTTCCCACACTTAGTTGATACACAATGTCTATTTTAAGCTAACCAAAGATTCAATTTGGGGTGATTAATTTGTTTTTCCGCTTAAGGCTAGTAATGTGGTAAAATATAGAACAAGGGGGATAAAAAGGCTCAAAGTGGCTAACAAATGCGACATAAAAGGGTAAGCTATTTGGGATAAGTGAGCTAATAAAACAATGGCCTCAATCATATGCATCCATATAACACATTAAACATTGGACATATAGGATGGAACAAAATATAAATTACAATCATAGAGAAGAAAACATACAAGAATAAAATATTATGGTTAAATAGTGTAACCATGTAATTAAGCTCAATTCTCACAGGTTGTGTGTTCTAGCTTTAAAGTCACGTTCCAAATTACAATCTTCAAACAAGTTTTAACACAAAAGTTTTGATTTAAATTAGTGAAATTTTTCAAAAGTATGGTCTTAAAAAGAAACTTATTATTTTTCAACCAAATAGAACATGCATGTAAACACCTATTATTATGCAATATATCCTATCCTAAACAAAAGAAAAAAAATAAATAAAATTTATTGTTGTTAAGAAAGAGAAATTACCTCCGAAAGTCAGGTACTGACCGACCTCCTCACACTTAAAACTTGGCACCATCCTCGGTGCCATCAGTCAGGAACAAAGGGGGGCTGGTAACAGCATCTCCACAATCAGGACCATCATGGCTCCCTGTGCTGGTAAATGAAGTGGAGTCCGGAGTGTCTGGGTCTTCTTCAGGTGGGTTGTTACCAACAAGCAGCTCCTTGAGGTTTGTAAATCGGTGCTTGTTACGGCACTCTCTTTGATTTCCTTGCCGGTCAAGCCGTTCCAACCTCTGAAGTATCTGATGGAGTAGTTGATTTGTTGAAGGTGCTTGTGGTGTGGAAGGAGAAGGGATATCTCCCGCCGGTTCTGTGGTCCGGTTGATAGTGGCTGCTGGAAGTCTGATGTACTTCCCACTGGGGACATACTGATCATCCCGTAGAATCATGGCCTTGGTGTCCCCAGCTCTGTATGAAACTCCGGCTGCCGAGACTATATCTGAAACCAAGGCAGGAAAGGGTAGGTTACTCGCAATCTGTACATGTCCCATAGCATGCCGAAGGTGTCTTGGTATATTGAGAGGCTGGTCTGTAAGCATACACCAGAGGAGAATAGCCATATCTGCAGTGAAGGAGGACTCGTGAGTGCTCGAAAAGATGTAGTGGAATATAATCTGTGACCACACTCGAGCCTCCAAGGTGAGTGCTGAAGCCAATATGCCCTTAGGTCGGGATCGATGGTATCCATAAATCCATCTGCTGCCAGGTTGTGCTATAACTCTGAGAATGGCGTCCCAGTTAAATTGGTATGTCTGGCATTTGAAAGAGGCTTCTTGGAATGCGTCCAATCCTTTTGGAGCAGGGGGAAGATCTAAAGCTCGCTGAATGGCTTCTTCAGTTATGGGGACTTGCTTCTGACGAACATAGACAGACTGCAGGGTTGGCATGTGAAGATTGGAGTAGAATTCGACTACCCATGAAAGATTAACCTGCCGTGGCTGTCTCCGTAAGAATCCCCATTGTCTTCGCTAAATGCGGAGCTCAACAAATTCAATGATATGGGTCGGGAGGATAAGTAGGTGCTCATTGTTGTAGTTCCTCTCAGCTAGGATGGGGAACATCTGCTCACAGTATTGGTTAGTGAACCGCACAGCGTCCTTTGCTGGAAAGGCTTTCTCTTTTTCATCGACCGTGATGATCCTCTTGACTCGCTTTATTGAGGGCTTTACTACTGTTGAGGATGGTTCCCCAGTTAGTGTTCTTTTTGTTTCTTTCCTTGCCGGTGGTTTGGGAGTAGCTTTCTCTTTACCCTTCTTGGTGGCCATCCTGAAAAGGGAAAAGGAAAGTAACATTTAAAGCTAAGGGTTAGAGCAAGGAAGGGGCGGTACAAGTGATAATAAATTCCAAGGTAAAGAAGGATGTCGTTAACACATGGTCGCCACTACATGTGCTAAGTGCATCAATAGGAATATAGCAAGTGCAGGTCATGGCAAGTAGATGCATGACGTTTTGATGAACGGATAATTTATACGCTTTTTGACATTGTTTTTAGGTAGTTTTCAGTATGTTTTAGTTACTTTTTATTATATTTTTATTAGTTTTTAAATAAAAATCACATTTCTGGACTTTACTATGAGTTTGTGTATTTTTCTGTGATTTCAGGTATTTTCTGGCTGAAATTGAGGGACCTGAGCAAAAATCTGATTCAGAGGCTGAAAAAGGACTGCAGATGCCGTTGGATTCTGACCTCCCTGCACTCGAAATAGATTTTCTGGAGCTACAGAAGCCGAATTGGCACGTTCTCAATTGCGTTGGAAAGTAGACATCCTGGGCTTTCCAGCAATATATAATAGTCTATACTTTGCCCGCGATTTGATAACGCAAACTGTCGTTTAAACACCAACTTTCTACCCTATTCTGGCATTAAACGCCAGAACTGGCATAAAAGCTGGCGTTAAACGCCCAAACTGGTACTAAAGCTGGCGTTTAACTCCAAGAAAAGTCTCTACATGTGAAAGATTCAATGCTCGGCCCAAGCACACACCAAGTGGGCCCGGAAGCGGATTTCTGCATTAATTACTTATTTCTGTAAACCTTAGGCTACTAGTTTATTATAAATAGTACCTTTCACTATTGTATTTTCATCTTCGTATCATCTCTAGAACACATTATGTAGTTTTTATGTTCTGAGACCTCCATGGGAGCCTGGCCACTCGGCCATGTCTACCCTATTTTCACTTATGTATTTTCAACGGTGGAGTTTCTACACCCCGTAGATTAAGGTGTGGAGCTCTGCTGTTCCTCATGAATTAATGCAAATTACTACTGTTTTCTATTCAATTCAAGCTTATTCTTATTCCAAGATATTCACTTGCACTTCAACATGATGAATGTGATGATCCGTGACACTCATCATCATTCTCACCTATGAACGCGTGCCTGACAACCACCTCCGTTCTATCTGCAATAACTTGAGTGCATATCTCTTGGGTTTCTAATCTAAGATTAGAACCTTCGTGGTATAGGCTAGAATTATTGGCGGCCACTCTTGAGATCCAAAAAGTCTAAACCTTGTCTGTGGTATTCCGAGTAGGATCTGGGATGGGATGACTGTGACGAGCTTCAAACTCGCGAGTGTTGGGCGTAGTAACAGACGCAAAAGGATCAATGGATCCTATTCCAACATGAGTGAGAACCGACAGATGATTAGCCGTGCGGTGACAGTGCATTTGGACCATTTTCATATAGAAGACGGACGGTAGCCATTGACAACGGTGATCCCCCAACATACAGCTTGCCATGGAAGGGAGTATGAATGATTGGATGAAGGCAATAGGAAAGTAAAGGTTCAGAAGCAACAAAGCATCTTCATACGCTTATCTGAAATCCCATCAAAGAATTACATAAGTGCTTCTATCTTATTTTCTGTTTTAATTATATTTCAATTATCAAAATCCCATAACCATTTAAATCTGCCTGACTGAGATTTACAAGGATGACCATAGCTTGCTTCAAGCCGTCAATCTCCGTGGGATCGACCCTTACTCACGTAAGGTATTACTTGGATGACCTAATGCACTTGCTGGTTAGTTGTGAGGAATTGCAGAAGTGTGATTGTAATTTCGTGCACCAAGTTTTTGGCGCCGTTGCCAGAGATTGTTCAAGTTTGGACAACTGACGGTTCATCTTGTTGCTCAGATTAGGTAATTTTATTTTAATTTTGAGCTTTTTGTTTTTTATTATTTTTATTTTCGAAAAAATCTTCAAAAAAATAAATTATTCTATGACTTTAGAATTTTTTTAAGAATGAATTCTAGAGTTTCATGATGATCTGTTGAAGTCTGGCTGGCTGTGAAGCCATGTCTAATCTTTTGGACCGAGGTTTCAACTTATCATCACAACAGCTTGTTGATTTATGTCAATCTTTCTGTTGAATGTAATGATCTGCTAAAGCTTGGCTGGCCATTGGCCATGTCTAGTGTTTTGGACCGGAGCTTTCACTGAAAGCTTGGTTGGCTAGTAAGCCATGTCTAACTCCTGGACCGGAGTTTTAAACTAACATTGCATGATTCCTGGAATTCTCATTAAAAATTTTGAATTCCTTATTTTCTCTTTTTCCAATTAATTTTCGAAAAATTACAAATAAATAAATAAAATAATAAAAATAAAAAATAATGTGTGTTTCTTGTTTGAGTCTAGTGGCTATTTCTAAGTTTGGTGTCCTGCATATTTTTAATTTTCTTGCATTTTTCGAATATATGCATTATGTCCTTCAATGATCTTCAAGTCATTCTTGATGATTTTATTGGGTCTGATCTTTAAATTCTCTTGTTTTGTATCTTTTGTTGTTTTTCATATGCATTTTCAATTTGTTAGTGTCTCCAATATGAAAATTTTTAAGTTTGGTGTCTTGCATGCATTGTTTATCTGATCTTAGTTCTCCATGATTAGTTTCATTTTGTTGTTTTTCATCATTAAAAATTCAAAAAAAACTTCAAAATTTTGTCTTTTCAAGTCAATAATACAGAGAATTGAAGATTCAGAACATTCAACAGAGGAATTACAGAGAAAAGCTGGGCATTCAAAACACCCAGTGACGAAGGAAAACTGGCATTTAAACGCCAGCCAGAGTACCTGGCTGGGCGTTTAACGCCCAAAAGGGTAGTATTTTGGGCGTTAAACACTAGAATGGATACCATTCTGGGCATTTAATGCCAGGACAACAAGGGAGGTAAGTTAGTTTTTAATTCAAATCTTTTTCAAATTTTCATAATTTTTCAAAATCAAATCTTTTCCAAATCATATTTTTTTATCATACCTTTTTCAAAATTAAATCCTTTCCATTTTTCTCTCACTATTTTCGAAAATCCTTGCTACCAATTAATGATTTGATTCAAAAATTTCAAGTTTGTTAGTTCTTTGTTAAGAAAGGTTGAATATTTGAATTTTAGAATCATATCTTTTAAATTTCTTGTTAGCCAAGTCATTAATTTTAAAAATAAAATCTTTTTAAATTATTTTTCAATCATATCTTCTCAATCATATCTTCTCAATCACATCTTTTTCAAAATAATTTTCAATCATATCTTTTTGATTGCTAATTTCAAAATCTTTTTCAAAACCACTTAACCACTTTCTCACTTTTAATTTTCGAAAACCATCAACCATTTTTTTAATTTTTTTAATTAATTTAATTTTTTTTTAATTTTGTTTTCAAAAATTCTTCTCCCTCCTCACCTTTTTCTATTTAAGACTAACACTTCTCCTCTATTAGCAATTCGGACTCACTCCCTCTCTATAAGTTCGAATTCTCCTTTCTACCTCATCCTTCTATTATTCTTTTCCTCTGACACCTCAAGGAATCTCTATACTGTGACATAGAGGATTCTATACTTTCTTGTTCTCTTCTTTTTCATATGAGCAGGAACAAGGACAAAGGCATTCTTGTTGAAGCTGATCCTGAACCTGAAAGGACCTTGAAGAGAAAGCTAGGAGAAGCTAAAGCACAACTCTCTGGAGAGGACCTAACAAAAATTTTTGAAAAGGAAGCAGACAAAACAAACATGGCCGAACCCAACAACAATGGTAGAGATGCAAGGAAGATGCTTGGTTACTTCACTGTACCCTCTTCTGACTTCTGTGGAAGGAGCATCTCAATTCCTGCAATTGGAGCAAACAACTTTGAGCTTAAGCCTCAATTAGTTTCTCTGATGCAGTAGAATTGCAAGTATCATGGACTTCCATTGAAAGATCCTCATCAGTTTCTAGCTGAATTCTTGCAAATCTGTGACACTGTCAAGACCAATGGGATTGACCTTGAGGTCTACAGACTTATGCTTTTTCCCTTTGTAGTAAGAGACAGAGCTAGGACATGGTTGGACACACAACCTAAAGAAAGCCTAAACTCTTGGGAAAAGCAGGTCAATCCCTTCTTGGCAAAGTTCTTTCCACCTCAAAAATTGAGTAAGCTTAGAGTGGAAATCCAAACCTTAAGACAGAAGGAAGGCGAATCCCTCTATGAAGCTTGGGAAAGATACAAGCAATTGATTAGAAGGTGTCCTTCTGGCATGCTTTCAGAATGGAGCATCATATGCATATTCTATGATGGACTGTTTGAACTGTCCAAGATGTCATTGGACAACTCTGTTGGTGGATCTCTTCATCTGAAGAAGACGTCTGAAGAAGCCCAGGAACTTATTGAAATGGTTGCAAATACCCAGTTCATGTACACTTCTGAAAGGAATCCTGTGAATAATGGGACAACTCAGAAGAAAGGAGTTCTTGAGATTAATACTCTGAATGCCATATTGGCTCAGAATAAAATATTGACTCAGTAAGTCAATATGATTTCTCAGAGTCTGTCTGAAATGCAAGCTGTATCAGGCAGTACTAAGGAGGCTTCCTCTGAAGAAGAAGCTTATCATCCTGAGAATCCTGCAATGACAGAGGTGAATTACATGGGAGAACCCTATGGAAACACCTATAATCCTTCATGGAGAAATCATCCAAATCTCTCATGGAAGGACTAACAGAAGCCTCAACAAGGCTTCAACAACAATAATAGTAGAAGAAATAGGTTTAGCAATAGCAAGCCATTTCCATCATCTTCTCAGCAACAGACAGAGAATTCTTAGCAGAGTCTCTTTAGCTTAGCAGCCATAGTCTCTGATCTATCTAAAACCACACTAAGTTTCATGACTGAAACAAGGTCCTCTATTAGAAATTTGGAGGCTCAGGTGGGTCAACTGAGTAAGAAAGTTACTGAACTCCCTCCCAGTACTCTCCCAATCAATACAGAAGAAAATCCAAAAAGAGAGTGCAAGGCCATAAACATGTCCCACGCGGCCGAACCTGTAGAGGAGGGAGAGGCAGTGATTTCCACTGAGGAAGACCTCAATGGACGTCCACTGGCCTCCAAGGAGTTCCCTAATGAGGAACCGAAGGGATTTGAAGCTCATATAGAGACCATAGAGATTCCACTAAACTTACTTCTGCCATTCATGAGCTCTGATGAGTATTCTTCCTCTGAAGAGGATGAAGATGTTGCTGAAAAGCAAGTTGCTCAATATCTAAGAGCAATCATAAAACTGAATGCCAAGTTATTTGGTAACGAGACTTGGGAGGATGAACCTCCATTGCTCATCAATGAACTGAATACCTTGGTTAGGCAGAAATTACCTTAGAAGAAACCGGACCCTAGAAAGTTCTCAATACCTTGTACCATAGGCACCATGAAGTTTGAGAAGGCTTTGTGTGACCTGTGGTCAAGTATAAACCTCATGCCCCTCTCTGTAATGGAGAAACTAGGGATCCTTGAGGTGCAAGCTGCAAGAATCTCACTAGAGATGGCAGACAATTCAAGGAAACAAGCTTATGGACTTGTAGAGGATGTCTTGGTAAAGGTTGAAGGCCTTTACATCCCTACAAATTTCATAATCCTGGAAACTGGGAAGAATATGGATGATTCCATCATCCTTGGCAGACCCTTTCTAGCCACAGCAAAAGCTGTGATTGATGTTGACAGAGGAGAGTTGGTCCTTCAAGTGAATGAGGACTACCTTGTGTTTAAGGCTCAAGGATCTCCCTCTATAACCATGGAGGGAAAGCATGAAAAGCTTCCCTCAAAGCAGAGTCAAACAGAGCCCCTACATTCAAACTCTAAGTTTGGTGTTGGGAGGCCATCATCATGCTCTGAGTATCTGTGAGGCTCTATGAGAGCCCACTGTCAAGCTATTGACATTAAAGAAGCACTTATTGGGAGGCAACCCAATTTTATTCAATTATATCTATTTATTTTCCATGGTTATTTATATTTTCTTTAGGTTGATGATCATGTGAAGTCACAAAAACAACTGAAAAAGCAAAAATAGAATGAAAAATAGCATTAAAAATAGCATACCCTAGAGGAGGAGCTTACTAGCATTTAAATGCCAGTAAGGGTAGCAGAATGGGTGTTAAACGTCCAGTCTGGCACCATTCTGGGCGTTTAACACCAGCAAATGGCACAAGACTGGCGTTTAACACCAGAAAAGGGCAACAAGTTGGCGTTTAACGCCAGAAAGGGAAGAAAAGCTGGTGTTAAACGCCAAGAATGGGCAGCAACCTGGCGTTTAACGCCAGGATTGGCACTCCAAGGGGTGTTTACACGCCAACATGGTGCAGGGACGAGAAATCCTTGACACCTCAGGATCTGTGGACCCCACAGGATCCCCACCTACCTCAACTCTCTCCCTCTCTTCTTCACACCTTTCCATAATACCTTTTTCCAAATACCCCTCACCAATCACCTCCATTTCTCTTCCCCATCACATCTTCACCAATCACCTCCACCCACTCTTCCCTAAAAACCCCACCAACCTCACAATTCACATTCAAATACTTTCCCTCCCAAACCCAAACCCAACCCCTAATACCTTGTTTTACCATAAAGTGACATTTTTCAAAATTCAATACAAGGTATGAACTAACATACCTATCTAATACTCTAGCCAAACTATCTAAGAAAAGGTTAAAGGAATCACCATATACACTGAAATCATCCATAACAACTTCCATACAGCTCTCAATAAGATCTGAAAAGATACTCATCAAGCATCTTTGGAAAGTAGCCGGTGCATTACATAAGCCAAAAGGCATCCTTTTGTATGCATACGTTCCAAAGGGACATGTAGAAGTAGTCTTCTCCTGATCTTCAGGAGCTATATGAATTTGGAAATAGACTGTATAACCATCTAAAAAGCAGTAATGGGATTTACCTGACAGGCGATCAAGCATCTGATCAATAAATGGCAGAGGGTAATGATTCTTGCGAGTAGCATGGTTGAGACGCCTGTAATCAATGCAAACTCTCCATGAATTCTGCACTCTAATTGTCAGGAGCTCTCCATGCTCATTCTTTACTGTTGTGACTCCATACTTCTTGGGCACCAGTTGTACTGTACTGACCCATTCTCTGTCTGAGATGGGGTAGATGATATATGCTTCAAGTAGCCTGGTCACTTCTTTCTTGGCAACTTCTAAGATGGTGGGATTCAATCTTCTTTGGGGTTGACGGACAGCTTTTGCTCCCTCTTCTAAGAATATTCTGTGCTCACAAACCTGAGGGCTGATGCCTACTATATCCGCCAAGCTCTACCCAATTACTCTCTTATGTTTTCTCAGTACACTGAGCAGCTGCTCCTCTTGTTGGGAAGTGATTTCCCTTGCAATGATAACTGGGAGCTTCTGATTATCCTCAAGGTAAGCATACTTGAGGTGGGATGGAAGGGGCTTTAATTCCACTATCTACTCATGGCTGGGCTCTGGATCATCTGGAGCTAGTGATAATGGCAAAGTGTCCTCATTGTGTTCAGAGGGTGTCCCCACACCTTGACCTTGCTCCATGTGTCTCTCTTATGCTTCTTCTTGGTAAACTTTAGCTACAGTTTCATCAATGATGTCGCACTGGAAGATAGAATGATCTTCCTGAGGGTGCTTCATAGCTTCGTTTAAACTAAAACTTACAGCTCTGCCATCTATCTCAAAGGAGTAAGTTCCTGAGAATGCATCTAGCTTGAACTTTGAAGTCTTCAGGAATGGTCTTCCAAGCAGGATTGATGATGGTCTTCCTAAGTCATTAGGGGGCATTTCCAAAATATAGAAGTCAATGGGAAATGTGAGCCCCTTAATGCTCACTAATACATCTTCAGCAATTCCAACAACTGTAATATTGCTTTTATCTGCTAACACAAAACGAGCTGCTGACCTTTTTAAGGGAGGGAGCTTCAAAGCATCATATATAGACAATGGCATTATACTAACATATGCTCCTAAATCACACATGCAGTCAGAAAATATTACACCTCCAATGGTACAGTTAACCATGCATGGACCTGGGTCACTACATTTTTCAGGTATACCCCCCATTAACGCAGATATAGAACTACCTAAAGGAATAGTTTCTAGTTCATTATTTTATATTTATGTATGCATAAATATTTCAGAAACTTTGCATATTTAGGTACTTGTTGAATAACATCAAAAAGGGGTAGCTGGTGTATGGAAAAGCCTGTCATCTGCCAGTGGAACTGGAACACAAGGCCTACTGGGCCACCAGGTTCCTAATCCTTGATGCTAAGATAGCTGGAGAGAAAAGATTACTCCAGTTGAATGAGCTGGAGGAGTTCAGACTCAATACTTTCGAAAATGCTAAAATTTACAAGGAGAAAGAAAAAAGGTGGCATGACAGAAAGCTTTCATCTGGAGTCTTTAAGCCAGGATAGAAGGTTCTGCTGTTTAACTCTAGGCTCAGATTGTTCCCTGGGAAATTGAAATCCCGGTGGAAGGAACCATATGTGATTACAAGTGTGTCACCATATGGATATGTAGAACTTCGGGATATTGACTCTGACAAAAAATTCATTGTTAATGGACAGAGAGTCAAGCATTATCTTGAAGGCAATGTTGAGCAAGAATGTTCAAGACTGAGACTAGATTAAAGCTCAGTAAAATCCAGCTATTGACATTAAAGAAGCGCTTATTGGGAGGCAACCCAATCTTATTTATCTATGCTAATTACTTTTTCATTTCATTTTTCCATTATTATTTTATGTTTTCTTTAGGTTGATGATCATGTGGAGTCACAAAAATAGCTGCAGAATTAAAGTGGAATAAAAAATAGCATCAAAAATAGCACAACCTGGAGGACATGCTTACTGGCATTTAAACGCCAGTAAGGATAGCAGAATGGGTGTTTAACGCCCATGCAGGTAGCATTCTGGGCGTTAAACGCCAGAATGGGCAGCATTCTTGGCGTTCAGAAAAACGCCCAGTAAAGAAGGATTCCTGGCTTTTAGTGCCAGCCAGGGTATCTGGCTGGGCGTTAAACGCCCAAAGAGGCAGTCAAGTGGGCATTAAACGCCAGAATGGATAGCATTCTGAGCGTTTAACGCCAGGATGACACAAGGGAGGTAATTTTGTTTCCAATTCGATTCTTTTTCCAATTTTTCATGTTTTAATTCATAATTTTTGCATCAAACATATTTTAAATGTTCATCTTTCAATATCTATTTTCAAAAATTAATAATCTTTCCAATTCTTTTCAATTCCTTCCAAAACGTTTTCAAAACTTACATACCTTTTCAAATTATTTTCAACTATTTTTAATTTTTCTTGTATACAGTAATAAGTTTTAAAAATTAAATGCATCATTCTTCTTCTACTCCCTTCTATCTTATTTTGCTCGAGGACGAGCAAAGCTTTTAAGTTTGGTGTGGAAAAGCTCAACTTTTTGCTTTCCATAACCACTAATGGCACCTAAGGCCAGAGAAACTTCTAGGAAGAGGAAAGGGAAGGCAGTTGCTTCCAACTCTGAGTCATGGGAGATGGAGAGATTCATCTCAAAAGCCCATCACTAAAAAGAGGATGGAGCAAACAAGAGAGTCCACTCATGGACCTCAACAAGAACATGAGGAAATTCCTCATCAAAAAATTCCTGAGATGCCTCAAGGGATACACTTTCCTCCACACAACTATTGGGAGCAACTCAACACCTCTTTAGGAGAATTGAGTTCTAACATGGAGTAATTAAGAGTGGAGCACCAAGAGCACTCCATCATCCTTCATGAAATCAGATAGGACCAAAAGGCCATGAGAGAGTAGCAACAAAGGCAAGGAAGAGACATAGAGGAGCTCAAGAACTCCATTGGTTCTTCAAGAGGAAAAAGAAGCCACCATCACTAAGGTGGACCCGTTCTTTAATCTCCTTGTTTATTTTCTTTTCTGTTTTCGGTTTTTATGCTTTATGTTTTGACTATGTTTGTGTCTTCATTACATGATCATTAGTGTTTAGTGTCTATGTCTTCAAGTAATGAATGTTCCATGAATCTTTCACCTTTTTTAAATGAAAAATGTTTTCTGAAAAAGAAAAAGAAGTACATGAATTTCAAATTCTATCTTGAAAATAGTTTATTTATTTTGATGTGGTGGCAATACTTTTTGTTTTCTGAATGAATGCTTGAACAGTGCATATTTTTTATAGTGAAGTTTAGGAATGTTAAAATTGTTGGCTCTTGAAAGAATAATGAAAACAAGAGAAATGTTATAGATAATCTAAAAAATCATAAAATTGATTCTTGAAGCAAGAAAAAGCAGTGAAAAACACAAAGCTTGCGAAAAAAATGGCGAAAAATAAAGAAAAAAAAGAAAGAAAAAGAATAAGCAAGCAGAAAAAGCCAGTAGCTCTTTAAACCAAAAGACAAGGGTAAAAATGGATCCAAGGCTTTGAGCATCAGTGGATAGGAGGGCCCAAAGGAATAAAATCCTGGCCTAAGCGGCTAAATCAAGTTGTCCCTAACTATGTGCTTGTGTCATGAAGGTCCAAGTGAAAAGTTTGAGACTGAGTGGTTAAATTCGTTATCCAAAGCAAAAAGAGAATGCCTAAGAACTCTGGGCACCTCGAACTGCGGACTCTAGCAAAGTTGAGTCACAATCTGAAAAGGTTAACCCAGTTATGTGTTTGTGGCATTAATGTATCCGGTGGTAATAATGGAAAACAAAATGCTTAGGGTCACGGCCAAGACTCATAAAGTAGCTATGTTCAAGAATCAACATACTAAACTAGGAAAATCAATAACACTATCTGAATTCTGAGTTCCTATGGATGCCAATCATTCTGAGCTTCAAAGAATAAAGTGAGATGTCAAAACTGTTGAAAAGCAAAAACCTACTAGTCCGGCACATCTAATTGGAACTAAGCTTCATTGATATTTTGAAATTTATTATATTTTCTCTACTTTTTATCCTATTTTGTTTTTAGTTTCTTGGGGACAAGCAACAATTTAATTTTGGTATTGTGATGAGCGGATAATTTATACGCCTTTTGGCATTATTTTTAGGTAGTTTTTAATATGTTTTAGTTACTTTTTATAATATTTTTATTAGTTTTTATGAAAAAATCACATTTTTGGACTTTACTATGAGTTTGTGTGTTTCTCTATAATTTCAGGTATTTTCTGGCTGAAATTGAGGGACCTGAGCAAAAATCTGATTCAGAGGCTAAGAAAGGACTGCAGATGGTGTTGGATTCTGACCCTCCTGCACTCGAAGTGGATTTTATGGAGCTACAAAAGCCCAATTGGAGCACTCTTAATTGCGTTGGAAAGTAGACATCTTGGGCTTTCCAGCAATATATAATGGTTCATACTTTTTCCGAGATTTGATGGCCCAAACTAGCCTTTAAATGCCAGCCAGAGACCCTTTTCTGGCGTAAAACGCCAGAACTGGCTCCAGAACTGGAGTTAAACGCCCAAACTGGCATCTAAGCTGGCGTTTAACTCCAGAAAAGGCCTATGCACGTGTAAATCTCAATGCTCGGCCCAAGCACACACCAAGTGGGCCCCGGAAGTAGATTTCTGCACTCTCTGCACTTAGTTACTCATTTTCTGTAAACCTAAGTTACTAGTTTATTATAAAAATGACTTTTAGAGATTCATTTTGGTAACTTATGACATTTTACATCTCATATTGTATCTTGTACGGCTTGAGTCTCTAAACTCCATAGGTGGGAGTGAGAAACTCTGCTGTGTCTCAATGGAGTAATGCAATTACTATTGTTTTCTATTCGATCACTCTTGGTTCTGTTCTAAGATACTCACTCGTACTTTAATATAAAGAATATAATGATCCATGACACTCATCATCATTCTCCAATTTATGAACGCGTGCTTGACAACCACTCCCATTCTATCTGAGCTCAACGTAGTCATTGGGCGACAGCTTGAGTGCGTATCTCTTGAGTCTCTGATCCACGGATTTGACTTGCCTCTCCTAACAACAGAGCATTCGAATTCGTGAGATTAGAACCTTCGTGGTAGAGCCTAGAACCAATTGGCAGCATTCCTAAGATCTAGAAAGTCTAAACCTTGTCTGTAGTATTCCGAGTAGGATCTGGGACGGGATGACTATGACGAGCTTAAAACTCACGAATGTTGGGCGCAGTGACAGTGTGCAAAAGGATAGAGAGATCCTATTCTGACACAAGTGAGAACCGACAGATGATTAACCGTGCAGAAACTGTACCTGGACCATTTTCACTGAGAGGACGGATAGTATCCATTGACAACGGTGATCCACCAACATACAACTTGCCATTGAAGGAAGTCATGCGTGTTTGGAGAAGAAGATAGTAGGAAAGAAGAGATTCAGATGACAGAGCATCTCGAGAACCTCAACCTATTCCTCATTACTGAATCACAAGTGCATTTCATGTTATTTACTTTTCATAAACAAAATCATTTTTATCATTAATCTCTTGACTAAGATTTACAAGATAACCATAGCTTGCTTCAAGCCGGCAATCTCCGTGGGATCGACCCTTACTCACGTAAGGTATTACTTGGATGACCCAGTGTACTTGCTGGTTAGTTGTGCGAAGTTACAAAGGTGTGATTGCAATTTCGTGCACCAACCCACTAAAGAAATTCCTATCCAAGAATTAAAGGAAGCCAAGGCTCATGTAAAAAACCATAGAGGTTCCCTTGCATGCACTCCTGTAGTGCATGAGTTTTGATGAATACACATCCTCAGATGAGTATGAGAAAGGGAAGAGCAAGTTGCTCAGTACCTAGGAGCTCTTATGAAGCTGAATGCCAAGCTGTTTGGCATAAAACCTATGGAGGAAGAACCTCCAATGCTTACCAAAGAACTCAATGCTTTGGTACAACAGAAGCAACCTCAGAAGCTTCCGGATCCCGGTCGCTTCCTAATTCCTTGCACCAAAGGCACCATGACCTTTGAGAAGGCTCTGTGTGACCTAGGGTCAAGTATAAATCTTTGAGGTACAAGCTGCAAATATCTTACTAGAGATGACAGACAAATCAATGAAAAAAGCATATGGCTAAGTAGAGGATGTATAGGTAAAGGTTAAAGACCTCTACATCCCTGCAAACTTTATAATCTTAGATACTGGGGAAGGTGAGGATGAATCCATCATCCTTGGAAGACCTTTCCTTGCCACTGCCAATGCTATCATTGATGTAGCTAAGGGAGAACTGATTTTACAACTAGGGGAGGATCACATCTTGTTCAAGATGCCTCACCCCAACCCTCCCTCTGAGAAAAGAGAGAAAACTGTTCAACACTTAGTGTTCCAACTAACTCTTTCAGTGCAGAGCTTTACTAAGACCCCAAACACCAATTCTAAGTTTGGTGTTAGGCAACCATCAACAAGCACTGTGAGCAAAGGCACTGACGGGTGGTGGAAATTAGACCAATTAAGAATTCAATATAGGAAATACGTTGCGAGTATAGCTCCTAACCAGCAAAAATCCGCCTCATCAATTTAGAAAGGTTGTCACAAAAGTTTAGAATAAAAATACTGGGAGTATAAGTCCCAGGTCGTCTCCCAACGAGTTGATAAAAAGGTGCTAATTTATTAATCAGGAGTTTTCTGGGTAATTTTGAGTTTGGGCAATGAGCAAATAAATAATTGTAAATTAAAGCAATGAAAATTAAAAGAGATTTATAATATTCTAAATAAAGGGCCTTGACTGGGGGAATGATTAATCGAAAGTTCTATCCTTGTTGGAATTCTCTCAAGTGTAGTGTAAAGAGGTTGTTATTTTCACTTAGTTAACCCTTACTAAATAAAGGAAAGTCATGTGATTGAGTTAACTCTTATTCGCAAATCCTAGTCCTCTCCCTTGGGAAGGTCTAGCATTAGTAAATACAGAATTAGCCAACAACTTCCAATTTAACTAATCACTTGAGCATTCCAACTTAAGTGTCTCTTTTTAATCAACCCCATGTCAAGGTGGGAATCTACTCCATTGACATGAAAATTACTTGCACAGAATTAAAAAGGAAATAAAAGAAAGACATGATAGACAATAACTGCAATTTAATTAAAAATAAAAGTAATCCTTTGCATTAACAATCTATGAAAATAATCTAATTGTAACTCTAAACAAGAATTAAGAATATGGAATAAATAAAAGAGTAAGGAAACAAACTAGAATAGTATCTTAAACGGAGGTGATGACTCTTCAATATCCAAAGGCAAAAGCAATAAACTATGAAACTATGAATGTAAAAGAAAACCTAGAGGAAGAGTAAGTTTCTCTCTAGATTCTGATCTAAAAACTAAAACTATGCTAATGAGAATCTGTGTTGAGTCTCTACATGTTCCCTGGCTCTAGTCTGTGTTTCTGGACCGAAAACTGGGTCAAAACTCGGCCCAAAATCGCCCCCAGCATTTTCTGTTATTTCTGCAGATCGCGCATGTCACGCGTACGCGTCAGTCACGCGTGCGCGTCTTTGTGCAAACTCCAATCCACGCGTACGCGTCAGGCACGCGCACGCGTCGCTGCAAATTTCTCCATATCGCGTGCTCGCGTGAGCCATGCATGCGTGTCGATGCTCGCTGGTTATCTCCTTGGTTTCTTATGTTCCTTCCATTTTTACAAGCTTCCTCTCCATTCTCTAAGCCATTCCTGCCCTATAAAGCCTAAAACACTTAACACACGGATCACGACATCAAATGGTATAAAGGAGAATTAAAATACACAAATAAAGGACTTCTCGGAAGCAAGTTTTCAACCATAGAACAAAACTAGGAAGGAATTGTAAAATCATGCAAATCATATGAATAAGTGGGTAAAGACTTGATGAAACCACTTAATTAAATACAAGATAAACCATAAAATAGTGTTTTATCAGGCACTAAGAAGAAAGTACCTAAAGGCTGGAGGGAGAAGAAAGTCCCCACTAAAGGCCTCTCACCTGGCATGAGAGTTGTCTTCACCAAGAAGCCAGTCATACCACATACAGTGAGTCATGTCCTGTTTCTAGAGCATGTGGAGCTCATCCATGAGAAGACAGGTAGAAAGTTCACTGTACGGGGCGAAATTCTGAGCCCATATCCATCTCCATAAGGAGCTAACCGTCAAGCTAATAACGTTAAAGAAGCGCTTGTTGGGAGGCAATGCAATCCGGTTTAGTAATTTTTATTTCTTTTAATTCCTTAAGTTAATTTTCTTTTAAGTTATTTCTTTAGGATCATGATCATGTGCAGCAGTAAGAACAAAGACAGAAAGGTTCAGCAATGAAAACAAAACACTCTAAATGGAGTGTCTTGCTAGCGTTGAACGCTAGCCAGGGAGCACTGGCTGGGCATTTAACGCCCAAATTGGCAGACTTGCTGGCGTTGAACGCAAGCCAGGGAGCACTGGCTAGGCGTTCAACTCCCCAATTGGCAACATAGCTGGCGTTGAACCCAGCCAAGAGCATAGTGTTGGGTGTTCAACGCCCATGAAGAAGGGCAAGGAATCTGAATTCCCTAACCTCTCAGGAACAGTCGGTCCCACAGTATCTTTACCTACCACACTTCTTCCCTCTTCTTTTTCACAATTCCCCATACACTTTTCCCTATAAACCATAGCCCAATCACATCCATATCACTTCTCCAAAACCATCATAATTACCGCCAACACCCACCCACTTCAAAATCAAATTTCCCTCCCATTTACCCCACCCATGACCGAACCCTACCCTAGCCCTCTCCTATAAATACCCCCTCTTACTAACCTTTCATACACACACTTCATACACTCTAAAGCCCCCTTGGCCGAATAACTTATCTCCCTTCATCTCCATCTATTTTCTTCTTCATCTACTCTATTTGCCTCTTTTATTTATTTTTGCTCGAGGACGAGCAAAGCCTTAAAATTTGGTGTGGGAAAAGCGTTGCTTTTTGTTTTCCATTACTACTTATGGCACCCAAGGTTGGAGAACCCTCTAGAAAGAGGAAAGGAAAGACCATAGCCAACACCTCTAAATCTTGGAAGATTGAGAGATTAATCACTAAAGCCCACCAAGACCACTTCTATGAAGTAGTGGCAGAGAAGAAGGTGATCCATGAGGTCCCTTTTAGGCTTAAGAAGAATGAGTATCTGAAAATCCGAAGAGAGATCCGGAGAAGAGGTTGGGAAGTCTTAACCAATCCCATCCAGGAGGTTGGGATCTTAATGCTGCAAGATTTCTATGCTAATGCATGGGTCACGAAAAACTATGATATTAGTGTGAACCTAAATCCCAAGAATTGGAGCACCATGGTCCAAGGGAGAATCTTGAACTTTAATCGGAAAAGTGTGAGGTTGGCGTTTAACTTGCTTTTGATACACTAGAAGAGTCAAATTTGATCAAAGACTGGATCAAGTGCTCTCAGACATTTGTGTGGAAAGAGCACAGTGGAAAAGGGATTCCCAAGGCAAGCCTACTCAACTAAGAAGGCTTGACCTCAAGCCCGTAGCTAGAGGATGGTTGGAATTCATCCAACGCTTTATCATCCCTACTAGCAATCGGTTAGAAGTGACCATTGACAGAGCCATCGTGATTCATTGCATCATTATTGGGAGTGAGGTGGAAGTACATGAGGTGATACCTCAAGAATTGTACAAGATAGCTGAAAAGCCTTCCACCAAAGCAAGGTTGGCATTCCCTCACCTCATTTGTCACATATGCAATTCAGCTAGAATTCTCATAGAGGGAGATATCTTCATTGAGGAGGACAAGCCCATCACTAAGAAAAGGATAGAGCAAACTAGAGAGCATGCACATGAGTCTGTGCAACCGCCTCAGCAAGAAATTCCTGGGATACCTCAAGGGATGCGATTTCCTCCTCAAGGCTATTGGGACCAATTGTTTATATCTCTTAGAGAATTGAACACTAATATGGAGTAATTGAGGTTGGAGCATCAAGAGCATTCCACCACCCTCAATGAAATAAGAGAAGATCAAAGGGCTATGAGAGAAGAACAATAGAGACAAAGGCGTGACATTGAAAAGATCAAGCACTACATTAGATCCTCAAGGAGGAGTAGTAGCCGCCATCTCTAAGGTGGATTCGTTCTCCTAATCCCCTTCTCTTATGTTATTTTTTTGTTTTCTGTTATCTCTCACCTTACTTAAAAGAAAATTTTACTTGAAAAGAATTGAGAGATACATGAATTTTGAGTTCTATAATAAGAATAGCCAATTATTTTGATGTGGTGGCATTGCTTTTATTTTCTGAATGTATGAATGAACAGTGCATATTTGAAATTGGATTTAAGAATGTTGGCTCTTAAAAAAATGATGAAAAAGGAGTATTATTGTTAATCTGAAAAATCCCAAAAATTGATTGTTGAAATAAGAAAAAGCAGCAAAATGAAAAAGAAAAAAGCATGTCGCAATAAAAGAAAAAAATATAATAATGAATATATATGCATGCGAAAAAAAAGAAGAGAAAAAGTAGAAAATGAAATAAATAGAAAAAGCCAATAGTTCTTTAAACCAAAAAGCAAGAGCAATCCAAAGATCCAAAGAGTGTGCTTAAGAACTCTGGACACCTCCACCTGGGGATTCTAGCAAAGCTGAATCACAAGCCTAAGGGGTTCACCCATTTAAGTGTCTGTGGCATTTATGTATCCGGTGGTAATACTGGAAAACAAAGTGCTTGGGGTCACATCTAAGACTCTAAAAATCTGTGTTCAAGAATAAAAAAGAACTAAACTATGAGAGTCAATAATATCATCTGGATTTTAAGTTCCTAAATATGCCAACACTTCTGAGTTTTAATGGATAGTGAGATGCCAAAACTAATCAGAAGCAAAAAGCTACTAAGTCTTGCTCATCTAATTAAAACTGAGCTTCATTTGAAACTCTGAGATTTATTGTATCTTACTCTTCCTTTTATCCTACTTTGTGTTTAGTTTCTTAGGGACAAGCAACAGTTTACGTTTGGTGTTGTGATGAGTGGATATTTTATATGCTTTTTGCTATCATTTTCATATAGTTTTTAGTATGTTTTGTTTAAGTTTCATTATGTTTTCATAAGTTTTAGTGTAAAATTCACATTGTTGGTTTCTACTGAGTTTGTGTGTTTTTATGCAATTTCAGGTATTTTCTGGCTGAAAATAAGGAGCTAGAGCAAAAGTCTGATTCATAGACAGAGAAAGTGCTGCAGATGCTCTCAGGATCTGACCTCCTTGCACTCGAAAGAGTTTTTCTTGAGCTACAGAAGTCTAAATGGAGCGTTCTCAACGGCTATGTAAAGCTAATATTTAGGGCTTTCTAGCAATGTATAATAGTCTATACTTTGCTTCAGAATTGAAGGCTCAAAACTGGCGTTCAACGCCAGCCATCTGCCCTATTCTGGCGTCCAACGCCCAAGGGAGGAGAGACCAGCGTCCAATGCCCAAGAAGGTGCCCCTAGCCAGCGTTCAATGCCCTAAGACCCTCCTAGCACCTGGCTTACTCTTTTGCTTAGCCTAAATACTCACTAAGTGGGCCCCAGAAGTAGATTTTTACACTAGAAGACTGTTTTACCCTTCCTATGTAATCCCTAATCATTAGTCTAGTATTTATTTGAGAACTTTTATACTTTTTAGAGAGATTTGATCACTTTTCGAGACCTTTGACACTTTACACGTTTTACATTGTATTTTCTATCAGTATGAGTTTCTAAACCTCCTAGGTTGAGGGGAGGAGCTTTGCTGAGTTTTATGTATTAATAAAAGTATTACTGTTCTATCTTCAATCCAAGTTTGATTCTCTATTCTGAGATGTATCTTCATTCTTCATCCTTATGAATGCGTTGAACTAGCACAAGGTTATCTCATTCTACATGGGTTCAGAGTGAGTCTTTCATCGGACCATGATCAACCACTAGCTTGATTATACAACTCTTAGATGGCTAATCCACGACTTCGTTGGGGACTTCTCGAGACACCAATTCAGCCGAGGTATGGGGAGATTAGAGTCTTTGTGGTTAAGGCTAGAACAAAAGGCGCAACATTCTCTTATCCGAAAGATTCGACCTTGTCTATGGCGTTTTGAGTAGGATCACTAAGGGGAATGGACTGCAGGAGCTTCACCATCAATCAGACTAGATCCGCACCCTTGAGGTTCAGCACTGGAGGAGAATCGGCGACCTCTCAAGAAAGGCGTTGATCACATACAGCCTGCCATAGAAGAAGTCATTCACAGTTGGACGAGACAGTAAAACCGAATTGATCCAGAAGAATAAAGCATCTCTGAAGCTTTAACCATCTTCTTATAATTGCGTTCACCATTAATTGAGTAACGTTATCTTTATTTTACTTTTATGCATTTTAAACAACCAACTAACTTTTCTATCCACCTGACTAAGAACTACAAGATAACCATAGCTTGCTTCAAATCACAATCCTCGTGGGATCAACCCTGACTCACTCAGGTATTACTTGGACGACCCAGTGTACTTGCTGGTTCAGTTGTGTGAAGTGTAATTCCGTACACCACAGAGCCAGAGGAAATCTCACGGAATCTCTTGAGCAAGAAGCTAAAGATACAACTATGACAACTAATCCAAACGTTGGAAGAGACACAAGGAAGGTCCTTGGCTCTTACACTGCACCTACATCTGACTTCTATGGTACCTGCCATAGGTGCCCACAACTTCGAGCTTAAGCCTCAACTAGTTGCTCTGGTGCAACAGAGTTGTCAGTTTCATGGACCTCCGCAGGAGGACCCCAAAAAATTCATATCAGATTTCCTGCAAATCTTAGAGTAAAGCTTTGGCTAGATTCTCAGCCAAAGGAAATCCTGGACACATAGGAAAAGGTGGTTAATGGATTTCTAACCAAGTTCTTTCTACCTCAGAAGCTGAGTAAGCTTAGGGTGGAGGTCCAGACTTTCAGACAAAAAGAGGAAGAGTCCCTCTATGAAGCCTGGGAGAGGTACAAGCAGCTGATCAGGAGATGCCGTCCCGACATGATCTCAGAGTGGACCATGTTGGAGATCTTCTATGATGGCCTCTCTGAGATGTCCAAGATATCATTGGATCACTGATGAGCGGATATTTTATACACTTTTTGGCATAGTTTTCATGTAGTTTTTACCATGTTTTATTTAATTTTTATTAAGTTTTTACAGGTTTTAGTGTTAAATTCACATTTTTGGATTCTACTTTGAGTTTGTGTGTTTCTATACAATTTTAGGTAATTTTTAGCTGAAATTGAGGAGCTGGAGCAGAAATCTTATTTAGAGACAATGACAGCACTGCAAATGCTGTCCAGATCTGACCTCCTTGCACTCGGAAGAGATTTTTTGGAGCTACAGAAGTTCAAATTGAGAGTTTTCAATAGCTATGGAAAGCTTACTTCCAGAGCTTTCCAACAATGGATAATAGTCCACACTTTGCTTCGGATTAAAAGGCCCAAAACTAGCATCCAACGCCAGCTTCCTGCCCCCTTCCTGGCCTCCAGCGCCCAAGGAGCAGAGCCCAACATCCAAACGCCCAGAGAGGACCCCTAGCCAATGTTTCACGCCCTAGAGACCTCATAGCACGTGGATCTCATCAAAGCTCAGCCGAAACACTCACCAAGTGGGCCCCATAAGTGGATTTTAGCACTAAAAAGATTGTTTTACAGTTACTAGTCATTAGTTTAGTATTTAAGAGTTATTTTACATAATCATTCAAACAATTGGACACTACATTCGAGTTTAACATTGTATTTTCCATTCAGTATGAGTTTCTGAACCTCCTAGGTTGAGGGGAGGAGCCCTGCTGAGTCCTATGAATTAATAAAAGTATTACTTTTTCTTCTTCGATCCGTGTTTGATTTATTCTAAGATGTATACTCGATCTTCAACATGGTGAATAGGATTATTAGTGATAATCAGCTCTGTTCATCATACTAAGATGACCGTGCCTGACAAACACCCGCGTCTACTTGGGTTCGTGTGAATACGTGACTGGAAAGCAAGTGCCAACAACTATGTTTATACATCTCTGAGACGGCTAATCCATGACTTCGTTGGGGACTTCTCGAGACACCAGTTCAGCCAAGTTTTGGGGAGATTAGGGTCTCTCTGGTATAGGCTAGAATCCAAAGAAGCAGCACTCTCTGATCCGAAAGATTCGACCTTGTCTGTAGCATTTTGAGTAGGATCGCCAGGAGAATGAACTGCTAGAGCTTCACCCTTCGTCAGATTGGATGACCACGGCCAATGGCGTTTAATCTGTACCAAAGGAAATCAAT
The DNA here is from genome assembly GCF_000816755.2 of Arachis ipaensis. Taxonomy (NCBI): domain Eukaryota; kingdom Viridiplantae; phylum Streptophyta; class Magnoliopsida; order Fabales; family Fabaceae; genus Arachis; species Arachis ipaensis. The sequence continues at coordinate 84,194,360 of NC_029794.2, forward strand.
GACCATGGCCCATGATGTTGATCACATACAGCCTACCATAGAAGAAGTCATTCACAAGAAAAGAAAATAGTACTACCAAAATTAATTCAGAAAGACTAAGCAACTCCAATCCTTCACCTTATCCCTATTACAGATTCCATTTAATTTACAGAGTATTTTATTAGTTATATGTCTTCATAGTTTCAGATCCCACAATTCCAACAACCTTCCGATTTCGCCTGACTAAGACCTATAAGATAACCATAACTTGCTTCAAACCAACAATTCTCACGGGATCCACCCTGACTCGCCCAGGTATTACTTGGATGACCCAGTGCACTTGCTAGTATAGCTGTATGAAGTGCGGGGGATTCATGCACCATTCACTCTGATGGTGGTTCACTCCACATGAAGAAGACGTCAGAGGAGGCGTAGGAGCTCATTGAGATGGTTACCAACAACCAATATATGTACACTTCTGAGAGAAACCTTGTGAACACTAGGACTACTCAGAAGAGAGGAGTCATAGAGGTGGACACTCTGGACACTATTTTGGCTCAAAACAAGCTCATGTCCCAGCAGATTAACATGATCTCCCAACACCTAAGAGGGATGAAAGCTTCAGCTATTACAATTCAAAAGGCATCCTATGAAAGAGATGCTGGTAACAATACTTGGACTACTATAGAGGAAGTAAACTACATGGAAAATTCCTCCTTAAAGCCCAATAATAATCCCTATTTAAACACTTTTAATCAAGGATGAGGAATCACCCAAACTTTGGGTGGAGAGATCAGCAGAGGCTTCAACAAGGCTTCAACAATAATCAGGGTGAAACCAATCAAAACAAGTTCAATAATAGATAGTTCCAATCCTTTCAGCAGCAAATGGAGATGCCCACACAGAGCCTCTCTGACCTGGCTTCAATAGTATCTAACCTCTCCAAGACCACTCATTGTTTCATGGCCGAGACTAGGTCTTCCATTCGGAATTTGGAGATACAGGTCAGTCAGTTGAGCAAGAGGCTACCTGAGGAACCTTTCAACACTCTTGCAAGCAACACTGAATTAAATCCAAGGGAAGAGTGTAAGGCCCTCACTATGGAAGCTGAGGCCAAACCCAAGGAGGAAAATACTGTTGAGGAACTGAAGGAGAACAAGGCTTAGGAGGAGACTGGGAGTGTACTCACACATGCCCCCATGAAGATGAAGGAGCTTGAAGACCAACACTCTCTAGACGTGCAAAAGGAGCCTGAGGATTGGCAACTCGCTCAGTTCTTGGCAGTCCTCAGGAAGTTTCAAGTTAATATCTCTTTTGAAAAGGTATTGGAGAATAAACCCCCCCTATACGGCATGTTTAAAAAGTGTGATTTTTGAAAGGACGGCTTTGAAGGGGGAAGAAACTATGATGCTGACCAAGGAGTGCAACGTCCTTGTGCAAAGAAAGCTGCCTCAGAAGATGCCAAATCCCGGAAGCTTTCTGATTTCCTGTACTATAGGGATCATTACATTTAAGAAGGCCTTGTGTGATCTTGGATCAAGCATAAACCTGATGTCTTTCTCTGTAATGAATAAGCTGGGAATTCAAGAGGTACAGCCTACTAAGATCTCACTAGAGATGGCAGATAAGTCCCTGAAAAAGGCATATAGACTGGTGGAGAATGTCCTTGTAAAGGTTGAAGACCTTTACCTCCCTGCAAGCTTCGTGCTACTTGACACTGGATAGGACAGGGACAACTCTATCATCCTTGGAAGTCCCTTCCTATCTACTGTGAAGGCCTTGATTGATATGGAGAAAGGAGAGCTAATTTTGAGTCTATGGGAGGATCGTATCCTGTTTAAGATTTTCAACCCTCACTCTCTCTTGGATAAAGGAGGTATTACTATGCAACACTTAGTGTTTCAGCCTTCTCTCTTAGTGTAGAGCCTTACAGAACCCCCAGAAATCAAACCTAAGTTTGGTGTTGGGTATTCATCAACAACCACTGATGAAGGAAGCACTATGAAGAAAGTACCCAAGGGCTGACGGAACAAGAAGATCTTAACTAAAGACTTCTCACTTGGCATGTGAGTTATCTTCACTAAAAGCCCAGTCATTCCACATACTGTGAACCGGATCCTATCTTTGGAACATGTTGAACTGATTCATGAGAGCACAGGAAGGAAGTTCACCATAACGGGTGAAGATCTGAGCCCCTATCAACCTCCGTAAAGGAGCTGTCCATCAACCTAATGACGGTAAAGTAGCGCTTGTTGGAAAGCAACCCAACCATATAAATAGTTTTTCTTAATTTTATTTTCTTTTATATCATTTTGGCTTTTGATTTTATATCATTTCATATTCTATTGTTTTTGATAGTTTTCCTCTTCTTTTTAATGTTTGTGATCATGTGTAGCACTTAGAACAGAAACAGGAACACATAGGAGAGAAAACAGAACACCCTGGAGGACACCCTTGCTGGCGTCGAACACTAGAACTGGCGCTTAACGCCAGAAGGGGGGAGGAAAGCAGGGCATTCAACGCCCTCTCAGGAGCAGCTCAGGACCAAAATTTGGTCCCCCTAGGGCGTTCAACGCCAATTCTTGGCATTGAACACCGCCACCATTCAAAAAAAAAAGTCTAAACCTGGCGTTGAACACCCAGGGAGCAGGGGTACTCCAATTTTGAAGCTTCATTAGCCAGTGGGTCCCACCCAACCATCCACCGACCCCACCATTCATTCACTCATATCCCTTCTCTGTCCTCTCTCCTACTTTTTCATCCACATTCATCTATCACATTCCCATCAATTTCCTTGATTCCCGCACCCCACCTTTCCCTCTTTCCAATAACTACTCATAAATCCCATCAACTCCTTTTCTCACCAACCCCACCAACTTCAAATTCAAAATTTCCCCC
>NC_029794.2:84197323-84228614 GCF_000816755.2 Arachis ipaensis
CACACCTTGCATACTCTTCCTCTCTTCCACATTATTCTTTATACACTTTCCTTCCTCCTTCTTCTTACCCAAAAGGCCGAAGCCTCTTTCCCCTATCCCCTCTATCTTTTTCTTTTTCTATTTTTTTTTCTTCTCTTGCTTTACTATTTGCTCAAGGACAAGCAAACTTCTTATGTTTGGTATTGGAAAGCTCCATTTTTTGCTTTCTATACCCTATCTCCATGGCACCAAAGACCGGATAATCCTAAAGGAAAAGAAAAGGAAAAGCCTCCGCCTCCGCATCTAAACCATGGGAAATATTAAAATTCCTCACCAAAGCCCATCAAGACTACTTCTATGACGTGGTGAGGAAGAAAAGGGTGATAAGCGAGGTCCCCTTTAGGCTCAAGGAAGATGAGTATCTGGAGATCCTACACCAAGTCCTGAGGCGAGATTGGGAAATTCTGGCTAATTCCATTTCAGAGGTTAGAGTATTATTGGAGCAAGAATTCTACACCAATGCCTGGGTCACCAAGAAGCATGACACTAGTGTGAACCCAGAGCCCAAAAACTGGAGCACCATGATCAGAGGGCAAATCATAGATTTTAGCCCTGAAAGTGTGAGGTAGGCACTGCAATTGCCTCGGTCACGAGGTGACCCACACTCTTACACTCAAAGGGTCAACTTTGACCGACGGCTAGAGCAAGTTCTTACTGATATCTACGTGCCTAGAGCTCAATGGAGAAGGGACGCCCAAGGTAAGCCGTACCAATTGGGTAGGCTTGACCTTAAGCCAGTAGCTAAAGGATGGTTGGAGTTTATCCAATGCTCAATCATCCCTACAAGTAACTGCTCTGAGGGTTACAATTGAGAGAGCAGTGATGATCCACTGTATCATACTCGGCAATGAAGTGAAGGTACATGAGGTAATCCCTCAAGAAATTTACAAAATAGCTGAAAAGCCCTCCACCCAAGCACGGTTGGCATTTTCTCACCTCATTTATCATTTATGTGGAGCAGCTGGAGTTCGCATAGGAGGAGATATCCTAATTGATAAGGAGAGATCCATCACAAGAAAGGGTATGGAGCACACAAGGGAGCCTGCACAAGGACCACAACAGGAACACGTTCCACCACCTCCACAAGAGATCCCAGAGATGCCTCGAGGGATGTACTTTCCTCTTCGTAACTATTCGGATCGATTGAACGTATCTCTAGGGGAGCTAACTTCATTTGTTGATCAGCTTAAGATAGAACATCAAGTCCATCCTATCATCCTCCATCAGATGATGGAAGATCAAAGGAGCATGAGGGAGGAACAGATGAGGCAGGGACGCGACATTGAGGAGCTTAAACGCTCTAGAGGATTCCCCAGAAGAAGCAATGGCCGCCATCACTGAGGTGGTCTAGTTTCATTCTCCCTTTATTTTATTTTATCTTTGTTTTCTTTGTACTCTATTTTTATCTGTTTCTTGTTCTAGTACATGATCACACTTAGGTTTTCTTGTTTTCTTTTTTTTATTTAAAGATGCCTTATGTAATCCCAATCAAGCTTAAAAAGAAAAATTTATTGAAAAGAGAAGCAGTAAAATACATAAGGTCTTGAGTTATATTGCAAGTTGTTCTATTTACCTTAAAGTGGTGGCCTTATCTTTATTTTCTGAATGTATAAATTAACTGTGCATAATTGACATTGGAGTTGAGCATATTGGCTCTTGAAGAACAGTGACGTTAGAAAAGTATTATTGATTCTTTGAAAAATTAAAAAGATTTATTCTGGAAGCAAAAGAAACGGCCAAAAAAAAAGAAAAGAAAAGGAAAAACCAAAAGAAAAGGTCCAAGAATTTGAGCATCAATGGTCAGGAGGGTCAAAATTGGCCTAAAAAGCTCAAAAGAGTTGCTATCCCTAACTATATGCTTGTGGTGTGACAGTGTCAAGTAATCCTTGAGACTGAACATTTAAAGTCGTGACCTAATGCTATAAAGAGTACGCTTAAGGCTCTGAGCACCACTGTCTGGGAATTTAAGCAAACCTAAATTCGAATCCAAACGGTTCCCCTAGTTAAGTGCTTGTGGTGTTTATATATCAAGTGGTAATACCTGAAAAAAAAACACTTAGAGTCACGGCTAGGCTCAAAGGTGCAGACACCAAAAGAAAAAGAAAAGTTGTGGTCAAAAATTAAGAAAAACTTAAAGAGGATCAATAATATCATCCGGATTCTAATTCTGAAGGATGCCAATATTTCTGAGCTTCAAGGAAAAGTGAAATGCCAAACCTATTCGGAAATAGAGAGCTAATAGCCCCATTCAATAAATAGATTTGAGCTTCATTGACAACTCTAAAACCTGATGTATTTTTCTCTTCCATTTGGTCCTATCTTGTTTTTGGTTGCTTGAGGACAAGCCACAGTTTAAGCCCTTTTTCCTAGCATTTTTTATTTGTTTTTAGTTAGATTTTATTAAGTTTTACTATGTTTTAGTGCAAAATTTATCTTTGCATGATACTTTGAGTTTTTGTATTATTTTTATGATTTTAGGTGAATTTTGGGTGAATTTGGCAAATTCTTCTCCAGAGACAAAGAAAGGATATTAGATGCTGTCAATCCTGACCTTCTTGCATTTCAACGAGCATAACTAGAGCTACAAAGGTCCAATTTACGCGGTCTCAGTGGAGTTAGAAAGTTAGCTTTCAAAGCTTTCCAACAATATATGATAGTCTATGTTTTTTTCCAGAATGACTGCCAAAACTAGCGCTAAACCCAAGCTTGGGTGTTTAGCGCCCAAGAACGAGTAGCCCCCAGCGTTGAACGCCAGCCATAGAGCAGAAACTAGCGAGCACACCTCCCCTATGGGTGTTTAATGCTCAGATTGGCGTTGAACGCCAGGAAGCAGCCTAAACGTTCACCAAAGTGGGCTCCAAATTGGATTTAACACTCCCTAGCGTATCTTATCTTATCCTTGTAAATTTTAAATTTAAATTAACATATTTTAAGTTTAGCTTTTACTATTTAAAGAGGAGATCACTTAGGTTTATAGACATTCAGATCCAAATAGATCTTCTCTACTTTTTACTCTGTAAGTTATGAGCAACTAAACCTCCTAATTAAGTGTTCATACTAAGGGTCGAGCTAGGAAAGCTGACCTGAATGAAGACAGAGATGACCGACCTCTTCCCAAAGAGCTCAGCCAAATTGCTATAAGGACCCAACTAGGCCCAAAGCAGAAGATCACACCCCCCTTGAAGGCGGTTGGCCAAAGATAAGGGGACCCACCCCCAAAAAGATAAAGATAAGATAACTAACTTATCTCCAAGGGAGGTCACTCCGCACTACTATAAATATACTGGAGTACCCAGGTAAAACTCATACTCTGATTCTACACAAAAAACCTGCTTAAAGCCCATGCTAACTTAGGCATCAGAGTCTCTTGCAGGTACCACCACCCTCCGGTGACCAAGGATCAACAGCTCCACCAAGATCAGCAAGTCGAACGCAACTGCTCCGACCACCACAACAGATCTCATCGGAGATCGACCTTCAGTTTCAGGTAACCCTCGGAACATTGACGCCGTAGCCGGGGAACCTGGAAGTCATCCCATCCTCATGGTAGATAACCTTGACAACGATCACAACTCCAGTTTGGAAGAAAGAACCCCGCTTAAAAATACGGATCCACATCAAAAGATGTGCCTCAAACTAAGGGGTACAAGCAATCTCCAAACACCGAAATCTTAGATGCCCTCCGCGAACAGTAGAATCGCCTCAAACAGCTCGAACAGGAGGTCAAACATCAATGGAAAGCCGAGAAAGACCTTCCTGAGAACTAGAGGACAAACTCACAAAGCTCGAGGCCGATCTCAAAACCAAAACTACTCATTCTAGTCATGAAGATAACTCCCACAGGGATCAAGATCCATTCACTAAAGAGATCATGAAAGCTAAAGTACCAAAGGACTTCAAAGCTCCTGACATGAATCCATACGATGGTACATCTGATCCCAGCCATCATCTCAGCAACTTTAGAAGCAGGATGTATCTCACAGACGCCTCAGACGCAATTCGATGAAAAGCATTCCCAACTACCCTGACAAAAATAGCAATAAAATGGTTCGACAGTTTACCTCCAAGATCAATCACAAGTTTTGACAACCTAGCCAAAAGATTCCTTGCCAGGTTCTCCATCCAGAAGGACAAGACTAAACATGCCCCAAGCCTGCTAGGATTTAAACAGGGAGATCGGGAAAGCCTCCGCAGCTATATGGAAAGGTTTAATAAAGCATGTCTCGACATGCAAAACCTCCCAACAAAAGTGGCCATCATGGGGCTCATCAACGGCCTGAGAGAGGGACCTTTTAGCCACTCAATATCCAAAAAACATCCAACATCCCTGAACGAGATACAAGAACGGGCAAAAAACTATATCAATATGGAGGAAAATTCTCGATTAAGAGAAGCTTCAAAATCTGGATTCTCCTACACACCTCAAGGTAAGGATAAAGTGTCCAAGAAAAAGGAGGATCAGCCTACTGAGAAACCTCGGAAGTACCACAACTACACTCCGCTCAGAGTGTCCCTTGTGGATGTATACAGAGAGATATGCAACACTGAAAAGATCCCGTCCCTCGTACGTTTAAACATAAAAGGGGAGGAAGAAATCGGACAAAGTATTGCGAATACCACCGAATCTATGGACATTCCACCAACGACTGCTTTGATCTGAAGAACATCATTGAAAAACTGGCGCGAGAAGGGTGACTAGATCGATTCCTAGCCAATAAAGCAGATGAGCCAAGAAAAAGAAGAAGGGATGATGAACCCGAACGTGCTGAACGTCCCAATCACACCCTGGAAAGGCATGTCCATATGATCAATGGAGGATTCGTAGGAGGAGGGATCTCTAAGTCATCAAGCAAAAGATACCTTAAGGAGGTATATCACGTTAGAGGAGAAAGCAGGTTGGTCGACCTCCCCAGTATCACCTTCACTCAAGAAGACACTGCGGGCATCATCCCAGGGCATGATGACCCCATGGTCATTACCATAAGTCTTGCCAATGCCAACCTCCACCGAACGTTAATCGACCAAGGAAGCTCCACAGACATCTTATTCAAATCCGCCTTCGACAAGCTCGGCCTGCAAGAAAAATAACTCAAAGCGTATCCGAATAGCTTGTTCGGACTCAGAGACACCCTGATTCAGCCACTAGGATACATCTCCCTGCATACAACCTTTGGGAAAGGAACTCGGTCTAGGACGTTGAGTATAGACTATATTGTAGTCGACGTGACCTCGGCCTACAACGCATTAATAGGTCGGACAACGTTAAACCAGCTCGCCGCAGTGGCCTCTACTCCACACTTATGCATGAAGTTCTCCACTCAAGAAGGGATCGCTACCATAAAAGGAGACCGGAAACTCGCACGACGTTGTTACAACGAAACTCTGAACCTTAAAGGAGACCCCAGAGGGAAAGAAAGGATCACCATAGAACTCGGAGGAATCCGAGCTCGCGAAGAACTCCGTCCTCAGCCAGAAAGTGAAACTTAAGAAGTTCAAATTGGAGACGATACAAGCAAAGCAATAAATATAGGAGCAAGTTTGAGAGAAGACTTAAAGGAGCTGCTAATAAAGCTCCTAAAAGACAATTCCGACCTCTTTACATGGAAGAATGCTGACATGCCTGGTATCGATCCCGGACTAATGTGCCACAAGTTAGCCGTATACCTAAGGTCTCGGCCAGTACAACAAAAGCATAGGAAGCTCAACCTGGAAAGGTCGCAGGCTGTAGAAGAGCAGGTACAGGCCTTGCTGGCGGTAGGATTCATAAGGGAAGTAAAATACCCACTATGGCTAGCCAATGTGGTGTTGGTTAAAAAGTCAAATGGGAAGTGGCGGATGTGCACCGATTACACCAACCTCAATAAAGCCTGCCCAAAAGATCCCTACCCACTCCCGAACATCGACACACTAGTCGATGCTTCATCAGGCTATCAATACCTCTCCATCATGGACGCTTACTCATGATACAACCAAATCCCACTGAATCAACCTGACCAAGAGAAGACATCATTCTTAACCCCAAAAGCGAACTATTGTTATATAGTTATGCCCTTCGGAATTAAGAACGCAGGGGCTACCTACCAAAGACTGATGAACAAAGTCTTCGCCGATCACATTGGAATGCTAATGGAGGTTTATATAGATGACATGCTGGTAAAAATACAAGGTGAGGAATCGCTATTGTCCGACCTCACTAAAGCGTTCGACACCATAAGAAAACATGGCATGCGACTTAACCACGCAAAATGCACCTTTGCGTAGAAGCTGACAAATTCCTGGGCTTCATGCTCACCCAAAGAGGAATCGAAGCAAACCCAGATAAGTGACAGGTCATACTTCACATGAAAAGTCCGACCTGTGTAAAAGAGGTCCAGTAGCTCAATGGAAGACTAGCGGCTCTATCTAGGTTCCTAGCTAGATCAGCCTTAAGATCTCTCCCCTTCTATGCAATATTAAGGAAGGGAAAAATGTTCGAGTGGACCCCAAAATGCGAACAAACCTTCTAAGTTTTCAAGAAATTTCTGGGGCAACCACCTATCCTTACTCGACCTCGGGAAGGCGAAGAGCTCATACTATACCTCGCCGTAGGGAGTCGGGAAATAGCCTTAGTGTTGATCAGAGAGGACGAAAGTGGGCAACAACCCATCTCTTTCATCAGTAAGGCTCTACAAGGGGCTGAACTAAACTTCCAAAAGATAGAAAAGTTTGCCTATGCCCTCATACTCACTTCCCGACGACTCCGACCATACTTTCAAGCTCACACCATCAGAGTACAGACCAACCAACCCATAAAGGAGATCCTACAGAAAACATACTTAGCTGAAATAATCCTACAATGGGCAGTGGAGTTGTCCGAATTCGACATCAAGTATGAAGTCCGGACAGCTATTAAATCCAAATACCTAGCCGACTTCATCGCAGAGTATACTGACACCCCAGGTACCCCCACAAAGTGGAGCCTTTATGTAGATCGCTCCTCAAACAAAGCCGGGAGTGGCATAGGCATCATTTTAGAGAGCGATCAGGGAACTCAAATCGAGCTATCTTTAAAGTTCAAGTTTCTGGCTTCAAATAATCAAGCTGAATATGAAGCATTACTGGCTGGTTTGAGGCTGGCTAGGGAAGTAGGAGCTCAAAGACTTACCATTTTTAGCGACTCCCAAGTAGTCACTTCGCAAATACAAGGGAGCTACCGAGCCAAGGATACTGTTCATACATCGGTTCGAGCTATAAAGGACCGGGTTGGCCGACCTCTTAGAAGGTTGGCCAACCTTTTAGAGGGGTGGCCCATGACCGACCTCTTGGAAGGTTGGCCCATGACCGACCTCTACACAAAGAGCTCGGCCAAATCGCCATAAGAGGCCCAAGCAGGCCCAAACGAAGGGACACAGCCCAATCTAAAGGTAGCCAAAGCCTAGAAGGATAAAGGTGATTCCCCTTAAAGATAAGATGACTTCACTCAAAGATAAGATAAGATAACTATCTTATCTCCAGAAAGGTCACTCCACACCATTATAAATACACTGGAGCACCCAGGTATAACTCATACTCGGATCCTACTAAAAACCTGCTTAAAGCCCATGCTAACTTAAGCATCGGAGTCTCTTGCAGGTACCACCACCCTCCGATGATGAAGGATCAGCAGCATCTCCAGCTCCACCAGTTCCTCCAGGTTGGACATGACAGCTCTGGCCACCAGATCCAACAAGTCAGACACGACAGCTCCAGCCACCAGTTCCAACAAGTCGAACACGACCGCTTTGGCCACCATAGCAGATCTTATCCGAGATCAACCTTCAATTTCAGGTAACCCTCAGAACATTGGCGCCGTTGCTGGGGAACCTGGAAGTCATCCCATCATCATGGCAGACAACCTTGACAACGACCACAACTCTGGTTTGGTGGACAGAACGCCAAACAAAAACACGGATGCCACCTCCAAAGACACACCTCAAATGGGGGAGATAAGCAACCCCCAAACACAGAAATTTTGGAAGATATCCATGAGCAATAGAATCACCTTAAACAGCTGGAACATGAAGCTGAACATCAACGAGAAGCCAAAAGAGACCTTCGGAGAGAAACAAGACGACGTCGAAAGGTAGAGGACAAGCTCTTAAAGCTCGAGCCGATCTCAAAACCAAGACCGCTCGATCCAGTCATGAAGATAGCCCCCACAAAGGTCAAGACCCATTCACCAAAGAAATCATGAAAGCTAAAGTCCCAAAGGACTTCAAAGCTCCCGACATGACCCCGTACGACGGCACATCGGATCCAAGCCATCATCTTAGCAATTTCAGAAGCAGAATGTATCTCACTGACGCAATAAAGCCTTCCCGACTACCCTAACAAAAACAGCAATAAAGTGGTTCGACAGTTTGCCTCCTAGATCTATCACAAGTTTTGACGACTTAACCAAAAAATTTCTCGCCATATTCTCCATCCAGAAGGAGAAAACCAAACACTCCCCGAGCTTACTAGGGATGAAGCAAGGAGATCAGGAAAGTCTTCGCAACTACATGGAAAGATTCAACAAAGCGTGCCTGGACATACAAAGTCTGCCAACAGAAGCAGCTATCATGGGTCTCATCAATGGCCTACGAGAAGGACCTTTTAGCCACTCAATATCCAAGAAGCACCCAACATCTCTGAACGAGTTACAGGAATGGGCAGAGAAATACATCAACATGGAGGAGAACTCTCGACTAGGAGAGAGCTCAAAAACCGAATTCTCCTAACCCACCACGGGAGAAGGATAAAGAGTCCAAGAAAAAAGAAGATCTACCCAGTGAGAAGCCTAGAAAATACCACAATTACACCCCTCTACGGGTGTCTCTTGTGGATGTTTACCGAGAAATATGGCACACAGAGAAGATCCCACCACCTCGCCCAATCAAAAACAAAAAGGAGGAAATCGGACAGAATACTGCGAGTACCACCGAATCTACGGACATCCTACCGACGAGTGCTTCGACCTAAAGAATTCCATAGAGAAATTGGCAAGAGAAGGGTGATTAGATCGGTACTTAGCCAATGAAGCAGATGAACCAAGAAAAAGAAGAAGAGGTCGGGCGAGTTGAACGTCCACCTCACACCGAAGAGGTCAGAGGAGTTGAACATCCACCTCACACCGAAGAGGTCGGACGAGTGGAACATCCACCTCACACCGAAGAGGTCGGACGAGTGGAGCATCCACCTCACACCGAAGAGGTCGGGCGAGTTGAATGTCCACCTCACACCGAAGAGGTCAGGCGAGTTGAACGTCCACCTCACACCGAAGAGGTCAGACGAGTTGAACGTCCACCTCACATCGAAGAGGTCGAATGTCCACCTCACACCCCTGAGAGACATGTTCATATGATAAATGGAGGATTCGCAGGAGGAGGGATCTCTAAATCATCTTGCAAAAGACACCTCAAAAAGGTATATTAAGGAAGGGAGAGAGGTTTGAAAAGGACAATGGAGTGTGAACAAGCCTTCCGAGATTTCAAAAATTCTTGGGGCAACCACCCATTCTTACCAGACCACGGGAAAGTGAAGAACTCATGTTATACCTCGTAGTGAGAAGTCGGGCAATAGCCTTAGCACTAGTCAGAGAAGACGAAATTGGGCAACAACCCGTCTACTTCATCAGCAAAGCTCTACAAGGGGCCGAACTAAACTATCAAAAAATAGAAAAAGTTTGCCTATGCCCTCATACTCATATCTCGATGACTTCGCCCATATTTTCAAGCCCACATCATTAAGGTTCGAAATAACCAGCCCATAAAAGGAATTTTGCATAAAACAGAATTGGCAGGAAGAATCTTACAGTGGGCAGTCGAGTTGTCCAAATTTGACATTCAGTATGAAGCTCGGACAGCCAGCAAATTACAGTACCTGGCTGACTTCATTACAGAGTTTACTGACACCCCGAAAATCCCTACAAAATGGAATCTCTACGTAGACGGCTCCTCGAACAAAACCGGGAGTGGAGCAGGCATGATAATAGAAAGCAATCAGGGAACCCAAATCGAACTCTCCCTAAAGTTCGAGTTCCCTGCTTCACACAATTAGGCCGAATATGAGGCATTACTAGCTGGTTTGAAGCTGGATAAGGAAGTTGGAGCTCAAAAACTTATCATCTTCAGCGACTCACAAGTGGTCACCTCACAAATAGCAGGGAGCTACCAAGCAAAGGATCCCACCATGAAAAAGTACTTGGATAAAACCAGGGAACAGCTCGGACAACTCGGGGAATATGAGGTCCGCCACATACCTCGGGAACAGATTGTTCGAGCTGATGCACTCTCAACACTAGCCAGTACCAAACCAGGGGACAACAATAGAAGCTTCATCTAAGAAATACCGCAGAATCCGGCAATTTCGGAAGAAGAAAAGGTCTTAGCCATAACAGGTTTGGATCAAGGATGGATGACTCCCATAATTAACTACCTCAAAACAGAAACACTCCCTGCAGATAAGAAGGAGGCGAAGAGGTTAAAACGGGAGGCACAATACTACACCATCATAAACAATACTTTGTACAAGAGAGGGATTTCAACACCACTGTTAAAATGCGTGCCGACTTCCAACACAAAGGAAGTTTTAGAAAAAATACATAGTGGCATCTGTGGCAACCATCTCGGAGCACAAGCTCTCACCAAAAAAGTACTCCGAGCCGGATTCTATTTGCCGACTTTACAAAAGGAAGCAACAGAGTTCGTAAAGACATGTCCACCATGTCAGAAACATGCTAATTTCCACATCGCCCCACCACAGGAACTCATCAGCATAATCTCACCCTGGCCATTTGCAAAATGGGGACTGATGAGCGGATAATTTATACGCTTTTTGGCATCGTTTTTAGTATGTTTTTAGTACATTTTAGTTAGTTTTTATTATAGTTTTATTAGTTTTTATTTAAAAATCACTTTTCTGGACTTCACTATGAATTTGTGTGTTTTTCTGTAATTTCAGGTATTTTCTGGCTGAAATTGAGGGACATGAGCAAAAATCTTATTCAGAGGCTGAAAAAGGACTGCAGATGCTGTTGGATTCTGACCTCCCTGCACTTGAAGTGGATTTTCTGGAACTCTAGAAGCCCAATTGGCGCCCTCTCAATTGCGTTGGAAAGTAGACATCCTGCGCTTTCCAGCAATATATAATAGTCCATACTTTGCCCGAGATTTGATGGCCCAAACAGGCATTCCAAGTCAGCTCAAGAATTCTGGCGTTTAACGCCGGAACTGGCACAAAAGTTAGAGTTAAACACCCAAACTGGCACAAAAGCTGGCGTTTAACTCCAAGAAAAGTCTCTACACATGGAAGCTTCAATGCTCAGCCTAAGCACACACCAAGTGGGCCTGAAAGAAGATTTCTGCATTAATTACTGATTTCTGTAAACCCTAGGCTACTAGTTCTCTATAAATATGACCTTATACTATTGTATTTTCATCTTTGGACGTTTAGTCCCTAGACCTTGGAGGCTGGCCATTCGGCCATGCTTACACCACTATCACTTTTGTATTTTCAACGGTGGAGTTTCTACACACCATAGATTAAGGTGTGGAGCTCTACTGTTCTTCATGAATTAATACAAGTACTATTGTTTTTCTATTCAACTCAAGTCTATTTCTTCTCCAAGATATTCATTCGCACCCAAGAACATGATGAATGTGATGATTATGTGACACTCATCACCATTATCACCTATGAACACGTGACTGACAACCACTTCCGTTCTACATGCAAACAAGCCTGAATGTGTATCTCTTGGGTTTCTAATCTAAGATTAGAACCTTTGTGGTATAGGCTAGAATTATTGGCGGCCATTCTTGAGATCCGGAATGTCTAAACCTTGTCTGTGGTATTTTGAGTAGGATCTGGGAAGGGATGACTGTGACGAGCTTCAAACTCGCGATGGTTGGGCGTGTGACAGACGTAAAAGGATCAATGGATCCTATTCCAACATGATCGAGAACCGACAGATGATTAGCCGTGCAGTGACAGCGTGCGTAGAATATTTTCACTGAGAGGACGAGAAGTAGCCATTGACAACGGTAATGCCCAACATAAAGCTTGCCATGGAAAGGAGTATGAATGATTGGAAGAAGGCAATAGGAAAGCAGAGGTTCAGGAGGAACAAAGCATCTTCATACACTTATCTGAAATTCCAACCAAAGAATTACATAAGTATCTCTATCTTTATTTTATGTTTTATTTATCTTTTAATTATCAATTCTCCATCACCATCTGAATTCGCCTGACTGAGATTTACAAGGTGACCATAGCTTGCTTCAAGCCGACAGTCTCCGTGGGATCGACCCTTACTCACGTAAGGTTTATTACTTGGACGACCCAGTGCACTTGCTGGTTAGTTGTGCGGAATTGTGACAAAGTGTGATTCACGTTTGAGAGCTCCAAGTCCTTTGGCTCCATTGTTGATGATCACAATTTCGTGCACTAAGTTTTTGGCGCCGTTGCCGGGGATTGTTCGAGTTTGGACAACTGACAGTTTATCTTGTTGCTTAGATTATGTACTTTTCTTTTTATTTTTAAGAATGAATTCTAGAGTTTCAAGGTGATGTTCTTATCATCATAAAAGCTGATTGATTCTCATCAATTTAGCTGCGGCCAACCATGTCTAATCTTTTTAGACTGAAGCTTTAGACTAACATTGCATGATTCCTGGAATTCTTATTAAAAGTTTTGAATCTCTTTATTCTCTTTTCCATATGATTTTCGAAAAATCACAAAAAAAATTATAAAATCATAAAAAATCAAAAATATTTTATGTATCTTACTGTCAATTTTTAAGTTTGGTGTCTTGCATGCATTGTTTATTTGATCTTAGTTGCATTTTTATTTTTTCTCAACATTAAAAATTCAAAAATATTTTTAACATTGTGTCTTTTCAAGTTAATAATACAGAGAATTGAAGATTCAGAACATTCAGCAGAGGAATCAAACAGAAAAAGCTGGGCGTTCAAAACGCCCAGTGAAGAAGGAAAACTGGCGTTTAAACGCCAGCCAAGGTACCTGGCTGGGCGTTTAACGCCCAAAAGGGTAGCATTTTGGGTGTTGAACGCCAGAATGGATACCATTCTGGGCGTTTAACGTTGGAAGGACACTAGAGGGAAGATTTTGTTTTTAATTCAAATCTTTTTCAAATTTTCATAATTTTTCAAAATCAAATCTTTTTCAAATCATATCTTTTCAATCATATTTCTTCAAAATCAATTTCTTTACATTTTTTATTATTTTCGAAAATCCTTGCTATAATTAATGATTTACTTTAAAATTTTCAAGTTGTTACTTGCGTATTAAGAAAGGATCAAATTTTAAATTTTAGAATCATATCTTTTAATTTCTTGTTAGTCAAGTAATCAACTTTAATTTTAAAACTTTCTTTTTTAAATTGATTTTCAATCATATCTTCTCAATCATATCTTCTCAATCACATCTTTTTCAAAATTAACTCTCAATCATATCTTTTTAATTTCTAATTTTAAAATCTTTTCAAAAATCACTTAATTTCTTTCCTAATCTTAATTTATGAAAATCTCAATCAAATTTTCAAATTTCTTTTTAATTATTTCAAAATCTCTTACTTTAATTTCAAAAATTCTTCCCCTCTTCTCACATCCTTCTATTTAAGGAACTAACACTCCTCCTCAAGGTGCAATTCAAACTCTATCCCTCTTGATAAGATCGAATTCTCTTCTATCTATCTTCTCCTTCTATTCTTCTTTTCCTCTGACACCTCAAGGAATCTCTATACTGTGACATAGAGGATTCCCTATTTTCTTGTTCTCTTCTCTTTCATATGAGCTGGAACAAAGATAAAGGCATACTTGTTCAAGCTGATCCTGAACCTGAAAGGACCTTGAAGAGAAAGCTAAGAGAAGCTAAAGTACAATTCTCTCTAGAGGGCCTAACAGAGCTTTTCAAGGAAGAAGAAACAATGGCAGCCGAAAACAACAATGCCAATAATGCAAGGAAGGTGCTTGGTGACTTTACTGCACCTACTCCCGACTTCTATGGGAGAAGTATCTCAATCCCTGCCATTGGAGCAAACAACTTTGAGCTTAAGCCTCAATTAGTTTCTCTAATGCAACAGAATTGCAAGTTTCATGGACTTCCATTGGAAGATCCTCATCAGTTCTTAGCTGAATTCTTGCAAATCTGTGACACTGTCAAGACCAATGGGATTGACCCTGAAGTCTACAGCCTTATGCTCTTTCCTTTTGCTGTAAGAGACAGAGCTAGGACATGGTTGGATTCACAACCTAAAGAAAGCCTGAACTCTTGGGAAAATCTAGTCAATGCCTTCTTGGCAAAGTTCTTTCCACCTCAAAAATTGAGCAAGCTTAGAGTGAAAGTCCAAACCTTCAGATAGAAGGAAGGTGAATCCCTCTATGAAACTTGGGAAATATACAAGCAATTGATCAGAAGGTGTCCTTCTGACATGCTTTCTGAATGGAGCATCATAGGTATCTTCTATGATGGTCTGTCTGAACTATCCAAGATGTCATTGGATAGCTCTGCTGGAGGATCTCTTCATCTGAAGAAGACGCCTGCAGAAGCTCAGGAACTCATTGAAATGGTTGCAAATAACAAATTCATGTACACTTCTGAAAGGAATCCTGTGAATAATGGGACAACTCAGAAGAAGGGAGTTCTTGAGATTGATACTCTGAATGCCATATTGGCTCAGAATAAAATATTGACCCAACAAGTCAATATGATTTCTCAGAGTTTGTCTGGAATGCAAGCAGCAACAGGCAGTACTAAGGAAGTTTCCTCTGAAGAAGAAGCTTATGATCCTGAGAATCCAGCAATGGAAGAGGTGAATTACATGGGAGAAACCTATGAAAATACCTATAATCCTTCATGAAAAAATCATCCAAATCTCTCATGGAAGGATCAACAGAGACCTCAACAAGGTTTCAACAACAGTAATGGTGGAAGAAATAGGTTTAGCAATGGCAAACCTTTTCCACCATCTTCTCAACAACAGACAGAGAATTCTAAGCAAGGCCACTCTGACTTAGCAACCATTGTCTCTGATCTAATCAAAACCACTCAAAGTTTCATGACTGAAACAAGGTCTTTCATTAGAAATTTGGAGGCACAAGTGGGTCAGCTGAGTAAGAAAATTACTGAACTCCCTCCTAGTACTCTCCCAAGCAATACAGAAGAGAATCCAAAGAGAGAGTGCAAGGCCATAAACACGTCTCACATGGCCGAACCTGGAGAGGAGGAAGAGGCAGTGATCTCCACTGAGGAAGACCTCAATGGACGTCCACTGGCCTCCATGGAGTTCCCTGATGAGGAACCATGGGAATCTGAGGCTCACACAAAGACCATAGAGATTCTATTGAATTCACTTTTGCCATTCAGGAGCTCTGATGAGTATTCTTCCTCTGAAGAGGATGAACATGTTACTGAAGAGCAAGTTACTAAGTACCTTGGAGCAATCATGAAGCTAAATGCCAGGTTGTTTGGTAATGAGACTTGGGAGGATGAACCTCCATTGTTCATCAAAGAACTGGATGACTTGACTAGGCAGAGATTACCTCTGAAGAGACAAGATCCTGGAAAATTCTCAATACCTTGTACCATAGGCACCATGGCCTTTGAAAAGGCTTTGTGTGACCTAGGGTCAAGTATAAACCTTATGCCTCTCTCTGTAATGGAGAAACTAGGGATCATTGAGGTACAAGCTGCTAGAATCTCACTAGAGATGGCAGACAATTCAAAAAAATAGGCTTATGGACTTGTAGAGGATGTCTTGGTAAAGGTTGAAGACATCCCTGCTGACTTCATAATCCAAAAGACTAGGAAGTGTATGGATGAATCCATCATCCTTGGCAGACCCTTCCTAGCCACAACAAAAGCTGTGATTGATGTTGATAGAGAAGAATTGATCATTTAAGCGAATGAAGACTCCCTTGTGTTTAAAGCTCAAGGATACCCCTCTGTAACCATGGAGAGGAAGCATGAAGAGCTTCTCTCAATACAGAGACAAACAGAGCCCCCATAGTCAAACTATAAGTTTGGTGTTGGGAGGCCACAACCAAACTTTAAGTTTGGTGTTGAACCTCCACGTTCAAACTCTAAGTTTGGTGTTGGGAGGTTCCAACATTGCTCTAAACAATTGTGAGGCTCCATGAGAGCCACTGTCAAGCTATTGACATTAAAGAAGCGCTTGTTGGGAGGCAACCCAATCTTTAACTATCTATATTAAATTTCTATTTTCTTTTGTCATTTTATGTTTTCTGTAGGTTGATGATCATGTGAAGTCACAAAAATAATTGAAAAAGCAAAAACAGAAGGAAAAACAGAATGAAAAACAGAACACCCTAGAGGAAAAACTTACTGGCGTTTAAACGCCAGTAAAGGTAGCAGAATGGGCGTTAAACGCCCAGTCTGGCACCATTCTGGGCGTTTAACGCCAGAAATGGGCACCAGACTGGCGTTTAACGCCAGGAATGGGCAAGAAGATGGCGTTAAATGCCAGGAATGGGCAAGGGGCATTTTGCACGCCACATGGTGCAGGGATGAGATATCCTTGACACCTCAGGATCTGTGGATCCCACAGGATCCCCACCTACCCCACCTCTCTCTCTCTTCTTCACCCATTAACCAATCACCTCAATACCTCTTCCCCAAAAACCCCTCACCTATCAAATCCCACCATTCTCTTCACCACTCACATCTATCCTTCATAAAATCCCACCTACCTCACCATTCAAATTCAAACCACTTTCCCACCCAAACCCACCCATAATGGCCGAACCATACCCCCCCTCCACTCCTATATAAACCCATCTTCACTCCTTCATTTTCACACAACATACACACTACCTATCCCCTTTGGCTGAAACACTAAGCCCCCTCCATCTCCTCTATTTCTTCTTTTTCTACTCTCTTCTTTCTTCTTTTGCTCGAGGACGAGCAACCTTCTAAGTTTGGTGTGGTAAAAGCTAAAGCTTTTTTATTTTTCCATAACCATTAATGGCACCAAAGGCTGGAGAAACCTTTAGAAAGAGGAAACAGAAGGCAAAAGCTTCCACCTCCGAGTCATGGGAGATGGAGAAATTCTTCTCAAGGGTGTATCGAGACCACTTCTATGAAGTTGTGGCCAAGAAGAAGGTGATCCCCGAGGTCCCTTTTAAGCTCAAGAATTGGTTTACAATGGTCCGAGGGAAATACTTAGACTTTAGTCCGGAAAATGTAAGGTTGGCATTCAATTTGCCTATGATGCAAGGAGATGCACACCCATACACTAGAAGGGTCAACTTTGATCAAAGGTTGGACCAAGTCCTCATGGACATCTGTGAAGAGGGCACTCAATGGAAGAGAGATTCAAGAGGGAAGCCGGTTCAACTAAGAAGGCATGACCTCAAGCCCGTGGCTAGGGAATGGTTGGAGTTCATCCAACGCTCAATCGTTCCTACTAGCAACCGATCTGAAGTTACTATAGACCGGGCTATCATGATTCATAGCATCATGATTAGAGAGGAAGTAGAAGTTCATGAGGTTATATTCCAAGAACTCTACAAGGTGGCGAACAAGTCCTCTACTGTGGCAAGGTTAGCCTTCCCTCATCTCATTTGTCACCTCTGCAATTCAGCTGGAATCGACATAGAGGAAGACATCCTCATTGATGAGGACAAGCCCATCACTAAGAAAAGGATGGAGCAAACAAGAGATCCCACCCATGGACAAGAGCATGAGGGAACTCCTCATCATGAAATCCCTGAGATGCCTCAAGGGATGTATTTTCCTCCACAAAACTATTAGGAGCAAATCAACACCTCCCTAGGAGAATTAAGTTCCAACATGGGACAACTAAGGGTGGAGCACCAAGAGCATTCCATCCTCCTCCATGAAATTAGAGAAGACCAAAGGACCAAGAGAGAGGAGCAACAAAGGCAAGGAAGAGACATTGAGGAGCTCAAGCACTCCATAAGATCTTCAAGAGGAAGTACAAGCCGCCATCACTAAGGTGGACCCGTTCTTTAATTTCCTTGTTCTTTATTTTCTGTTTTTCAAAAATTGTGCTTTATGTTTATTTATGTTTGTGTCTTTATTACATGATCATTAGTGTCTAAGTGTCTATGCCTTAAAGCTATGAAAATGAATCAATCACCTTTCTTAAAATGAAAAATGTTTTTAATTGAAAAAGAAAAAGAAGTGCATGAATTTCAAATTTTAAAACAGTTTAATTATTTTGATGTGGTGGCAATACTATTGTTTTTCTGAATGAATGCTTGAACAGTGCATATTTTTGAATTTGATTGTTTATGAATGTTAAAATTGTTGGCTCTTGAAAGAATGATGGAAAAGGAGAAATGTTATCTAATGATCTGAAAAATTATAAAATTGATTCTTGAAGCAAGAAAAAGCAGTGAAAAGCTTGCAAAAAAAGGATATATGTGAAAAAAAAGAGAGAGAAAAGAAAAAAAAGAAAGAAAAAAAAGAAAAGCAAGCAGAAAAAGCCAATACCCCTTTAAACCAAAAAGCAAGGGTGATAAAAAGGGATCCAAGGCTTTGAGCATCAGTGGATAGGAGGGCCCACAGGAATAAAATCCTGGCCTAAGCGGCTAAACCAAGCTGTCCCTAACTATGTGCTTGTGGCGTGAAGGTGTCAAGTGAAAACCTGAGACTGAGCGGTTAAAGTCGTGGTCCAAAAGCAAAAAGAGTGTGCTTAAGAGCTCTGGACACCTCTAATTGGGGACTCTAGCAAAGCTGAGTCACAATCTGAAAAGGTTCACCCAGTTATGTGTCTGTGGTATTTATGTATCCGGTGGTAATACTGGAAAACAAAATGCTTAGGGTCACGGCCAAGACTCATAAAGTAGCTGTGTTCAAGAATCAATATACTTAACTAGGAGAATCAAGAACACTATCTGGATTCTGAGTTCCTATAGAAGCCAATCATTCTGAACTTCAAAGGAAAAAGTGAGATGCCAAAACTGTTCAGAGGCAAAAAGCTGAAAGCGCCGCTCATCTAATTAATACTGATCTTCATAGATGTCTTTGGAATTCATTGTATATTCTCTTCTTTTTATCCTATTTGATTTTCAGTTGCTTGGGGACAAGCAACAATTTAAGTTTGGTGTTGTGATGAGCGGATAATTTATACGCTTTTTGGCATTATTTTTAGTATGTTTTTAGTATATTTTAGTTAGTTTTTATTATAGTTTTATTAGTTTTTATTTAAAAATCACTTTTCTGGACTTCACTATGATTTTGTGTGTTTTTCTGTGATTTCAGGTATTTTCTAGCTGAAATTGAGGGACCTGAGCAAAAATCTGATTCCGAGGCTGAAAAAGGACTGCAGATGCTGTTGGATTCTGACCTCCCTGCACTCGAAGTGGATTTTCTGGAGCTACAGGCATTGGAAAGTAGACATCCTGGGCTTTCCAACAATATATAATAGTCCATACTTTGCCCGAGATTTGATGGCCCAAACAGGCGTTCCAAGTCAGCTCAAGAATTTTGGCGTTTAACGCTAGAACTGGCACAAAAGCTGGAGTTAAACGCCCAAACTGGCACGAAAGCTGGCGTTTAACTCCAAGAAAAGTCTCTACACATGGAAGCTTCAATGCTCAGCCCAAGCACACACCAAGTGGGCCCGGAAGAAGATTTCTGCATTAATTACTAATTTCTGTAAACCCTAGGCTACTAGTTCTCTATAAATAGGACCTTATACTATTGTATTTTCATCTTTGGACGTTTAGTCCCTAGACCTTGGAGGCTGGCCATTCGACCATGCTTACACCACTATCACTTTTGTATTTTCAACGGTGAAATTTCTACACACCATAGATTAAGGTGTGGAGCTCTGCTGTTCTTCATGATTTAATACAAGTACTATTATTTTTCTATTCAACTCAAGTCTATTTCTTCTCCAAGATATTCATTCGCACCCAAGAACATGATGAATGTGATGATTATGTGACACTCATCACCATTCTCACCTATGAATACGTGACTGACAACCACTTCCATTCTACATGCAAACAAGCTTGAATGTGTATCTCTTGGGTTTCTAATTTAAGATTAGAACCTTCGTGGTATAAGCTAGAATTATTGCCGGCCATTCCTGAGATCCGGAATGTCTAAACCTTTTCTGTGGTATTCTGAGTAGGATCTGGGAAGGGATGACTGTGACGAACTTCAAACTCGCGATTGTTGGGTATGTGACAGACGCAAAAGGATTAATGGATCCTATTCCAACATGATCGAGAACCGACAGATGATTAGCCGTGCGGTGACAGCGTGCGTAGAACATTTTCACTGAGATGACGGGAAGTAGCCATTGACAACGGTGATGCCCAACATAAAGCTTGCCATGGAAAGGAGTATGAATGATTGGAAGAAGGCAATAGGAAAGCAGAGGTTCAGGAGGAACAAAGCATCTTCATACGCTTATCTGAAATTCCAACTAAAGAATTACATAAGTATCTCTATCTTTATTTTATGTTTTATTTATCTTTTAATTATCAATTCTCCATCACCATCTGAATTCGCCTGACTGAGATTTACAAGGTGACCATAGCTTGCTTCAAGCCGACAGTCTCCGTGGGATCGACCCTTACTCACGTAAGGTTTATTACTTGGACAACCCAATGCACTTGCTGGTTAGTTGTGCGGAATTGTGACAAAGTGTGATTCACGTTTGAGAGCTCCAAGTCCTTTGGCACCATTGTTGATGATCACAATTTCGTGCACCAGGGACTCGACCTCCTTGGGCCCTTCCCTCAAGGATCAGGACAGGTCAAATTCCTCATCGTAGGGGTAGACTATTTCATAAAATACATTGAGGCAGAGCCCCTAGCTAACGCCACCGCTCAAAGAAGTCGAAAATTCCTATATAGAAACATTGTCACAAGGTTTGTAGTTCCATACTCCATTACCACAGAAAATGGCACCCAATTCACAGACGCAGGCTTCAGAAGATTGGTGGCCGACTTGAAAATAAAGCTCCAATTCACGTCCGTAGAACACCCCCAGGCCAATGGACAGGAAGAAGCCGCCAATAAAGTTATATTAGCCGGGCTAAAATGGAGACTACAGGATGCAAAGGGAGCCTGGGCTGAAGAGCTCCCACAAGTCCTATGGGCATATCGGACAACTCCACACTCCACGACAGAGGAATCACCCTTCCCACTAGCTTATGGAATAGAGGCAATGATCCCAGTAGAAGTCGAAGAAGAGTCCCCCAGAATGATCTTCTATAGTGAAGAGGCTAACTCCCAACTTCAGAAAGAAGAGCTCGACTTACTTTCAGAAATACGGGAAAGAGCTCAGATCAGGGAGGAGGCGCTAAAACGTAGAATGGCCTCAAGATACAATCAAAAAGTAGTACAGCGAAGTTTTGCCAACAACGACCTCATCCTAATCCGAAATGATATTGGAACAAGTCGACCTGGAGAGGGAAAACTCGCAGCAAACTGGAAGGGACCCTACCGAATCATAGAAGTACTCGGAAATGGCTACTACAGGCTGTCCGAACTCGAGGGGCAAGAGCTGCCAAGGTCATGGCACACCTACAACCTAAGAAGGTATTATAGTTAGGAGGTAATGAAAATCTTAGGATAAGGTGCACTCTTTTTCCTGAAAAGGTTTTTTAACGAGGTGCCGAACCAAGATCTATGAACTACCTGACTTAGAAGGATAAAGCACCCACATGTATATATTTGCATATTTCCTATTTTGAATGCAGTTTTTTCAGATTCTCTACAAATCCTCTTTATCAAGACGCATTAATCTGAAACGCAAGAATTCATCACCCGATTATAAAGTTACAGATCGGCAAAAGTGAAAACCAAAACTCACTGCTCGATCATGATAAAGCCGGCAAAGATGAAAACCGAATTCATAAAAGGTCAGGCGAGGATTAAAATCGGCAAGAGGAAAGTGACAAAAAAAGAATAATGCAAGAAGTTATAAAAAGCGATCCATGAATAGAGACTTGACGAGGTTTGAAACAAAAAATGGATTGCTAGAAATAACTTAGAATGGACCGACTTAAAAGAAGTCGGACCAAATCAAAGCGACGAAAAGTTATAAAAAGTAACCCATAAAAAAGAGGCCTGGCCAGCCCTGAAAATGGATTACTAGAAATAACTTAGAAGGGACCGACATGATGAAGTCGGCCCGACTATACTACAAAAAGTTATAAGGAAGTAATCCATAAAAAAAGACCTGACAAGGTCCAAATAAAATGGATTACTAGAAATAACTTAGAAAGGGACCGACATGATGAAGTCGGCCCGACAATACTACAAAAAGTTATAAGGAAGTAATCCATAAAAAGAGACCTGACAAGGTCCACATAAAATGGATTACTAGAAATAACTTCGAAGGGGCTGACATGAAGAAGTCGGCCCAAGCCAGCTAAAGCTACAAGATTATAAAAAGTAATCCATAAAAAGAGACCTGGCAAGGTCCAACCAAAAATGGATTACTAGGAATAACTTAGAAGTGACCAACATAAGGAAGTCGGCCCAAGCCGATTAAAGCTACAGAGTTATAAAAAGTAAATCCATAAAAAAGAGATCCGGCAAAGCCTGATTAAAAATGGATTACTAAAAATAACTCAGAAAGAATCGACAAGCGAAGTCAACCAACGAAAGCTACAGATTGGACCGACAAGAGAAGTCGGACCAACGAAAGCTACAGCTCGGATCGACACGAGAAGTCAGACCAACGAAAAGCGTGCACTAAAAGGGACATAGCTCCGCCCACAAAGCCACGGCTCCACGACAAGGCTATCAAAATTGTTCAGACCAACTAAAAAGGTTTTACCAAGAACACTAAAAAGTTGTCGGACAAGTTAGCCCCAAAGGTCATCCCGCCTAAACAGAAGACAGACTAAAAAAGATCTAATCAAAAAGAGGTCGGACAGCAAAGTACCAACACTCTATAAACATCTCACAAAGGCCAAGGAAAGGTCAAAAGACCAAAGCCAGAAGTGCTTCGCTGAAAGGTACAAAGTCTTGAAAAAAGACACTACTTAAAAAGCGAAAAGCACGGCCTCAAAGACGGAGCTAAAAAGTCGTCCAAACAAACTATAAAAAGGTTCCCCATCGAAACACTACCTAAAAAGTTGTTGGATTATGACTAAAAAGCCCGAGCAATGAAGACAAACAAGTCTGAAGAAGGCTGAAAATACCTCTCATCAAACTAAAAAGGGCAATACCAGACTCGCACAAAGGAGAAACTACTCAAGATCGACCAAAGTCGGGATGCTTGAGCACGACTTCCTCAAAGAGATCAAAGCTCTGAAAGCACGATCTCACGGAAAGGTCTGAACTCAAGCAGGGGCACTGTTCATAGATCGGTTCGAGCTATAAGGGACCGGGTTGGCCGACCTCTTAGAGGGTTGGCCGACCTCTTAGAGAGTTGGCCCATGACCGACCTCTTGGAAGGTTGGCCCATGACCGACCTCTTGGAAGGTTGGCCCATTGCCGACCTCTTCACAAAGAGCTCGGCCAAATCGCCATAAGAGGCCCAAGCAGGCCCAAACGAAGGGACACGGCCCAATCTAAAGGCAGCCAAAGCCTAGAAGGATAAAGGCGGTTCCCCTTAAAGATAAGATGACTTCACTCAAAGATAAGATAAGATAACTATCTTATCTCCAGAAAGGTCACTCCACACCATTATAAATACACTGGAGCACCCAGGTATAACTCATACTCGGATCCTACTAAAAATCTTCTTAAAGCCCATGCTAACTTAAGCATCGGAGTCTCTTGCAGGTACTACCACCCTCCGGTGACGAAGGATCAGCAGCATCTCCAGCTCCACCAGTTCCACCAGGTCAGACACGACAGCTCCGGCCACCAGATCCAACAAGTCGGACACGACCGCTCCGGCCACCACAACAGATCTCATCCAAGATCGACCTTCAGTTTCAGGTAACCCTCAAAACAGATACCACCATGAAAAAATACCTTGACAAAACCAAAGAATAGCTCGGACAATTCAGGGGATATGAGATCTGACACATACCCCGGGAACAGAATGTCCGAGCCGATGCACTTTCAAAACTAGCTAGCACCAAAAGAGGGGGCAACCAAAGAAGCCTCATCCAAGAAACTCTCCGAAATCCATCAACCATGGAGGAAGAGAAGATCCTAACCATCTCAAGACAGGATCAAGGATGGATGACTCCCATAATTAACTATCTCAAGTCAGAAACACTCCCAGCAGACAAAAAGGAGGCAAAAAGGCTAGTACGAGAAGCTCAGTACTACACCATAATACAAGACGTCCTGTATAAGAGGGGAATATCCACACCCCTTCTAAAATGCGTCCCGACCTCCGCTACAAAGGAAGTTCTCGAAGAAGTCCACAGTGGCGCGTGTGGAAATCACCTCGGAGCACGAGCACTTGCTAAAAAGGTACTCCAAACGGGTTTCTACTGGCCGACCTTATAAAGGGAAGCAACAGAATTTGTCAAGACATGCCCACCCTACCAGAAGCACGCCAACTTCCACACAGAATTTGTCATATGTATACACTCTTGTTCATATTTCTATTTTTTATTATCATTTGAATAAAGTTTTCAGATTCCCTAAAAATTTTCCTACCAAGACGCATTAATCTAAGCTCATAAAACGTAAAAATTCATTGTCCGATTACAAAGAGGTCGGCAAGGTGAAAACAAAATTCATTGTCTTATTATGAAGAGGTCGGCAAGGTGAAAACCAAATTTATCGTCCGATTAAAAAGAAGTCGGCAAGGTGAAAGCGATAGAAGCAGATTAATGCAAGTTATAAAAATTAACCCATAAAAAGCGACCTGACGAGGTCTGACTAAAAATGGATTACTAAAAATAACTTAAAAAGGCCCAACAGAGAAGTCGGACCAAAGAAAGGATCACTAAAAAGGGACAAAAATACCTTAAAAAGGTCCGAGCTGCTTCGCTATAAAGGTACAAGTCTTGCAAAAAAGACACTACCTAGAAAGCAAAAGCACAAGTCAAGACGGCACTAAAAAGTCATCCAAACAAACTGTAAAGAAAAGGTTCCTAATCGGAACACTACCTAAAAAGTTGTTGGAACATGACTAAAAAGCCCAAATAACAAAGCCCTACAGGTTGACATCAGCCAAGAAAAGGCGCAAAGCACAATCTCAAAAGAGCAATCCAGAAGGTTGAGAAACAACTTAAGGCTCAAAAGGGAAACAGCTCCACTCAAACAATGGACTAAGGCTACGAGGAAGTCGACGACTAAAAAAGTTCTATAAGAACACTAAAAAGTCATCAGACAAGTTAGCCCGGACACAAAGGATCACCTCGCCCATGCAAGAAGAAAGGCATAATCTAAAAAGGGCCAAAGAGGTCGGACAGGGGAGGTACCAAACCTCTGTAAAAATCCACAAAAGCTGCAAGGGTATGGTCAACATATCAGAGAAACATATTCATCATAATAAAGCATTAAAGACTCAAAAGGCCATCCAAAAAGGCAGCCTCAGAGTCTAAAGTGTTTTGTGTTTTAAAATGAAGTTGCTAAGAAGCAACCAAATGTCATCAAAGTCACCCACAAAAAGATGTACAAAAAGCTAAGTTCGAAAGTCCACAAACTGGACTATAATACAAAGCACAAGAAAATTATAAAGGATCTAAATTCTCCCGAGTAGTAGCATCCTTGGCTGGAGGAGGCGGAATGGTCGCGATCAGGACGGCATCGACAGTTCCATCAGGACGATTCAGGATCTGCACGTCGGGATCGGACTCTGGTTGGTCGACCTCAGAGGGGGCGGAAGAGGCTGAAGTAACTGCAGCTTTACCAGGTGGCACAAGAGGAGGACTCTCATCTTCATCATCTGGGGCAAGCACGATCTTGCCGTCCTCCACTACGTTATCCAAACTGAATAAAGTGAGGTCGAGCTCGGGGGCAAGAACTAGGACTTGGGCTTTCAAGTTCTCATATGCATCAGTCTCCTTAAGCTCCAGCAGCTCGCCATAAGTTCGAGTATAGCTCTCCTTATATTTTTTCGCCGCCTCCTTCGCTAGGTTTGTAGCAGCCTCAGCAGCAGTAGCTCGGGATTTCTTCCTCTCAACATCCAATTCCAATTTAATCACCCTAGCGTCAAGCTCATCCTTCAAACCCTTGATTCTATTGAATTCGGACTTGGGATCCTGCATAAAGGATTTAGTCACATGGATTGGAGAACCCTGGACCGTACGGAACAAAGCCGTACCCATATGGGTCATCCGAACATTGTTGCTGGTGATGAAATCCAAGTGACGAAGGATGGACACGTCATCCATTGGAAGTTGGCCATAAGGAGCAATCTGTTCATCAACAAATCCTACGGCGTCAAAATCCTGGGCATCCAAGTTATAAGGACCAACAGTCTTTTGCTGTTTCGGAGGAGGACCAGCAGTAGGAAAAGAGGTAGCACCGGAAGTCGGTTGAACTGGGTCAGAAGGAACCGTTCGGTCTTGAGGGGTCAGAATGACCTTCCTCGGCCCAGAAGCACCCGAGGTCGGCTTCTTTGGAGGTAGTTGGGAAGACCCTTCAGTAGGAGTTTTTGCAGACAGATTCTCTGCAGCTGTCGCCTTTTTTGCCCTACGAAAGGCCTTCATGGAATCTGAAGACTTCACCATTTCTGAAAAAGAAGCCAGCAAAACCACGTAAGAAGTGGATAAATCGGCAAACAAACAAATTCTCTGTAGTGTCGCCTTCTTTGCCCTACGAAAGGCCTTTATGGAATTTGAAGACTTCACCATTTCTGAAAAAGAAGCCAGCAAAACCACGTAAGAAGTGGATAAATCGGCAAACAAACAAAGAAAAGAAAAGCTAAAAAGATGTCGGCCACTACCCAGCTCAGCTCGAAGAAGGGAAGGATCTCCCAGAAACCTCTTTGTATCCAAGTGAGGGGGCTCCCCCAAGTTCTCCTCTAACACACCCACAAAGGCTTGTTTTAACTTGCTTAGGCTCTCCCAAGAGTACTTAGTTACTACTGGATTCTTTTGCCACGATAAAGGGAAGGTGGGTTCATTATTTTCATCTAAAAAGAAGGGCCGAGCTCCCTCAACAGCTCGGACCTTGAAGTAATAGTTCTTGAAGTCGCGAAAAGACTCATCATACATCGAAAATACTTTCTTCCCTTGAGAAGCTCAGAAAGAAATCCAAGAAGCTTTCTTCTTAGCTACCCCAGGCTTTGTCAAAATAAAAAGATATAGAAAAAGAGTTTGGGTAGGTCGAACTCCCAATTCTTGGCACACCAGTTGAAAACTTTTAATGAAACCGCATGAGTTCGGATGGAGCTGGGAAGGGGCTACATTGCAAGAACACAACAGGTCGGTCTTGAAAGCGGTAAAAGGGATGGTGATATTCAATTGACTAAAAAAGTAGTCATAAGCATAGAAGAAGGGTCGTTCCCCCTGAGTCAAAGGAGGAAAACTAACCCTCTCCTCAGGGTCAGGCGACACCAACTCATAACTATTCTCCTCATCCCTATTTCTACAAATTCTATGAAACCTCCTAAGTCGCACACGGTACTCGGGGTCAGCCACAGTAACACACATTAAAACTATGGAGTCCAGCCAGTCAGACATGCCGTTAGGAATCTTAGTAGACATCTCAACAATGTTTTTGCGGGAAGACATAGGCCAACTATTCCTACAGTAAGAAAAAAGAAAAATTGGATTACTGCCAAACAACTCGTGCAAATAAGGAAACAACTCGGACAAATAAAAGTAAACAGCAAGTATTAGATTCGGCAGTAAAAGGGAGACCCCAGGACTCACACTAAAGTCCAGGGGCACCCTTTGGAGGCAACAACAAGGCAAGAACGCCAGAAAAAGGGAAAGTCGACAGTCTATGCCCTAACACCTCTCAATAGAAAAAGAGATCAATCCTTTCCTGGTAACATCACTCCATACAAGCAGCAAGAAAGCCATCATCATCAACAAAAATCATCAAAAGCTACAACCTTTTTAACCAACAGTTCATTACCAAAGCTACAACCTTTCTCTACCAACAGTTCAAACAAAAACTTTGTACAAGAAGAGGTCATGCAAGGATGAAAAGAGACAGGAACAGCGACAAACTAAAAAGCCCTAGGGAAGCAAAAACTACCAGAAATACAAAATGCGCACATCACAGTGACAATCAGGCACAAAGATGCAATATTTTACAGAAAAAATCAAAGATTCTCAAGGCAAACTCAATAAAAATTAAAACTTTGCAAGCATGTAAACAATAAAAGAGACTATCAAAGCATAAAAGAGGAAAAAGAAAACACCAATCTGCAAGAAGAAGAAGAAAAGAATGAACAAATGGCTCAGACGAAAGCGACGGCAAACACGCACCAACAAAGCGCTTTTCGAACAAGATAGAGGCATGAGGGGCGTGGAAACGGAAGAAGTCAACATCAAAGGAGCAAAGATGAAAAGGGGAGAAGAAACTGAAAGTGAGAATAAAAGCTTCTTTCCTTAATTTCAAAATGAAGAACGACGAGGGAAAAGAGGAAACGGCAAGAAGTAAATGGGCCTTAAAATCCCTCGCACATTCCCTAGGTAGCGCAACGCGTGATACAATTAAAAAAGAAAGAGAAAAACGCTTCGCATTCAAACAGAAGCAAGCCTGCCAAAAGTTACACCAGAGGCCAACCAAAAGCTAAATGCTCGAGCACGACTTCCTTAAAGGGGTCGAAGTCTAAATACACGACCTCAAGGGAAATATCGAACTCGAGTAGGGGCACTATTCATACCATGAGTCGAGCTAGGGGAGCCGACCTGAATGAAGACAGAGATGACCGACCTCTTATAAAGGTTAGTCGCAACCGACCTCTTCCCAAAGAGCTCAGCCAAATTGCTATAAGGGCCCAACTAGGCCCAAAGCAAAAGATCACAGCCCGCTTGAAGGCGGCTGGCCAAAGATAAGGGGACCCTCCCCCAAAAAGATAAAGATAACATAACAAACTTATCTCCAAGGGAGATCACTCCGCACTACTATAAATACACTAGAGCACCCAGGTATAACTCATACTCTGATTGTACACAAAAAACCTGCTTAAATCCCATGCTAACTTAGGCATCGGAGTCTCTTGCAGGTACCATCACCCTTCGGTGATCAAGGATCAGCAGCTCCACTAGGATCAGTAAGTCGGACGCAACTGCTCCGACCACCACAACAGATCTTATCCGAGATCGACCTTCAGTTTCAGTTAACCCTCGGAACATTAAGGTTAGGAGCTCTATTTATTTTTATGGATTAATATTATTACTTTTCTATTTTAATATATGTTTGATTCAATTCTAAGGTGTGTTTTCAACAAAGGAATTAGATAACTCAAGCATCACTAATTACTCTACCTAGGCCAAGAGGAACAAATTCTATACTAAAATCCAACCAAGCATTTTATCAAACACTTGGAAGGAATAAAAAGGAAAGCATGGTAAAATTGTATGGAAAGTAAATCTACACTACTCAATTGCAAGGAATTAAACAACAACAAATCAAATGAACAATAAAGGAACATGAATCATAAATTGCATTAAAGAAAAATGGAAGAACAAAAAAATGCATCAACATAAAAGTAAGGGATTACAAGAATTAAAAGCAAAACTAGAGAGAGGAAATGTAGAAGGAGGAGAATTACAAAGAGAAAAGTAAATCAAATCATGAATTAAACCTAGATCTAAGAATTCTTAATCTAGATCTAAAACCTAATCCTAATCCTAGAGAGAAGTGAGAGCTTCTCTCTCTAAAACTAACCTAAACTAAACTAATGATCAAAAGTATGTAAAGTATGTTGATTCCCCTTCAATTCTTGGCTTAAATAGCATTAGAAATGTGTTGGGTTGGGCCCACAAGGCTTTAGAATTCGCTGGCCACGTATTGCTTTAAATGGATCATATGGTAGCAACGATGCGTGCGCGTACAGTGCATGTACGCATCACCATACGATTAGAAACTATGGCAAATCTTATATCGTTTCGAAGCCCCGGATGTTAGCTTTCCAACGCAACTAGAACCGTATCATTTGGACCTCTGTATCTCAAGTTATGGTCGTTTAAGTGCGAAGAGGTCGGCCTGATAGCTTTTGCGATTCCTTCATTTCTTCATGAGTTCTCCATTTTTACATGCTTTTCCTTCATTCCCTTGATCCAATCTTTGCCTCCTAAATCTGAAATCACTTAACACACATATCAAGGCATCTAATGGAATCAAAGGTAAATCAAGATTAAACAATTAAGGACCCAAAAAAATATGTTTTCACTCTTAAGCACAATTAAAGGAGAATTTACAAAATCATGCTATTTCATTGGATAAATGGGAGAAAGATTGACAAAACCCTCTAAATTCAACACAAGATAAACCCTAAATATGGGGTTTATCAAGACTTTATAGATTGCCACCTTCAGCTGGTGGATCATCCGGCAACTGCAATTGAAGAAGAGTTTTTGCCCTGCTCTATCCATTACGGCATGTTCCTTCTTCTGCTTCCCTTGTTGCTTATGATGACTCATCCATGAAGAAAAGAATATAGTAAGACAAGTAAATTCTAAGACAAGGAAACATAGATTGTTGGACTGATGTAATAATCACTAAAATGAAGTGCAATTAATCAGTATGTGACATTGATGAAAATAAGTGTGCGACTACTAAGTTTGCACGCAGTTTAGAACTCACACACTAGCATTGAAAGCTATCTCACAATTACACAAAAGAAGTATGCACTTCTAATGTGCTTGAGATATGATGAGCGGATAATTTATACGCTTTTTGGCATTATTTTTAGTATGTTTTTAGTAGAATCTAGTTACTTTTAGGGATGTTTTTATGTTAAATTCACATTTCTGGACTTCACTATGAGTTTGTATGTTTTTCTGTGATTTTAGGTATTTTCTGGCTGAAATTGAGGGACTTGAGCAAAAATCAGATTCAGAGGTTGAAGAAGGACTGCTGATGCTGTTGGATTCTGACCTTCCTGCACTCAGTGGATTTTCTGGAGCTACAGAACTCAGAATGGCGCGCTTCTAGTTGCGTTGGAAAGTAGACATCCAGGGCTTTCCAGCAATATATAATAGTCCATACTTTGGCCGAGTTTAGACGACGTAAAAGGGCGTTGAACTCCAGTTCTACGCTGCAGTCTGGAGTTAAACGCCAGAAACACGTCACGAACCAGAGTTGAATGCCAGAAACACGATACAACCTGGCGTTCAACTCCAGAAAGAGCCTCTGCACGTGTAACATTCAAGCTCAGCCCAAGCACACACCAAGTGGGCCCC
>NC_029794.2:84228712-84308556 GCF_000816755.2 Arachis ipaensis
ACGAGTGCTGGGCGTAGTGACAGACGCAAAAGGAGGGTGAATCCTATTCCAGTATGATCGAGAACCTCAGATGATTAGCCATGCTGTGACAGAGCATTTGGACCATTTTCACAAGAGGATAGGATGCAGCCATTGACTACGATGAAGCCTCCAGATGATTAGCCATGCAGTGATAGCGCATCGGACCATTTTCACAGAGAGGATGAAAAGTAGCCATTGACAATGGTGATGTCCTTACATAAAGCCAGCCATGGAAAGGAGTAAGATTGATTGGATGAAGACAGCAGGAAAGCAGAAGTTCAGAGGAACGAACGCATCTCCATACACTTATCTGAAATTCTCACCAATGATATACATAAGTATTTCTATCTTTATTTTCGGTTCATTTATCATTTATTTTCGAAAACTCCATAATCAACTATTATCCGCCTGACTGAGATTTACAAGATGACCATAGCTTGCTTCATACCAACAATCTCCGTGGGATCGACCCTTACTCACGTAAGGTTTATTACTTGGACGACCCAGTGCACTTGCTGGTTAGTTGTATCGAAGTTGTGAATGAAAAACGATTTATTAAGACGTGCGTACAGAGTTTTTGGCGCCGTTGCCTGAGATCACAATTTCGTGCACCAAGTTTTTCGCGTCGTTGCCGGGGATTGTTTGAGTTTGGACAACTGACGGTTCATCTTGTTGCTCAGATTAGGTAATTTTCTTTTTGTTTTATTTTCAAAAGTTTTTCAAAAAAAAAATATTTTCAAAAAATTTTTCAAAAATTTCTCCTTTGTTTTCGAAAAAAAAAATATTTTAAAATAAATGTTTTCAAAAATATATTTTTCTTCAGAATTTTTAAGAATGAATTCTAGTGTTTCATGATTATTTGTTGAATCCTGGCTGGCTGTAAGCCATGTCTAATCTTTTGGACTGGGGTTTCAACTTATCATCCCAAGAGCTTGTTGATCTTCACACACTTAGTTGCTCTATACATGGAAAGTATAAATATCCTCTAAAGCTTGGCTGGCTAGTAAGCCATGCCTAACCCTCAAATTGGAGCTTTAGACTAAGAGTGCAAGATTCCTGGAATTCATATTAAAAATTTTGGAATCCTTATTTTTTCTTTCTCAAATAATTTTTGAAAAAAATCCAAAAAAAATTAGAAAATCATAAAAATAAAAAATTTATTTTGTGTTTGTTGTTTGAGTCTTGAGTCAAATTGTAAGTTTGGTGTCAATTGCATATTCATTTTGCATTTTTCGAAAAAAATCATGCATTCATGGTGTTCTTCATGATCTTCAAGTTGTTCTTGGTAAATCTTCTTGTTTGATCTTGATGTCTTCTTGTTTTGTGTCTTTTCTTGTTTCTCATGTGCATTTTTGCATCCATAGAGTCTAAGCATCAAAGATTTCTAAGTTTGGTGTCTTGCATGTTTTCTTTGCATATAAAATTTTCAAAAATAAGTTCTTGATGTTCATCATGATCTTCAAAGTGTTCTTGGTGTTCATCTTGACATTCATGGCATTCTTGCATGCATTCATTGTTTTGATCTAAAAATTTTCATGCATTGCATCATTTTCATGTTTTTCTCTCTCATCATAAAAATTCAAAAATCAAAAAAATATCTTTCCTTTTTTCTCTCATAAATTTCGAAAATTTGGATTGACTTTTTCAAAACTTTTTAAAATTTAGTTGTTTCTTATGAGTCAAATCAAATTTTCAATTTAAAAAAATCTTATCTTTTTCAAAATATTTTTCAAAAATCAAATCTTTTTCATTTTTCTTAGTTATTTTCGAAAATTTTAAAAATTTTTTTCAAAAATCTTTTTCTTATCTTTATCACATAATTTTCGAAAATAACATCATCAATTAATGTTTTGATTCAAAAATTTCAAGCTTGTTACTTGCTTGTTAAGAAAGATTCAAACTTTAAGTCCTAGAATCATATCTTGTGATTTCTTGTGAATCAAGTCATTAATTGTGATTTTAAAAATCAATTCTTTTTAAAAACTAATTTCAATCATATCTTTTCAAAAATATCTTTTTATCTTATCTTTTTCAAAATCATATCTTTTTCAAAAATTTGATTTTAAAATATCTTTTATAACTTCTTATCTCCTTATCTTTTCAAAAATTGATTTTCAAATTTGTTTCAACTAACTAACTAACCTTTTGTTTATTTCTTATCTTTTTCAAAACTACCTAACTAACTCTCTCTCTCTAATTTTCGAAAATATCTCCCTCTTTTTCAAAAATTCTTTTTAATTAACTAATTATTTCAAATTTTAATTTTAATATTTCTTCTTTTTCGAAAATCACTAACCATTTTTCAAAAAAAAATAATAATAATAATTTTCGAAAATCCTTCTCTCTCATCTCCTTCTATTTATTTATTCATCTACTAACACTTCTCTCCCATCCAAAAATTTGAACACTACCTCCCTCTCTGTGTTCGAGTTTTTCTTCTTCCCTTCTTTACATTACATTCTTTTCTTCTTCTACTCACACAGGGGAACCTCTATACTTGGGTAAAAAGGATCCCTATTATTATTTTTTTCTGTTCCCTCTTTTTCATATGAGCAGGAGCAAGGACAAGAACATTCTTGTTGAAGCAGACCCTGAACCTGAAAGGACTCTGAAGAGAAAACTAAGAGAAGCTAAATTACGACAATCCAGCAAGCACCTTTCAGAAATTTTTGAACAGGAAGAGGAGATGGCAGCCGAAAATAATAATAATGCAAGGAGGATGCTTGGTGACTTTACTGCACCTAATTCCAATTTACATGGAAGAAGCATCTCCATCCCTACCATTGGAGCGAACAATTTTGAGCTAAAACCTCAATTAGTTTCTCTGATGCAGCAGAACTGCAAGTTTCACGGACTTCCATCTGAAGATCCTTTTCAGTTCTTAACTGAATTCTTACAGATCTGTGATACTGTTAAGACTAATGGAGTAGATCCTGAAGTCTACAGGCTCATGCTTTTCCCTTTTGCTGTGAGAGACAGAGCCAGAATATGGTTGGACTCTCAACCTAAGGATAGCCTGAACTCTTGGGATAAGCTGGTCAAGGCTTTCTTAGCCAAGTTCTTTCCTCCTCAAAAGCTGAGTAAGCTTAGAGTGGATGTTCAAACCTTTAGACAGAAGGAAGGTGAATCCCTCTATGAAGCTTGGGAGAGATACAAGGAACTGACCAAAAAGTGTCCTTCTGACATGCTTTCAGAATGGACCATCCTGGATATATTCTATGATGGTCTGTCTGAATTAGCTAAGATGTCATTGGATACCTCTGCAGGTGGATCCATTCACCTAAAGAAAACTCCTGCAGAAGCTCAAGAACTCATTGACATGGTTGCTAATAACCAGTTCATGTACACTTCTGAGAGGAATCCTATGAGTAATGGGACGCCTATGAAGAAGGGAGTTCTTGAAATTGATACTCTGAATGCCATATTGGCTCAGAAACAATTCTAGAAAACAGGCTTATGGACAAGTAGAGGACGTGTTAGTAAAGGTTGAAGGCCTTTACATCCCTGCTGATTTCATAGTCCTAGATACTGGGAAGGATGAGGATGAATCCATCATCCTTGGAAGACCCTTCCTAGCCACAGCAAGAGCTGTGATTGATGTTAACAGAGGCGAATTAGTCCTTCAATTGAATGAGGACTCCCTTGAGTTTAAAACTCAAGGACATCCTTCTGTAAACATGGAAAAGAGGCACACTAAGCTTCTCTCAAAACAGAGTCAACCAGAGCCCCCACAGTCAAACTCTACGTTTGGTGTTGGGAGGCCACAACCAAATTCTAAGTTTGGTGTTGAACTCCCATATCCAAACTCTAAGTTTAGTGTTGGGGAGTCTCAACAATGCTCTGAACATCTGTGAGGCTCCATGAGAGCCCACTGTCAAGCTATTGACATTAAAGAAGGGCTTGTTGGGAGGCAACCCAATTTTTATTTAATTATATTTTTATTAGTTATATGTATTTATAGGTTCATGATCATGTGGAGTCACAAAATAAATATAAAAATTAAAAACAGAATAAAAAACAGCAGAAGAAAAATCACACCGTGGAGGAGGATCTCATTGGCGTTTAAACGCCAATAAAGAGCATCTGTCTGGCGTTGAACGCCAGAACAGAGCATGTTTCTGGCGTTGAACGCCAGAAACAAGCAGCATCCTGGCGTTCAGACGCCAGAAATGCATAGTGAAGAAGAGCTGGCGCTGAATGCCAGAAACAAGCACCTGGCTGGCGTTCAACGCCAGAAATATGCTGCATCTGGGCGCTGAACGCCCAGAACAAGCATCAATTCGGCGTTTAAACACCAGAATTGCATGCAAAGGCATTTTACATGCCTAATTGGTACAAGGATGCAAATCCTTGACACCTCAGGATCTGTGGACCCCACAAGATCCCCACCTACCACCACTCACTCTCTTCTCTCTTCTCAATGTTCATCCTCTCTTCCCAATAAACACTCTTCCCCATAAACCTACCTCATAAACTCCACCTACCTTCGAAATTCAAAATCAATTTCCCACCCAAACCCACCCATATGGCCGAACCTTAACCTCCTCCCTTCCCTATATAAAGCCCTCCATTCTTCTTCATTTTCACACAACACAACCCCCTCTTCCCCTTCTTGGCCAAATACACCTCTCCCTCCTCTCCTCTATATTTTCTTCTTCTTCTTCATCTATTCTTTCTTTTCTTGCTCGAGGGCGAGCAATATTCTAAGTTTGGTGTGGTAAAAGCATAAGCTTTTTGTTTTTCCATTACCATTGATGGCACCCAAGACCTAAGAATCCTCTAGAAAAGGGAAAGGGAAGACAAAAGCTTCCACCTCCGAGTCATGGGAGATGGAAAGATTCATCTCCAAAGCTCATGAAGACCACTTCTATGATGTTGTGGCCAAGAAGAAGGTGATTGATGGTATTTTTGTGGAAAACTGAATTTCCCAAAACACCTAAAACTAACCGGCAAGTGTATCGGGTCGCATCAAGTAGTAAAACTCACTTAGAGTGAGGTCGATCCCACAGGGATTGATGGATCAAGCAACTTTAGTGGGTGATTAGTTTAGTCAAGCTAACATTGAGTGATTTGAGTGACAATTGAAACAACAGAAAGTAAATGACAAGAAGAATTAAAGTGCAGAAAGTAATATTGGACAGAAACTTAAATAGCAGGAAACGTAAATTGCAAGAAATATAAAGGGGAGTGGGTGCTGGAAATTAAAGAAAGCAATAGATCAAGCAACTGGAAATTTAAAGTGCAGGAAATATAAAAGGAACTGGGTGCTGGGAGCAATGTAAATAGAGAAGTAAAATTGCAGTGAATAAGAACTTAGAGCAATTGCAGGAAATGTAAATTGGAAGCAATACAACAGAAAGTAAAAATGCTTGAAAGATTTTAAAAACAGAAAAGCAGTGCTTAAGTTGCAGCAATTTAAAAGTGGTTGAAAATCTTAGGAGTGGAAGAGACTAGATAACAAGTCTAGATCTCAAATCCTTCCTTGATCCAACAAGAATAATTGCAAAATAAAAATGGAAGAGTAAATTGCAGAAGAAGAAAGATGAAAGCAATCAAGGAAACTCAGATTTTATGCAGAAGAGGAATAAGAGATTTCAGATCAAGTGAAACAGAATTCCTTCAATTCTTGA
Source organism: Arachis ipaensis (assembly GCF_000816755.2). Classification (NCBI taxonomy): domain Eukaryota; kingdom Viridiplantae; phylum Streptophyta; class Magnoliopsida; order Fabales; family Fabaceae; genus Arachis; species Arachis ipaensis. Next base: position 84,234,364 of record NC_029794.2, read on the forward strand.
TCCAAAATTCAAAACAGAATGAACTATTATACATCGTTGGAAATCTCTGAATGTCAGCTTTTCAACGCAACTAGAAGCACATCAATTGGACATCTGTAGCTCAAGTTATGGCCCTTTGAAGGAGGCATGGTCATGCTGTAAACGCCCAACTTTTAACTTAGCGAAAATTCTTGCCTCCAAGCTAAGTTTCTTGTACGGCAAAGCTAAGTTCACTTAGTGAACTGAGCTTTGAGTGCTGGTTGTGATTTTTCCTTGATTTGGTCATGGGCCACGCTTTTAAAAGCGTGGCCTAAGGCTCCAAAGTGTGCTCCAACTTTAAAGTGTGCCCCAAAACTCTTTTTTTTCTTCTTTTTGGTTTATTTTGTGCTTTTTGCTTCTTTTTCTTCTTTTTTCCTACAAAATTTTTCAAATCAAAAGATCAAAGAAATATAACATTTAAGCACAAAAGCATTCAATATTTAAGCACAAATCATCAATTTCTTGTATGAAAAAGCATAGAAAAACATGACATGTTGACATGTACAGAAAAATGACTAAAGAAAGTGGAATGAAAAAGTGTCAAATTAAAAAAGAAAAATAAAACTGCAGAGGCATTATGATTATGCAGATAAGTAGTGTTGCTTGAATGAATTGCATAGAAAATAAGTGGCACACCAAACTTAGAATCTTGGTGTGTCACTTTCATTTTTGATTTGATGCAATCATCCAAAAAGATTGAAAATAATTTGTTGCAAGGCAACACCAAACTTAGAATGTAACCATATGCCAATTTATTGAATTTAAACTAAACAAAGAACGAAAACAAAGCAGAGAAGAAATGTTACCTACGGTTGGGTTACCTCCCAACAAGTGCTCTTTTAGTGTCATTAGCTTGACATGTTGTTCTTCACTTTCTTCCTCTTCTTCCAGTTTGTTAAGAGAAATGACCTTAAGGGGGGAGAAGATTCAGCTAGTGTCCCTTGTCTTGGCCTTTCATCAGCAAGCTTCCTTTTACAAATGGCTTGATTAATCTTGCTTGCTGGATGAGGGACAGGATTGTTTGTGGTTGACCTCCTCTTGAATGTTGTCCTTGGTAGCTTGGTCACAATCCTCTTTTTGGTGCTTTTGTTAATTGCCTTCACTTCCTTGAATCCAAGTCTTGGTGGTTGTGTGATTGTTGGAGTCTTCTTTTCATCAAGAGCCTCTTGTATTGGTGGTTTCCTAAGCTCTTCCTCTGTGCACTTCTCTACTTCACTTGAGTGTGAATTCTCTTGAGTATCTTCCTCCATGTCTTCTTTATGATTTCCCATTAATTCCTTTGGGAGGGAGGTTTCATGTTCCTCTATCACCTCAAGTGCAGTTTTATTTTCAACCGCCTCATTCTTCATTGAAAGTTCACTTGATGCAGTAGCCTCCTCATCTTGCTCTTCCACTTTATCCTTCACATCCATCAATTGATCTTCATTTTCCTTGCTTCGCAGTTCTAAGTATTTCTCTGTGTCCTCCAATTGCTCATCCGTCTCCTGAGAAATGATTTCTAGTTCTCTCCAGAATTGTTGTTGTTTCTCCACAAGTCTGTTGAATCTGGACTCAAACATTGAGAATCTTTGGCTCGTGGAAGTTTGTGTTGGTTGTGAGTCTTGGGATGGTTTTTGTGTTGAGGCATAGTCAAGTGATGAAGAATTTTCAGATGAAAAACTGGAAGGTGAGGTTGGACAGTTTTGCATAAGTGAATTGAAGGCACGTTCAAGTGAAGATGGCTCTTGATAAGTGGAATATGGGTTCTCAAATGTTTTCTGGTTTTGCTCCTCCCAACCACCATTCGAATAGCAGCTTGCATCATTTTGTGGTGGAGGAAGATATCCCATTTGATTCTCTTGCTCATCTTGTGTTTCTGAAACAAATCTCCATGGATTGGAGTGCTCAAACTTTGTATTTTCTTGGTGATACTCCCAGCCACCATTAAAAATTGGTGATGGTGGGTAATATCCCATAAAATTTGTTTGATCATAAGATGAGTTGAACTCCATTTGAATTTTGGAAAACACAACACTAAGGAAAATTGAAATTGCTCATATCAAAGATGAGAATTTCTTAGTGAGGCAAAAACTCAAACACCTTGGTTTCAATTTAAAATAGAAAACAAAAATAAAGAAAATGCTTGATCTAGACTTCTCACCCACTTAATCATTGTTGATCTAAATCAATCCCCGGCAACGGCGCCAAAAACTTGATGGTATTTTTGTGGAAAACTGAATTTTCCAAAACACCTAAAACTAACCGGCAAGTGTACCGGGTCGCATCAAGTAGTAAAACTCACTTAGAGTGAGGTCGATCCCACAGGGATTGATGGATCAAGCAACTTTAGTGGGTGATTAGTTTAGTCAAGCTAACATTGAGTGATTTGAGTGACAATTGAAACAACAGAAAGTAAATGACAAGAAGAATTAAAGTGCAGAAAGTAATATTGGACAGAAACTTAAAGAGCAAGAAATGTAAATTGCAAGAAATATAAAGGGGAGTGGGTGCTGGAAATTAAAGAAAGCAATAGATCAAGCAACTGGAAATTTAAAGTGCAGGAAATATAAAAGGAACTGGGTGCTGGGAGCAATGTAAACAGAGAAGTAAAATTGCAGTGAATAAGAACTTAGAGTAATTGCAGGAAATGTAAATTGGAAGCAATACAACAGAAAGTAAAAGTGCTTGAAAGATTTTAAAAACAGAAAAGCAGTGCTTAAGTTGCAGCAATTTAAAAGTGGTTGAAAATCTTAGGAGTGGAAGAGACTAGATAACAAGTCTAGATCTCAAATCTTTCCTTGATCCAACAACAATAATTGCAAAATGAAAATGGAAGAGTAAATTGCAGAAGAAGAAAGATGAAAGCAATCAAGGAAACTCAGATTTTATGCAGAAGAGGAATAAGAGATTTCAGATCAAGTGAAACAGAATTCCTTCAATTCTTGATCCAAAATTCAAAACAGAATGGAAAACTAAAGAGAGAGAGCAAAATGAAAACTAAAAGTGCAAAACTCCCTATTGGAGCCAGCCTCCATACAATTCGAGCCTCCCTAATGAGATGGAATTGATGCCTTTATATAGGCTTTACAAAGTAAAAAATGAAGTTGAAATGAAAAACAAATTAAATGAAAATCCTAATTCTAGCTTGTTCTTGTGCCTTTGAGTGATGATGTGGGCTTTGCTTGCTTTGGATTTGAAGAGAGATGGGCTTGGTTGGCCTTGATTCAATTTGGTGAAGAATTGAATTTAAGCAACAATTTAAGTTTGGTGTTGTGATGAGTGGATAATTTATACGCTTTTTGGCATTGTTTTTAGTTTGTTTTTAGTAGAATCTAGTTACTTTTAGGGATGTTTTAATTAGTTTTTATGTTAAATTCACATTTCTGGACTTCACTATGAGTTTGTGTATTTTTCTATGATTTTAGGTATTTTCTGGCTGAAATTGAGAGACTTGAGCAAAAATCAGATTCAGAGGTTGAAGAAGGACTGCTGATGCTGTTGGATTCTGACCTCCCTGCACTCAAAGTGGATTTTCTGGGGCTACAAAACTCAAAATGGCGCGCTTCGAATTCCGTTGGAAAGTAGACATCCAGGGCTTTCCAGCAATATATAATAGTCCATACTTTGGCCGCGTTTAGACGACGCAAAAGGGCGTTTAACGCCAGTTCTATGCTGCAGTCTGGAGTTAAACGCTAGAAACACGTCACGAACCAGAGTTGAACGCCAGAAACACGTCACGAACCAGAGTTGAACGCCAGAAAGAGCCTCTGCACGTGTAACATTCAAGCTCAGCCCAAGCACACACCAAGTGGGCCTCGGAAGTAGATTTATGCATCAATTACTTATCTCTGTAAACCCTAGTAACTAGTTTAGTATAAATAGGACTTTTTACTATTGTATTAGACATCTTCGGATCATCCTGGATTGTATTTTTTGATCCTGTGATCTCGTTTTGGGGGCTGGCCATTCGGCCATGCCTGGACCTTTCACTTATGTATTTTCAACAGTAGAGTTTCTACACTCCATAGATTAAGGTGTGGAGCTCTGCTGTTCCTCATGAATTAATGCAAAGTACTACTATTTTTCTATTCAACTCAACTTATTCCGCTTCTAAGATATTCATTCGCACTTCAACATGAATGTGATGAACATGACAATCATCATCATTCCCCCACGAACCCGTGCCTGACAACCACTTCCGTTCCACCTTAGATTGGATGATTATCTCTTGGATCTCTTAATCAGAATCTTCGTGGTATAAGCTAGATTGATGGCGGCATTCATGAGAATCCGGAAAGTCTAAACCTTGTCTGTGGTATTCCGAGTAGGATTCTAGGATTGAATGACTGTGACGAACTTCAAACTCGTGAGTGCTGGGTGTAGTGACAGACGCAAAAGGAGGGTGAATCCTATTCCAGTATGATCGAGAACCTCAGATGATTAGCCGTGCTGTGACAGAGCATTTGGACCATTTTCACAAGAGGATAGGATGCAGCCATTAACTACGGTGATGCCTCCAGATGATTAGCCATGCAGTGACAGCGCATCGGACCATTTTCACAGAGAGGATGAAAAGTAGCCATTGACAATGGTGATGTCCTTACATAAAGCCAGCCATGGAAAGGAGTAAGATTGATTGGATGAAGACAGCAGGAAAGCAGAAGTTCAGAGGAACGAACGCATCTCCATACACTTATCTGAAATTCTCACCAATGATATACATAAGTATTTCTATCTTTATTTTCTGTTCATTTATCATTTATTTTCGAAAACTCCATAATCAACTATTATCCGCCTGACTGAGATTTACAAGATGACCATAGCTTGCTTCATACCAACAATCTCCGTGGGATCGACCCTTACTCACGTAAGGTTTATTACTTGGACGACCCAATGCACTTGCTGGTTAGTTGTATCGAAGTTGTGAATGAAAAACGATTTATTAAGACATGCGTACAGAGTTTTTGGCGCCATTGCCTGAGATCACAATTTCGTGCACCAAGATACTTTAAAGAAAACTTGTAGGTTAAGACAAACAAACAAGTAATAAGGAAGCATGAAATTACTCAAGTAAAAATCAAGCAATTGTGAAATGCATAATGCATGGAAACTGGTTGATGTACAAGAGAATTTAATGAACCAAAGAAAATATGAAACTCACACATCAATCAATGACATACTTTGAAGTTTGTTTGCAGCTCCTAATTGACATAGAGTGTGGAACATGGGTGCTATACAACTTAGTAAAAGAGGGATATAAGTTGAAATCAATCACATAGCAAGCATGGTCCACATAGCTTAAAAAATGCAAAAATATATCACTAGGTAAGCTTACAATCTAATTTCACAATTCCACAATCTCAATGCATCAACTGGTGATGTAAATAAAAACCAACAAAAGCAAGCATCACCTAATAAAAAATTCATCAACTACATACAATTGCCTAATAATAGATAGTGAATTCAAATTACATGGTGGCTAGCTACAACATGCAATATAGAAATCCAACAACATTCTTGAAGGCAATGTCACCGACACTTGGTATGCATAATATTTAACATTCAGAGTTTAATACTGCTGAGCGGATAATTTATACCCTTTTTAGCATTGTTTTTACATAGTTTTTAGTATGTTTTAATTACTTTTTATTATATTTTTATTAGTTTTATTCAAAAGTCACATTTCTGGACTTTACTATGAGTTTGTGTGTTTTTCTATAATTTCAGGTATTTTCTAGCTAAAATTGACGGGACCTGAGCAAAAATCTGATTTAGAGGCTGAGAAAGGACTGCAGATGCTGTTGGATTCTGACCCTCCTGCACTCAAAGTGGATTTTCTGGAACTACAGAAGCCCAATTTGAGCACTTTCAATTGCGTTAGAACGTAGACATCCTGGGCTTTTCAGAAATATATAATAGTCTATACTTTGCCCGAGATTTGATGGCCCAAACTGACATCCAAAGCCAGCCTAAAACTTCCTGGCATAAAACGCCAGAACTATCATAATTCTTGGCGTTAAACGCCCATTTTGGCACCCAGGGTGGCGTTTAACGCCAGCTATAGGTATATGCACGTGAAAGCTTGAAAGCTCAGCCCAAACACTCACCAAGTGGGTCCCGGAAGTAGATTTCTGCACTATCTGCACTTAGTTACTCATTTTCTATAAACCTAAGTTACTAGTTAGTATAAAAACTACTTTTAAAGATTCATTTAGCACCTCATGACATTTTACACTTCATATTGTATCTTCTATGGCATGAGTCTCTAAACCTCATAAGTGGGGGTGAGGAGCTCTACTGTGTTTCAATGGATTAATGCAATTACTACTGTTTTCTATTCAATCACGCTTGATTCTATTCTAAGATACTCACTCGTACTTCAATATAGAGAATGTGATGATCCGTGACACTCATCATTATTCTCATATCTATGAACACGTGCCTGACAACCACTCCCGTTCTATCTGAGCTCAACGTAGTCATTAGGCGACAGCTTGAGAGCGTATCTCTTGGGTATCTAATCCATGGACCGAGTCCGGAGGTTAGAAACTTCGTGGTAGAGGCTAGAACCAATTGGCAGCATTCCTGGGATCCGAAAAGTCTAAACCTTGTCTGTGGTATTCCGAGTAGGATCTGGGAAGGGATGACTGTGACGAGCTTCAAACTTGCGAATGTTGGGCACAGTGACAGTGTGAAAAAGGACAAGGGTCCTATTCCGACGCTAGCGGGAACCGACAGATGATTAGCCGTGGGGTAGCTATACTTGGTATTTTTCATCCGAGACGAGAAATCCGACAGTTGATTAGCCGTGTAGAGATCGTACCTGGTAATTTTCATCCGAGAGGATCATACAGCTTGCCATTGAAGGAAGCCATGCATATTTGGAGAAGAAGACAGTCGAAAGGCAGAGATTCAGATGACAGAGCATCTCCGGAACCTCAGCCTGTTTCTCATTACTGAATCACAAGTACTATTTATTTCATGTTATTTATTTTTCATAAATACAATCACTCTTATCATTAATCTCCTAACTAAGACTTACAAAATAACCATAGCTTGCTTCAAGCCGACAATCTCCGTGGGATCGACCCTAACTCACGTAAGGTATTACTTGGACGACCCAGTGCACTTGCTGGTTAGTTGTGCGGAGTTGTGAAAAGTGTAATCACAATTTCGTGCACCATGTTTTTGGCGCCATTGCCGGGGATTGTTCGAGTTTGGACAACTGACTGTTTATTTTGTTGCTTAGATTAGGAAAAATTTATCTTCTTTTTTGGATTAGAGTCACTAAAATTGAGTCTTGTATTATTGTTTTTGGTTAAAATTTTAAAATCCTTATTTTCTTTTTCTAAATTATTTTTGAAAATTTTTAAAACCAATAACCTCATAATTTAGTCTTCTGTTTGAGTTTAGTTTCATATTTTAAGTTTGGTGTCAATTGCATGATTTTATTTTTCTTTCAATTTTTTTGAATTATATGTTCTTAGTTCTTTATTAATCTTCAAGTTGTTCTTGTTTATTTTCCTTGTTTGATCTTTAGTTTTTCTTGTTTTGTGTCTTTTCTTGTTTTTCTTGTGCATTTTCGAATTATTAGTGTCTAAAGTATAAAAAATTTTTAAGTTTGGTGTCCTTTGTGTTTTTATTTTCTTAAAAATTTCCAAAATTTGTTCTTGGTGTTCATCTTGATATTCAAAGTGTTCTTGGTGTTCATCTTGACATTCAAAGTTTTCTTGTTTGCTTTCTTTGTTTTGATCTAAAAATTCTAAGTTTGGTATCATTTTATTATTTTTCTCTTTCCTCATTAAATTCAAAAATTCAATAAAATGTTTTTTCCTTTATTTGCTCATTATTTTCGAAATTCCTTAGGTTGACTTAGTCAAAATTTTTAAAATTTAGTAGTTTCTTGTTAGGCAAGTTAAAATTTCAATTTTAAAAATTTATCTTCTTAAATCTTTTTCAAAACAAATTCTTTTTCAAATTTTTTTATTATTTTTCGAAAATCCTTTTTTTTTTATTTTTCAAAATCTTTTTCTTATTCATAATTTTCGAATTACTTGTACTATTTTATTATTTTGATTGAAAAGTTTTAAGTTTGGTGTTTCCTTGTTGAGAAAGTTTCAATCTTCAAATTTTAAAATCATATCTTCTTCAAAACTCCCTGACCATTTTCTCTCTCTCCAATTTTCGAAAATCATATCCAAAATTTTTTAAATCTTTTTAATTAATTAGCCATTTGAGTATTCGAATTTTTTTATTTATTTTAATCTATTTTTTTCTTTTAGTTTTCGAAACTTATTTTCTAGTTTCTAAATATTTTATTTTCTTTTCTTTTGAATTCGGTTATCCTTAATTAAATAAAATAAAAACAAAAATATTTTATTTTCTCCATCATGGACCTAAGTGGAAATGAACAATCCAGAAGGACTCTGGGGTCATATGCTAACCCCACTAATGCTTTCTATGGGAGTAGTATCTGTATACCTCCCATCAGAGCAAGCAGTTTTGAGCTGAATTCTCAGCTCATTATCATGGTGCAGCAAAATTGCCAGTATTCCGGTCTTCCACAGGAAGAACCTACTGAGTTTCTAGCACAGTTCTTACGAATTGCTGACACAGTACGTGATAAGGAAATAGATCATGATGTCTACAGATTATTACTCTTTCCATTTGCTGTAAAAGATCAAGCTTAGAGGTGGTTAAAAAATCAACCCACAGCAAGCATAAGAACATGGAAACAGTTATCAGAAAAATTCTTGAATCAATATTTCCCTCTAAAAAGGATGACACAGCTAAGGCTGGACATCCAAGGCTTTAAACAAGAGGATAATGAATCCCTTTATAATGCCTGGGAGAGGTACAGAGGGATGCTAACGAAATGTCCCGCTGAAATGTTTTCAAAATGGGTACAGTTAGACATCTTTTACTATGGGCTTACAGAAAAGGCCCAAATGTCTCTAGTCCACTCAGCTGGTGGATCTATACATATGAAAAAAATAATTGAAAAGACTCAAGAGCTCATTGATACAGTTGCTAGAAATCAATATCTATACTTAAGTAGTGGGTCCTCCATGAAAGAAGAAGCTAATGCAGTACCCACTGAACTTAGTCTTCAAGAACAAATTGCTGAACTCAATCAGCAATTGCTTGTTATAACAAAACAGTTAGCAAAATTTAAAGAGATGCTGCAAGAAACCAAAGATGCTAATGAGAATATGGAAAAATACTTGAATCAGACAAGACAGCAGCTATCTAAACAGATAATAGAAGAATGCTAAGCTATTCAATTAAGGAGTGGGAAGACATTGAATGTCTCAATTCAAAGCAGCAGAAAGCCAAGAAAGGAACAAATGACAGAGGATGACCAACCCACTGCCCAAAATCCCTCTGAGGACAATAAGAGCCCAGAGAGGAATGATTCTGGCGTTCAAACACCAGAAAAGGGTAAGAAAGTGGCGTTAAACGCCCAAGGAATGGCCAGTTCTGGCGTCCAAATGCCAGAAAAGGGTGGCAATCTGGCATTATATGCCCATGCAGCGCCCAATTCTGGCGTTCAAATGCCAATAAGGGATCAGACACCTGAAAGTGCTGATAACAACCCCCTTAAGCAGGCTTCTCCAACCACTTCTGTAGGAAATAAACCTGCAGCAACTAAGGTTGAAGAATACAAAGCCAAGATGCCTTATCCTCAGAAACTCCACCAACCGGAACAGGATAAACAATTTGCCCGCTTTGCAGACTATCTTAGGACTCTTGAAATAAAGATTCCGTTTGCAGAGGCACTTGAGCAAATACCCTCTTATGCTAAGTTCATGAAAAAGATCTTAAGTCATAAGAAGGATTGGAGAGAAACTGAAAACATTTTCCTCACTGAAGAATGCAGTGCAGTCATTCTGAAAAGCTTACTAGAAAGGCTTAAAGATCCCGGAAGCTTTATGATACCATGCACATTAGAGGGTGCTTGTACCAAGACAACTCTATGTGATCTTGGGGCAAGTATCAACCTAATACCTGCATCCACTATCGAAAAGCTTGGTTTGACTGATGAGGTTAAACCAACCCGGATATACCTCCAACTTGCTTATGGCTCCATTAAGATTCCATCAGGCATAATTGAGGACATGACTGTCAAGGTTTGGCCATTTGCCTTTCCCACTGACTTTGTAGTGCTAGAAATGGAGGAGCACAAGAGTGCAACTCTCATTCTAGGAAGACCTTTCCTAGCAACTGGACAAACCCTCATTGATGTCCAAAAAGGGGAGATAACCCTGAGAGTCAATGAGGATGAGTTTAAGTTGAATGCTGTCAAAGCTATGCAGCATCCAGACACATCAAAAGACTGCATGAGCACTGATATTATTGACTCCCTAATGGAAGAGGTCAATATGACTGAGAGTCTCAAATCAGAGCTAGAAGACATTTTTAAAGATGTTCAGCCTGATCTGGAGGAATCAGAGAAAACAGAAGAACCTCTGAAAACTCCTCAGGAAGTGGAGAAGCCTCCTAAACCCTAGCTCAAACCACTACCACCATCCCTAAAATATGCATTTCTGGGAGAAGATGACACTTTTCCAGTAATCATAAGCTCTACTTTAGAGCCACAGTAAGAGAAAGCACTAATTCAGGAGCTAAGGACACACAAAACAACCCTTGGGTGGTCCATAAGTGATCTTAAGGGCATTAGCCTAGTCAGATGCATGCCCAAGATCCTATTGGAGGATGATGCCAAGCCAGTGGTTCAACCACAGAGGCAACTGAATCCAGCCATGAAGGAGGTGGTGCAGAAAGAGGTCACTGAGATACTAGAGGCTGGGATTATTTATCCTATTTTTAATAGCCCTTGGGTGAGCCCTATCCAAGTTGTCCCCAAGAAGGGAGGCATGACAGTGGTTCATAATGAAAAAAATGAACTGGTTCCTACAAGAACAGTTACAGGGTGGCGTATGTGTATTAACTACAGAAGACTCAATACAGCCACCAGAAAGGATTATTTTCCTTTACCATTCACAGACCAGATGTTAGAGAGACTAGCAAGTCATGAATACTACTGCTTTTTGGATGGCTATTCAGGTTACAACCAAATTGTAGTAGATCCTCAGGACCAAGAGAAAACAGCATTCACATGTCCTTCTGGAGTATTTGCCTACAGAAGGATGCCATTTGGTTTGTGCAATGCACCTGCAACCTTTCAGAGGTGCATGCTCTCTATCTTCTCTGATATGGTAGAGAAATTTTTGGAAGTCTTCATGGATGACTTCTCAGTATTTGGAGACTCATTCAGCTCGTGTCTTGACCATCTAGCACTTGTTCTGAAAAGGTGCCAAGAGACTAACCTGGTTTTAAACTGGGAAAAATGTCACTTTATGGTGACTGAAGGAATTGTCCTTGGGTACAAAATTTCAAATAAGAGAATAAAGGTGGATCAAGCTAAGGTAGAGGTAATTGAAAAATTACCACCACCTAACAATGTTAAGGCAATCAGAAGCTTTCTGGGACATGCAGGATTCTATAGGAGGTTTATAAAGGATTTTTCAAAAATTGCAAAACTTCTGAGTAATATGCTAGCTACTGACACGCCATTTATCTTTGACACAGAGTGTCTACAGGAATTTGAGACTCTGAAAGCCAAGCTGGTCACAGCACCAGTCATTTCTGTACCAGACTGGAAATTACCATTCGAACTAATGTGTGATGCCAGTGACCACACCATTGGTGCAGTATTGGTACAGAGGCATAACAAGCTTCTGCACATTATTTACTATGCTAGCCGTGTTTTGAAAGACGCACAGAAGAATTACACAACCACTGAAAAGGAGTTGCTTGCAGTGATTTATGCCATTGACAAGTTCAGATCTTATTTAGTGGGATCAAAAGTGATTGTGTACACTAACCATGATGCTCTGAAATATCTCCTCACAAAGCAGGATTCAACACCCAGACTCATAAGATGGGTATTGCTTCTGCAAGAGTTTGATATAGAAATAAGAGACAGAAAAGGGACAGAGAACCAGGTAGCAGATTACCTGTCCCGGATAGAACCAGTAGTAGGAGCGTCTGATAAACCACTATTTTATGGTTTATCTTGTGCTAATTTGAGTGGTTTTTATCAACTATCTGCTCACTTATTCGTACTAAATGCATGGCTTTACAATTTCCTTCCTGATTTTGTGCTAAGATTGAAAACATGTTTCCTGGGTCTTTAGATTGCTAATTACTAATTCTCCCTTTATACCATTTGATGTCGTAATATGTGTGTTAAGTGATTTCAGGGATTACAGGGCAGGAATGGCTTAGAGGATGGAAATGAAGCATGCAAAAGTGGAAGGAATACAAGAAACTGAAGAAACTGCTAAAGCTGTCCAGCCTGACCTCCTGGTACTAAATCGACCATAACTTGAGCTATAGAGGTCCAAATGATGCGGTTCCAGTTGCGTTAGAAAGATAACATCCGGGGCTTCGCAACAATATATAATTTATCATAGCTGCTCCGAATCCAGGTGATGCGCACACGTGCATCACGCGGACGCGTCACCTGGCAAAAACTCAATCCGCGCTAACGCGTGGACGACGCGTACGCATGGCTCTGCAGCGACCTGTACGTACCAGAAATTGATGGGCTATTTCTAACCCAGTTTTTGGCCCAGAACACACAGATTAGAGGCTATAAAGTGGGGGAATCGATCCATTCATTCATACAACAGATAAAACTTTCATATTTACAATTTTAGGTTTTAGATGTAGTTTCCTAGAGAGAGAGGCTCTCTCCTCTCTCTTAGGATTTAGGATTAGGATTTCTATTAGATTTTAGGATTAGGATTCCTTCGTTTTCTTCATTCCAAGTTAAATGTTCCTTTACTTTAGTTTCTCTTCTACTTTTATTCATTCTTGATTACTTGATGTTGCCAATTTGGTTTATGAATTCTTATGTTTAATTTGATTCAATACAATTTGAGGTATTTCAGATTTATGATTGCTTTATTCTATTTATGATATAAATAATTTAGATTTTTCTCCCTTTGCTTTGGTGAAGTAATTGGTGACACTTGAGTTATCAAACTCAGCTGTTGATTGAAAATTGGAATTTCCTAATTAATTTGGATCCCTCTAAAGCTAGTCTTTCCACAGGAGTTGACTAAGACTTGAGAAATCAAATTAATTAGTCCACTTGACTTTCCTTTATTTAGTAAGGGTTAACTAAGTGAGAGCAATAAACAATTCTCATCACACCTGATAAGGATAAATGGGATGGGATTTCTAGTTCTTATACCTTGCAATGGTTTTTATAATAATTAATTTACTTTATTGCCAGTTTATTTTCCTGTTCCTTATTTCAAAAACCCAAAAATATATCTTTTCCCATGACCAATAATAAATACACTTCCCTGCAATTCCTTGAGAGACGACGCGAAGTTTGAATACTTCAGTTATAAATTTTACTGGGTTTGTTATTGTGACAACCAAAGTTTTTGTACGAAAGGATTCTTTGTTGGTTTAGAAACTATACTTACAACGTGATTATTTTTATAAAATTCTTTACTAGCAAGAATCTAATCGTCAAAAATGGCACCGTTGACGGGGAATTGCAAACGTGTGCCTTATTATTGGTTATTGTAAATCTTTGCTTTTTCATTTCTTTTTTTTTAGTATTTCTAGTTTTAGGAGTTTATTTTCATTAATTTTTATTAATTTTTGTCTTTAATTGCTACTATGAATTCTCACCCTTCTGGCTTTAAGTTTGGTTCCAATGTTGTTGTAAGGAATGGAAACTATAATGAAAATAGGCATCAAGGTTGGAAGAATCAAATATTGGAGGAGCCACAAGGATTTGATCAACCCTCTTGGCAAAAACACCTTCCAATGCGCTATAACCAACAACCATTATGTGATGCATACCAGGACAATAGTTATGGTGGACCCTTTTGTGACAACCCACCTCCACCAAATTACTATCGTCAAGAGCCATTCCAGGGAGCGTACCAAGATGATGAATATGGTGGACCCCCTTGTAGTTACCCACAAGCCCCGCCATATGTTTATGAACCGCCTCCCCAACATACCTTTGAACCACCATACTCACAAGCACCTTACCACCAAACACCCCATTTGACCCTGACCCATATCCACCACACCAACCACCATTGGATAACAACACACTCATCTCTAATATCATTGGTCTCACATCTACACTCCATAATCTTATATCCCGCATGAACCAACCCGCTACCTCGAATATTCAACCCTCAAGCTTTAGCACATCACCACCTTCCATGGTAGAGCACCCACATCCATCAATCCAAGAGCAAGATGATCCCAGCTATACTATTGACAAGGAACAAGAGAAAAGGGATCATCGTCGTGAATTCATACTTCTTAAGAAGCTAGAGGAGGCCCTACAGGTGGAGGTAGTAGAGACCCTTAAAGTCGAAGGAGTGATTGAAGAATTAGTGAAGGAAGACATCAAGGAGGAGTCTAATTTTGTCTCAGAGTAAGAAAAGGCCCAAAATGTAGAGATAGGAGAAACCCTTGAAGATGAAGGAATAGTTGAAAGGAGTTATCATGGAAAGAAAATCATCAAGGATGAGTATGATTTTATACTAAAACAACTGGACAAAGTAGTAATTATTGAAGAAGAAGAAGTGGTTGAACACTTAGGAGATGCAGAACCTCCATGGAAAAGTCCAGTCATAGAACCTCCTTCCAAGACATTTGAATTTGAAGTTGAAGAGGGTGTACAACCTCCAAGGCATATCATGGCTAAAGACTTTGAAGAGGTTGATCAAGAAATGGAGATTAAATAAGAAGAAGCACAACCTCCCATGCCCTTGGTGAGTAATGAAGAAGAGATTGAATTGGAAGAAAGCTACCAAGAGGAAGAGGTTGAACCTGAAGAAGCTTGCAAAGAGGTGGAAGTTGCCAAGGGAGGGCACAAGGGAATGGAGCTTGAAATCACCTTCTCAAAGCTGTTGGAGACCTCTCCCCCAAAGCCATTACCATCCAATACAACATTCAAGTGGGTAAAATTCTTACCCTTGACCTTTACTTTTCCACTTAAATATGGTTTACTTGAGACAGATGGTCAGCTTAGAGCTCTTTGTGGCTTTAAGAGTAAGAGGGAGATGGTTAGTGGTTGGCAACACAATCCTAGGTTCGTTGTGGATGGGAGCTCAAAGTTTAAATGTAAAGGTTGGTGTAAAGCTCAACTGAATGGGTCTAGGAAGTTGTTTGAATGCCTTAGTGAGAATTCAGATTGCTTACCACCCGGATGGAATCATCATGTTCAACTTGAAGACGGGTGCAGAAACAAGATTTGGGATCCAGGCATACATGAGGATCGACTTTGGGAGCTCAAAGCTTGTGAAGAACTCCATCAAAGCTTGGGGAATGTATCTGGAATTGAAAGAGCTTATTGGAAGTCCAAGGATTGGTGGAAGTTTCAAGACGAGTTCAAACACAAGCCTCCATAACAAGGAGCTCACCAAATGTCCAACTTAAGGACTCTAACTAAAAGTGCTAGGTGGGAGACAACCCACCATGGTATGATCGTTCATTTTCAGTCTTAGTTTTATTTTATTTTAATCTCCTTTATGTGTATTAGTGTCATTCATAACATCTGCATTAGCATCTTCATTCTGCATACTGCATAAAAAAAATTCGCACGAGCGTCGCTGACGCGTCCGCGTCATAGATGCATTCGAAACAAGGAAGAAAAGAAGCAGAGAGTCACGTGGGAGCGTGGCTGGAGGCGTGCCTTAGGCACAAGCATGCCCACGTGAACGCGTACCCCACGCATCCGCATCACATGGAAAATCAGCCTTCCACGCATGCGCGTCGCCCATGCGCACGCGTGACCCTGTGAAATTGACGTAAATGGGTATATGGCAAAGAGTTATGGTGGAGTGGGGCTGGAATGGTGCTGGAAGCACAAACCTATCACGCGTACGCGTCCCCCACGCACACGCTTCATTTTTCAAAATATGGCCATTCACGTGATCGCGTCACCCACGCGTCCCGTCACCTGAAAAATAGCGCCAACCACGCAAACGCGTGCTCCACACGTCCGTGTCGCATGCGACGCACAATTTATCCAGATCAGCGCCAGAATTCCTATCTTTTCTTCTCCAATCCTACTTATCTTTCTATTATGATTCTTTCTTCTTTCTTCCATCTTTTCTCCTTCTCTCTCCCTCCTTTCTCCTTTCTTCCTTCATTCTTCTTTCAATTATTGCATTTAATTACTTTTCTTTCTTCTAAAATTTTTCTCTTTCATGCTTAGTTATTTATGGTTTCTTTTTCATACTTTTCTTTTTTCTTCATACATTTTTTATGTTGGTGTTGGAGCCTTATTTGGGTAGTACCTTATTATACTTGAGCTTGTGGATATTATATGGAGTGATTTGACAATGGACATATTAATTTGGTTCTCATATATATTTGGATTATATTATTTTCATTCCTATTTTAACTTGCACACCCAGTGTTTGTGAAAAAGTGATGCGTGGCAGAAGTTAACCAATTTAGAGATTTCTAATAAGAGGAAAGCGTTGCACGTATAGCTCTTAACCAGCTAAGATCTGCCTCACCAATTTAAAAAAGGGTTGTCACAAATTTTAGAAATAAAATACTGGAAGTATGAGTCCCAAGTCGTCTCCCAACGAGTTGCAAGAAAGAGTGCTATTTTATTAATTAGGGGTTTTCAGAAAAATTAAGTTTTGATAACGAGTAATTAAAATGATTAAGAATTAAAGCAATAAAAATAAACTAAGAATAATTATTGATACTCCAAATAAAAGGCCTTGACAGGGGGAATAATTAGATGGAATTTCTATCCTTGTTGGGATCTTCTCAAGTGTAGTGTAAAAAGGGTGTTGTTCTCACTCGGTTATCCCTTACTAAATAAGGAAAAGTATGGTGATTAAACTAACTCTTACCCTCAAATCCTAGTCCTCTCCCTTGGGGAGGTCTAGTGCTAGTAGGTATGGAATTAGCTAACAACGTCCAATTCAACCAAGCACTTGAGCATTCCAACTCAAGTATCTCCTCTTAATCAACCCCTATGTCAAGTAGAAATTCTATTCCATTGACATGAAATTAATAATCATAAAAATATGAGAAGACATAATTAAATAAAATAAAATAGAGAATTAAAATTAATTAAAATAAAAATAACTCTATATATTAATAAATTCAAAACACAACATAATTATCTGAACAGAGTCAATGAGTAACTAATTAAAAATAAGGGAGTAAGGAAGCAAACTAAAGTAATGTCTTCAACGAAGGTAATGACTCTCAGCATCCAAAAATCCAAGCAAAATCATAAACTATCAATGTAATGCAAATCTAAAAACTCAGATCTAAAACTGACATAATCCTAATGTGATAAATTTGAATGTGTGTGGATGCGTGTTGAGTCTCAGCATGTTCCCTAGGTTTAGCCTGTGTTTCTGGGCTGAAAACTGGGTCAAAATGCAGCCCAAAATCGCCCCCAGCGTATTCTATTATTTTTGCAGATCGCGCAGGTCACGCGTACGCGTTGTCCACGCGTTCGCGTCATTCAGCGATTTTTCTTGTCACGCGTTCGCGTCGTTCACGCGTTCGCGTCATTCGTGCAGACTCCAATCCACGCGTTTGCGTCAGGCACGTGTTCGTGTCACTGCGAATTCTCCATTTTACGCATTCGCGTGGGCCATGCGCTCGCGTCATTGCTCGCTGGTCATCTCCTTAGTTTATTGTGTTCCTTTCATTTTTGCAAGCCTCCTCTCTAATTTCCAAGTCATTCATGCCCTATGAAGCCTGAAACACTTAACACATGGATCACGGCATCGAATGGGATAAAGGAGAATTAAAATACATAATTAAAAGTCTCTAGGAAGCAAGTTTTCAACCATGGAGTGATTTCGGGAAGGAATTGTAAATACATGCTAATCATATGAATAAGTGGGTAAAGATTTGATAAAACCACACAATTAAACACAATATAAATCATAAAATAATGGTTTATCAAAAAGCTTTTATGGCATTTTGAATCCAATTTTATTTTCCTCTTTCGCTTGCATGCCTCTTTTTCATAACACTTGTGCTCCACCTGTATTTGGGATTATCATTCACAATTGTCATCATTACATATGCTCTTTAATTTGGCACACTTATTACTTGATGCTTGAGTTCTGCTTCTCATGCCTAGTACTTGCATGCTTTTACCCTCTTGCATCTAGTTATTATAAATTGCCTTCTTGCTCTTAATTGATATCTTACCTACATGTTGTAGCTACCATGTATTTAAGCCATTATCTTTTCTTTGGCATTCATTATCACTTAGAATTTTCTCTCTTCCAGTCTTAGTTATCTATATTTCACACTCTTCCTTTTTCTTCTTCCTTAGGCATGGGTACCAAGAAAGGAAAAGAGAAGGACACTGACAAGACACCAGCAAGGAGAGGAACTAAGAGACCTCCAACTAAGGCGCCTCCATCTACAAGCGTCAGTTGGAGCCACCCGTCCACTTGCACATCTTAGCATGCACCGAGGACGGTGCAATCTTTAAGTGTGGGGAGGTCGATACCGATCTCCATGGGTTAGTTATTTTCTTCTCAACACCAATATATTACTTTATTTGTTAGTTCATTGTTGCATTTACATGTTTAATTGCATGTTTATTTGATTTTATGCATTTAGTTACTACTTGGTTAAAGTAATAAATTCCTTTTCAAGACTCTATTTTATAGTATTTCACTAATTTAAATTAAAATTTTTGTGTTAAACTTGTTTGAAGATTGTAAATTGGAACATGAATTATAGCTAAAGAACACACAACCTGTGAGATTTGAGCTTAATTACATGTTTACATTATTTAACCATAATATTTTATTCTTGTGTGTTTCCTTCTTTATAATTGCAGACTTTACTTTGTTCCATTCTATATGTCCACTATTTAGTGTATTTATATGCTTGCATATGATTGAGGCCATTACTTATTTTTGCTCACTTATCCCAAACAGCCTACCCTTTTATGTCACCCTTGTTAGCCACCTTAAGCCTTTTTTCCCCTTGTTCTATATTTTACCACATCACTAGCCTTAAGCAGAAAAACAAATTAAATACCCCAATTGAATCTTTGGTTAGCTTACGATAGTGTGTTAACTAAGTGTGGGGAAACTGTGGGTACTTGGGTTAATGAAAGTGTACAGTGTTTAAATGATAAAATATTGGGAATTTGTGTACCTACTCATGTGAAACCAGAAAAATGAAATATCCGTGTGCATTGATATGTTATGGTTTGATTTTATAAAAAAAAACAAAAAAACAAAAAAACAAAAAAAATAGAAAAAAATAAAAATAAAAATAAAAATATATATTTCCAGTATAAATGAATAAATAAGTAATTAAATAAGGGAACAAAATTATCCCAATATTAAGATAATGAAAAATCAATGCATATGTGATAAAATTAAAGAAAAGTTGATACATGAGTATGTGATACAAAAGTGAGAATTATGGGTAGCTAAGCATGATCTTAGAATTACATAGAGAGTGTGTGTGTGTGTGTGTGTGTGTGTGTTAGGTGAGAACTTAGGTTAATTAAAGATTCATATTTTAGCTCACTTGGCCATACATGTACCCTTACTTTTACCTTATCATGATTAGAAAAGAGTAGAGTGATTAACCCCATACACTTGAGAAATTAGAGTGTATATACACTACCAGTGAGGGTCCAATGCTTGATTCTATGTTCCCTGCTTTCATGAGCTGTCTTCTTACAAGTTTACTTGTCTTTTATTGTATGATTTGAATTCATGAGATCCAGTTCATATTTCTTCTTCAAGGATTTGTTTACTTTTAACCAAGTAGGAAAAAGCATTCACATTTAGTTGCATTCATATAGATAGGTTGCGTTTCATAAGTTTTACCATTCCCCTTCACTCCTTTATAGCTTCTCTTGAGCTTAGCATGAGAACATGCTAATGTTTAAGTGTGGGGATGTTGATAAATCACTATTCTATGGTTTATCTTCTGCTAATTTGAGTGGTTTTTATCAACTCTCTGCTCCCTTATTCGTACTAAATGCATGGCTTTACAATTTCCTTCCTGATTTTGTGCTAAGATTGAAAACATGTTTCCTGGGCCTTTAGATTGCTAATTACTAATTATTCCTATATACCATTCGATGCTGTGATATGTGTGTTAATAGATTTCAGGGATTACAGGGCAGGAATGGCTTAGAGGATGGAAAGGAAGCATGCAAAAGTGGAAGGAATACAAGAAACTAAAGGAACTGCTAAAGTTGTCTAGCCAGACCTTCTGATACTAAATCGACCATAACTTGAGCTACAGAGGTCCAAATGATGTGGTTTCAGTTGTGTTGGAAAGCTAACATTCGGGGCTTCACAACGATATATAATATGTCATAGCTGCTCCGAATCCAGGTGATGCGCACGCGTAGATCACGCGGACGCGTGACCTGGCAAAAACTCAATCCACACGAACGTGTGGACGACGCGTACGCGTGGCTCTGCAGCGACCTATACGTACGAGAAATTACCCCAGCGATTTCTGGGCTGTTTCTGACCCAGTTTTTAGCCCAGAATACACAGATTAGAGGCTATAAAGTGGGGGAATCGATCCATTCATTCATACAACAGATAAAACTTTCATATTCACAATTTTAGGTTTTAGATGTAGTTTTCTAGAGAGAGGCTCTCTCCTCTCTCTTAGGATTTAAGATTAGGATTTCTCTTAGATTTTAGGATTAGAATTCTTTCGTTTTCTTCATTCCAGGTTCAATGTTCCTTTACTTTAGTTTCTCTTCTACTTTTATTCATTCTATTACTTTAGTTGATTACTTGATGTTGCCAATTTGGTTTATGAATTCTTATGTTTAATTTGATTCAATACAATTTGAGGTATTTCAAATTTATGATTGCTTTATTCTATTTATGATATAAATAATTTAGATTTTTCTTCCTTTGCTTTGGTGAAGTAATTTGTGACACTTAAGTTATCAAACTCAGTTGTTGATTGAAAATTAGAATTTGCTGATTGATTTGGATCCCTCTAAAGCTAGTCTTTCCACAGGAGTTGACTAGGACTTGAGGAATCAAATTAATTAGTCCACTGACTTTCCTTTATTTAGTAAGGGTTAACTAAGTGGGAGCAATAAACAATTCTCATCACACCTGATAAGGATAACTGGAATGGGATTTCCAGTTCTTATACCTTACAATGGTTTTCATAATAATTAATTTACTTTATTGCCAGTTTATTTTCCTGTTCCTTATTTCAAAAATCCAAAAATATACCTTTTTCTATAAACAATAATAAATACACTTCCTTGCAATTCCTTGAGAGACGACCCAAGGTTTGAATACTTCGGTTATAAATTTTACTGGGTTTGTTATTGTGACAACCAAAGTTTCTGTACAAAAGGATTCTTTGCTGGTTTAGAAACTATACTTACAACGTGATTATTTTTATAAAATTCTTTACTAGCAAGAATCTAATCGTCAGCGTCCCTCCCTCCTACTGAGATCTCTGAAACCTTTTTGGATGAGCAACTCTTTGCCATTCAGGAATTACCATGGTTTATAGTAAACAACAAATGAAAAAGTTGATTTCTGATGCAAAGTACTACTTTTGGGATGAACCATATCTCTTTAAGAGGTGTGCAGACGGAGTAATCCGTAGATGTGTGCCTAGAAAAGAGGCACAGAAGATCCTATGACATTGCCATGGATCACAGTATGGAGGACACTTTGGAGGTGAGCGAATAGCCACAAAAGTTCTCCAATGTGGTTTCTACTGGCCTACTCTCTATAGAGACTCCCAAGAGTTTGTACGAAACTGTGACAGTTGCCAGAGAGCTGGTAATCTGCCTCATGGTTATGCCATGCCTCAGCAAGGGATCTTAGAGATTGAGTTGTTTGATGTATGGGGTATTGACTTAATGGGGCCTTTCCCACCATCATATTCAAACACTTATATTCTAGTGGCAGTAGACTATGTATCCAAATGGCTAGAGGCAATTGCAACACCCACTAATAATAGCAAGACAATAATGAAGTTCCTCCAGAAGTATATCTTCAGCAGGTTTGGTGTCCCTAGGATACTTATCAGTGATGGAGGCACTCATTTCTGTAATAAACAGCTTGACTCTGCTCTAGTACGATATGGAATTAACCATAAAGTGGCGACTCCATATCATCCACAGACAAATGGACAGGCTGAAGTCTCAAATAGAGAACTAAAATGAATCCTGGAACGGACTGTAAGTACCCGTAGAAGGGATTGGACAAGAAGTCTGGATGATGCTCTGTGGGCATACAGAACAGCATTCAAGACTCCTATAGGAACCTCTCCATACCAACTTGTGTATGGAAAAGCCTGTCATCTGCTAGTAGAACTGGAACACAAGGCCTACTGGGCAACCAGGTTCCTAAACCTTGATGATAAGATAGCTGGAGGGAAAAGATTACTCCAATTGAATGAGCTAGAGGAGTTCAGACTCAATGCTTTCGAAAATGCTAAAATCTATAAAGAGAAAGCAAAAAGATGGCATGACAAAAGGCTGTCATCTAGAGTCTTTGAGCCAAAACAGAAGGTCCTACTATTTAACTCTAGGCTCAGATTGTTCCCTGGGAAATTGAAATCCCGGTGGAGGGGACCATATGTGATTACAAGTGTGTCACCATATGGTTATGTAGAGCTTTAAGATGTTGATTCTGACAAAAAATTCTTTGTTAATGGACAGAGAATCAAACATTACCTTGAAGGCAATATTGAGCAAGAATGCTCAAAACTGAGACTAAATTAAAAAGCTCAGTGAAGTCCAACTAAAGACAGTAAAGAAGCGCTTACTGGGAGGCAACCCAGCTATTATCAAATCAAATTAGATGTTTATAACAATTATGTAAGTCCATTTAATTTTGTTGTCCATGTTTATTGATGCTTTTTCAGTGAACAAGTCAAGGATATGAAGGTTCAGAACATAAAGCAGAAGAATCACAGAGTAAAAGAGCTCACTGGCATCAAAATGCCAGTAAAGAGGCAATCTGGGCGTTAAATGCCAGAATGGCTACCAATCTAGGCATTTAACGCCAGTAAATAAATCATTCTGGGCGTTAAACGCCAGAATGGGCAGCATTCTGGGCGTTTAACGCCAGACTTGGCAGCATTCTGGGCGTTCAGAAAAACGCCCAGTAAGGAAGGATTTCTGGCATTTAACGCCAGCCAGGGTATCTGGCTGGGCGTTAAACGCCCAAAATGGACACCAGATGGGCGTTAAACGCCAGAATGGCTATCATTCTGGGCGTTTGATGCCAGGATGACACAAGGGATGTAATTTTGTTTCCAATTCAATTTTTTTCAATTTTTCATGTTTTAATTCATAATTTTCTGCATCAAACATATTTTAAACATTCATCTTTCAATTTCTATTTCCAAAAAAAATTAATAATCTTTCCAAATCTTTTTAATCCTTTTTCAATTCTTTTCAACTCCTTCCAAAATGTTTGCAAAACTTACATATCTTTTCAAATTCTTTTCAACTCTTTTTAATTTTTTTTATATACAGTAATAAGTTTTCAAAATTAATTGCATCATTCTTCTTCTACTCCCTTCTATCTTATTTTGCTCGAGGACGAGCAAACCTTTTAAGTTTGGTGTGGAAAAAGCTTTGTTGTTTGTTTTTCCTTAACCATTAATGGCACCCAAGGCCGGAGAAACCTCTAGGAAGAGGAAAGGGAAGGCAGTTGCTTCCAACTCTGAGTCATGGGAGATGGAGAGATTCATCTCAAAAGGCCATCACTAGAAAGAGGATAGAGCAAACAAGAGAGCCCACTCATGGACCTCAACAAAAGAACTCCATTATCCTCCATAAAATCAGAGAGGACCAAAGAGCCATGAGAAAGGAGCAACAAAGGCAAGGAAGAGATATTGAGGAGCTCAAGCACTCCATAGGATCTTCAAAAGGAAGAACTAGCCGCCCTCACTAAGGTGGACCCGTTCTTTAATCTCCTTGTTTATTTTCTTTCCTGTTTTCAATTTTTATGCTTTTGACTATGTCTGTGTCTTCATTACATGATCATTAGTGTCTAGTGTCTATGTCTTAAAGCTATGAATGTCCTATGAATCCTTCACCTTTCTTAAATGAAAAATATTTTCTAAAAAAGAAAAAGAAGTGCATGAATTTTGAAATTTATCTTGAAATTAGCTTAATTATTTTGATGTGGTAACAATACTTTTTGTTTTCTGAATGAATACTTGGACAGTGCATATTTTTTATATTGTTGTTTATGAATGTTAAAATTGTTGGCTCTTGAAAGAATAATGAATAAGGAAAAATGTTATTGATAATCTGAAAAATCATAAAATTGATTCTTGAAGCAAGAAAAAGTAGTGAAAAACAAAAGCTTGCAAGGCGAAAAAATAAAAGAAAAAAAAAGCAAGCAAAAAAAGCCAATAACCCTTTAAACCAAAAGGCAAAGAAAAAAAAGGATCCAAGGCTTTGAGTATTAATGGATAGGAGGGCCCAAAGGAATAAAATCCTGGCCTAAGCGGCTAAATCAAGCTATCCCTAACCATGTGCTTGTGGCGTGAAGGTGTCAAGTGAAAAGCTTGAGACTGAGCGGTTAAAGTCGTGGTCCAAAGCAAAAAGAGTGTGCTTAAGAACTCTAGGCACCTCTAACTGGGGACTCTAGCAAAGCTAAGTCACAATCTGAAAAAGTTCATCCAGTTATGTGTCTGTGGCATTTATGTATCTGGTGGTAATACTGGAAAACAAAATGCTTAGGGCCACGGCCAAAACTCATAAAGTAGTTGTGTTCAAGAATCAACATACTGAACTAGGAGAGTCAATAACGCTCTCTGAATTCTGAGTTCCTATGGATGCCAATCATTCTAAACTTCAAAGGATAAAGTGAGATGCCAAAACTGTTCAGAAGCAAAAAGCTACTAGTCCCGCTCATCTAATTGGAACTGAGCTTCACTGATATTTGAAATTTATTGTACTTTCTCTTCTTTTTATCCTATTTTGGTGTTGTGATGAGCGAATAATTTATACCCTTTTTAGCATTGTTTTTACATAGTTTTTAGTATGTTTTAATTACTTTTTATTATATTTTTATTAGTTTTTATTCAAAAATTACATTTCTGGGCTTTACTATGAGTTTGTGTATTTTGCTGTAATTTCAGGTATTTTCTGGCTGAAATTGAGGGACCTGAGCAAAAATCTGATTCAGAGGCTGAGAAACGACTACAGATGCTGTTGGATTCTGACCCTCCTGCACTCGAAGTAGAATTTCTGGAGCTACAAAAACCTAATTGGTGCGCTCTCAATTGCGTTGGAACGTAGACATCCTGGGCTTTCCAGCAATATATAATAGTTTATACTTTGCTCGAGATTTGATAGCCCAAACTGGCGTCTAAATCCAACCTAAAACTTCCTAGCGTAAAACACCAGAACTGGCATAATTCTTGGCGTTAAATGCCCATTTTGGCACCCAGGGTGGCGTTTAACGCCAGCTATAGGCATATACACGTGAAAGCTTGAAAGCTCAGCCCAAACACTTACCAAATGGGTCCTGGAAGTGGATTTCTGCACAATCTGCACTTAGTTACTCATTTTCTATAAACCTAAGTTACTAGTTTAGTATAAAAACTACTTTTAGAGATTCATTTAGGACCTCATGAAATTTTACACTTTATATTGTATCTTCTACCGCATGAGTCTCTAAACCCCATAGGTGGGAGTGACGAGCTCTACTGTGTTTCAATGGATTAATGCAATTACTACTATTTTCTATTTAATCACGCTTGATTCTATTCTAAGATACTCACTCGTACTTCAATATAGAGAACGTGATAATCCGTGATACTCATCATTATTCTCAATTCTATGAACGCGTTCCTGATAACCACTCCCATTCTATCTGAGCTCAACGTAGTCATTGGGCGACAGGTTGAGTGCGTATCTCTTGGGTCTCTAATCCATGGACCGAGTTCGGAGGTTAGAACCTTCGTGGTAGAGGCTAGAACGAATTGGCAGCATTCCTGGGATCCAAAAAGTCTAAACCTTGTCTGTGGTATTCCGAGTAGGATCTGGGAAAGGATGACTGTGACGAGCTTCAAACTTGCGAATGTTGGGCGCAGTGACAGTGTGCAAAAGGACAAGGGTCCTATTCCGACGCTAGCGAGAACCGACAGATGATTAGCCGTGCGGTAGCTGTACTTGGTATTTTTCATCCGAGACGAGAAATCCGACAGTTGATTAGCCGTTCAGAGATCGTACCTAGTATTTTTTATCCGAGAGGATCATACAGCTTGCCATTGAAGGAAGCCATGCGTGTTTGGAGATGAAGACAGTAGGAAACCAGAGATTCAGATGACAGAGCATCTCCGGAACCTCAGCCTGTTTCTCATTACTGAATCACAAGTACTATTTATTTCACATTATTTATTTTTCATAAATACAATCAATCTTATCATTAATCTCCTGACTAAGATTTACAAAATAACCATAGCTTGCTTCAAGCCGACAATCTCCGTGGGATCGACCCTTACTCATGTAAGGTATTACTTGGACGACCCAGTGCACTTGCTGGTTAGTTGTGCAGAGTTGTGAAAAGTGTAATCACACTTTCCCATACCAAATACCAAGCAATAAATTATAACCTCAATCTCAATCCAATAGTGAATATCAATAACAACAATGCTAAAATAGCATCATGCCAATAATCAGCAGCAATTTTTCAGCAGAAGCAGCAAATGAGATTAATAATCCAACACTTTTCACCAAATATAACCTATCCTAACCTCCTAATCTACTAAAATATAAATCAAACTAACTAAATAGAATCAAACTAACGTATTAAAACTACCAAAACAAAAATTGCAAGTAAAAAAATGATTAAAACAGAGAAGAGATGAGAGGCGTGCTATGGCGTTATAATGTCGCCGAAGGCAGAAGTGGTGGACGTGAGTCACTGGAGGTGGGTGGAGATGGTAGTGGATGGTGAATGCTGATGAAGAGAAGGTATGAGAAAGAAATGAGAAAGGGAAGAGTGGGGTGCAAAATAGGGTTCATACTTCACTTAGAAGTGGAAAGGATGTTGTGCGTACGCATCCTTGATGCGTACGCATGAGTGGGTGTGGGAGTGGTCTTTATGCGTACGCACGGTGTACGCACAAAATTAATTCAGTTCTAGATGGGACGTCATGCATATATGGTGCACGAAATCACAGTCACACTTTTGCAATTCCACACAACTAACCAGCAAGTGCACTGGGTCGTCCAAGTAATACCTTACGTGAATAAGGGTCGATCCCACGGAGATTGTCAGCTTGAAGCAAGCTATGGTTATCTTGTAACTGTTAGTCAGGATATCAATAATAATTCTCAGTTTTAATTGGAATGAGTAAAAGAACATGGATTAAATAATACTTGTTATGCAGTAATGGAGAACAAGTTGAGGTTTTGGAGATGCTCTGTCTTCTGAATCTCTGCTTTCTTACTGTCTTCTTCTTCACGCACGCAAGGCTCCTTCCATGGCAAGCTGTATGTTAGTGGATCACCGTTGTCAATTGCTACCATCCGTCCTCTCAGTGAAAATGGTCCAAATGCGATGTCACCGCACGGCTAATCATCTATCGGTTCTCACTCATGTTGGAATAGGATCCATTGATCCTTTTGCGTCTGTCACTACGCCCAACACTTGCGAGTTTGAAGCTTGTCATAGCCATCCCATCCCAGATCCTACTCGGAATACCACAGACAAGGTTTTAACTTTTCGGATCTCAAGAATAGCCGCCAATAATTCTAGCATATACCACGAAGACTCCGATCTCACATATTCGAATGCTCTGTTGTCAGGAGAGGCAATCAAACTCGTGAATCAGGAACCAAAGAGATACACACTCAATCTAAGATAGAACGGGAGTGGTTGTCAGGCACACGTTCATAGGTTGAGAATAGTGATGAGTGTCACGGATCATCACATTCATCATGTTGAAGTGCGAGTGGATATCTTAGAATAGAAACAAATGTGATTGAATGGAAAACAGTAGTAATTGCATTAATCCATCGAGACACAGCAGAGCTCCTCACACCCAACCATGGAGTTTAGAGACTCATGCTGTAGAAGATATAAAATTCAGATGTAAAATTGTCATAAGGTCCATAGTAAGTCTCTAAAACTAGTTTTTATACTCAACTAGTGACCTAGGTTTATAGAAAATGAGTAAACCAAGATAGATAGTGAAGAAATCCACTTCCTGGGCCCACTTGGTGTGTGTTTGGGCTTAGCATTGAAGCTTTCACGTGCATAGGCTACTCCTAGCATTTAACTCCAGCTTTTGTGCCAATTTGGGCATTTAACTCCAACTCTTATGCCAGTTCTGGCGTTTAACGCCAGAATAAGGTAGAAAACTGGTGTTAAACGCCAGTTTGCGTGATCTCAACTTGGACAAAGTATGGACTATTATATATTGCTGGAAAGCCCAGAATGTCTACTTTCCAACGAAATTGAGAGCGCGCCAATTGGGCTTCTGTAGCTCCAGAAAATCTATTTCGAGTGCAGGGAGGTCAGAATCCAACAGCATCTACAGTCTTTTTTCAGCCTCTGAATCAGATTTTTGCTCAGGTCCCTCAATTTCAGCCAGAAAATACCTAAAATCATAGAAAAATACACAAACTCATAGTAAAAGTCCAGACATGTGATTTTTGCATAAAAACTAATAAAAATGTACTAAAAAGTAGCTAAATCCTACTAAAAACTATATGAAAATACCTCCAAAAAGCGTATAAAATATCCGCTCATCACAACACCAAACTTAAACTGTTGCTTGTCCTTAAGCAACTAGATGAATAAAATAGGATAGAAAGAAAATCAAGAGGCAATAACATCTCAGAGTTTTATATGAAGCTCAAATTCTCATTAGATGAGCAGGACTAGTAGCTTTTTTCTTCTGAACAGTTTTGGTATCCCAATTTATCCTTTGAAGTTCAGAATGATTGGCATATATAGGAACTCAGAATTCAGATAGTGTTATTGATTCTCCTAGTTTAGTATGTTGATTCTTGAACATAGCTACTTTATGAGTCTTGGCCGTGACCAAGCACTTTGTTTTCCAGTATTACTGCCGGATACATAAATGCCACAGACACATAACTGGGTGAACCTTTTCAGATTGTGAATCAGCTTTGCTGAAGTCCCCAGTTAGAGGTGTCAAGAGCTCTTAAGCACACTCTTTTTTTTTTGCTTTGGACCACGACTTTAACCGCTCAGTCTCAAGTTTTCACTTGACACCTTCACGCCACAAGCACATAGTTAGGGACAGCTTGGTTTAGCCACTTAGGCCAGGATTTTATTCCTTTAGGCCCTCCTATCCATTAATGCTCAAAGCCTTGGATCCTTTTTACCCTTGCCTTTTGGTTTAAAGGGCTATTGGCTTTTTCTGCTTGCTTTTTCTCTTTCTTTCTTTTTCTTTTATTTTTTTGCCATTTTTTTCGCAAACTTTGTATTCACTGCTTTTTCTTGCTTCAAGAATTAATTTTATGATTTTTCAGATTATCAATAACATTTCTCCTTTTTCATTATTCTTTCAAGAGCCAACAAATTTAACATTCATAAACTTCACTATCAAAATTTATGCACTGTTCAAGCATTCATTCAGAAGACAAAAAGTATTGCCACCACATATAAATAATTTGAATTTTTCTTATTAAGAAATCGAAAATAAAACTGCCTCCTTATTCTAAAAAGAACTGCTTTTTTATTCATGTTTAATGATGATGAGAAAAATAAATTATAATTTACTTGGAGATAAAAAAATAAAAATAAAGATACTAATTACTATTATTCATGTGACTCCTAAGGTAGATCTCTAATAGCAAAAGTTATCACATAGTTAAGATTAGGACTCAACAACCTTTATTTTAGGAGATGGATGCTCCTTCAATCTGTGGGGTGTTTGGCCCTTCAAGAGACAGCTTCTGGCGCTTCAGCTCCTGTAGCTCACGCCATTGCTTCTCTTGTTCCTTCAGCAGTTTGCAGAGCATGCTATTTTGAATTTGCTGTTCTTCTTTCAGTTGATCCATAGCTTCTTGCAGCTTGGTGACAGATGCTTCTAGACGGGTCCAGTAGTCAATCTGAGGGATTTCTGGGAGGAACTCCTGTGCCCTCCTTTTAATGGAGTTATCTTGCACTTGTTGTCCTTCCATTGACTTTTTGGTGATTGGGTGCTCGACTGAGATATACTCATCCACTCCCATCTTTACCCTAGCATCTTTACATAGCAGAGAGATTAGGCTTGGGTAAGCCAATTTGGCGTCAGTGGAATTCTTGTTTGCAATTGTGTAAAGCTCACAAGAAATCAGATGATGAATCTCCACTTCGTTTCCCAGCATAATGCAGTGGATCATCACTACTCTTTTGACAGTGACTTCAGAGCGGTTGCTGGTGGGCAGTATAGAACGCCTAATGAAGTCCAGCCAGCCCCTAGCAATTGGTTTGAGATCTCCTCTCTTGAGTTGATTTGGGACACCCTTTGTGTTGG
The DNA here is from genome assembly GCF_000816755.2 of Arachis ipaensis. Classification (NCBI taxonomy): domain Eukaryota; kingdom Viridiplantae; phylum Streptophyta; class Magnoliopsida; order Fabales; family Fabaceae; genus Arachis; species Arachis ipaensis. The sequence goes on from NC_029794.2 coordinate 84,264,904, forward strand.
TTATCCACTTGGTTCCAGGGATGCATATGTCCTCTAGAACTTGGTCCAAGCGCTTATCTAATCTCACCATTCTCCTATTAAAGAATTCTGGATCATCTTGTAGTTGAGGCAGCTTGAAGACCTCTCTTATTTTGTCCAGATGGAAGTAAATAATCTTCCCTCTGACCATGGTTTGAAAGGTATAGAAGGCGGTTCCAGTCATTCTCTGCTTATCTGTTTGCTACAGATTTGAGTAGAATTCCTGAACCATGTTTCTACCTACCTTTGTCTCAGGGTTAGCTAGAATTTCCCAGCCCCTGTTTCGAATCTGCTCTTGGATCTCTGGATATTCGTCTTCTTTCAGATCGAATTTAACTTCAGGGATCACTGACCTTAGACCCATTATTTTGTGGTAATGTTCTACATGTTCCTTGGTTAAGAATCTCTCCTGATTCCAAAGTGGTTTTGGAGTGTTCTCTTTCTTGCCTCTTGAAGTGGTTTGTTTTCCCTTAGGAGCCATGATCTTAGTGAATCTTAGCTTAGTGATCACGAAAAACACACCAAACTTAGAGGTTTGCTTGTCCTCAAGCAAAAGAAAGGAAAGGAGAGGAATAGAAGGAGAGTCAAATTCGAGTTATGGAGGAGAGGGGGAGGCCGAATGTGAATTTATAAGGGAGGGGTGGGTTCAAAAATTTTTGAAAAAGATATGATAGAAGATACGATTTGTAAAAGATAAATATGATATGAAAAAGATGAAATTTTAAAATTGAAAAGATATGAGAGATTTGTAAAAGATAAATCTGAATTTGAAAAGATAGTATGATGAGTTGAAAAAGATTTGAAAAGAAATTGAAGAAGATTTGAGAAAGATTTTTAGGATTAAAGAAGAATTTATTTTTTTATTTGCTTTGTTTTTTTTTTTTTTTTTTTTTAAATTTAAATTGAAAGATGATAATTTGTAAAATGTTTATGCAAGAAATTTTAGGTGTAACCATGAAAATTTGAAAAAAATTTGAGTTGGAAACAAAACTTCCTCCCTTTTACATTCCTGGCATTAAACGCCCAGAATGGCACCCATTCTGGCGTTTAACGCCCATTTGTTGCTTCTTTTGGGCGTTTAACGCCCAGCCAGGTACCCTGGCGTTAAACGCTAGAAAGTCTTTATCACTGGGCGTTTTTCTAAACGCCCAAGATGCTGCAATTCTGGCATTTAACGCCCAGAAAGGTATCTTTACTGGTGTTAAATGCCCAGAATGGTGCCCATTCTGGCATTTAACGCCCACAATACCCCTTACTGGCGTTTTTGTGCCAGCGAGCTCCTTTTCTCTGCTTTATGCTCTGAATTCTTCTGTAACTCTGTGAACTCCTGTAATTGATAATTAACCTTGAAGAAAATTTATATCAAACTCCTATAATTATTATTTGAATAACAAATAGACTTTGCTAATGGCTGGGTTGCCTCCCAGCAAGTGGTTCTTTATTGTCTTTAGCTGGACCTTACTGAGCTTTAATCTAGTCTCAGCTTTGAGCATTCTTGCTCAATATTTCCTTCAAGATAATGCTTGACTCTCTATCCCTTAACAATGAACCTCTTATTAGAATCAATATCTTGAAGCTCTACATAGCCATATGGTGACACACTTGTAATCACATATGGTCCCTTCCACCAGGATTTCAGTTTTTCGGGGAACAGTCTGAGCCTAGAGTTGAACAGCAGAACCTTCTGTCCTGGCTCAAAGACTCTGGATGACAGTTTCTTGTCATGCCACCTTTTTGCTTTTTCCTTATAAATTTTTGCATTTTCAAAAGCATTGCGTCTGAATTCCTCTAGCTCATTCAACTGGAGAAATCTTTTCTCTCCAGCTAACTTAGCATCAAGATTTAGGAATCTGGTTGCCCAGTAGGCCTTGTGTTCTAGTTCCACTGGCAAATGGCACGCTTTTCCATACACAAGTTGGTATGGTGAGGTCCCTATGGGAGTCTTGAATGCTGTTCTGTATACCCACAGAGAATCATCCAGACTTCTTGCCCAATCCCTTCTGCGGTTACTCACAGTCTGTTCTAGGATTCTTTTAAGTTCTCTATTTGAGACTTCAGCTTGCCCATTTGTCTGGGGATGATACGGAGTCACCAATTTATGGTTAATTCCAGATCAGACCAAAGCGGAGTCAAGCTGTTTATTACAGAAATGAGTGCCCCCATCACTGATCAGTATCCTAGGGACACCGAACCTGCTGAAGATATGCTTCTGGAGGAACTTCATCACTGTTTTAGTATCATTGGTGGGTGTTGCAATTGCCTCCACCCACTTAGATACATAGTCTACTACCACCAGGACATAAGTATTTGAGTATGATGGTGGGAAAGGCCCCATGAAGTCAATACCCCATACGTCAAACAACTCAATCTCTAAGATCCCTTGTTGAGGCATGGCATAACCGTGAGGCAGATTGCCAGGCCTTTGGCAACTGTCACAGTTACGTACAAACTCTCGGGAGTCTCTGTAAATGGTGGGCCAGCAGAAGCCACATTGGAGGACTCTTGTGTACGTTCGCTCACTTCCAAAATGGCCTCCATATTGTGATCCATGGCAATGCCATAAGATCTTCTGTGCCTCTTCCTTGGGCACACATCTATGGATTATTCTATCTGCACATCTCTTAAAGAGATATGGTTCATCCCATAAGTAGTACTTTGCATCAGAAATCAATTTCTTTATTTGCTGCCTGCTGTATTCTTTGGGTATGAATCTTACAGCCTTATAGTTTGCAATGTCTACAAACCATGGTATTTCCTGAATGGCAAATAGTTGCTCATCCGGAAAGGTTTCAGAGATCTCAATAGAGGGGGAGGACGCCCCTTCTACTGGTTCTATCCAGGACTGATGATCAGCCACTTGGTTTTCTGTCCCTTTTCTGTCTCGTATTTCTATATCAAACTCTTGCAGAAGCAACACCCATCTTATGAGCCTGGGTTTTGAATCCTGCTTTGTAAATAGATATTTAAGAGTAGCATGGTCAGTGTACACAATCACTTTTGATCATACTAAGTATGATCTAAACTTGTCAATGGCATAAACCACTGCAAGCAGCTCTTTTTCTGTGGTTGTGTAATTTTTCTGTGCATCATTTAAAACATGGCTAGCATAATAAATGACATGAAGAAGCTTGTTATGCCTCTGTCCCAATACTACACCAATGGCATGGTCACTAGCATCACACATTAGTTTGAATGGTAATGTCCAGCCTGGTGCAGAAATAACTGGTGCTGTGACCAGCTTAGCTTTCAGAGTTTCAAACGCCTGCAGACACTCTGTGTCAAACACAAATGGTGTGTCAGCAGCTAGCAGATTGCTCAGAGCTTTTGCAATTTTTGAAAAATCCCTTATAAACCTCCTATAGAATCCTGCATGCCCCAGAAAGCTTCTGATTGCCTTAACATTGGCAGGTGGTGGTAATTTTTCAATTACCTCTACTTTAGCTTGATCCACCTCTATTCCCTTGTTTGAAATTTTATGCACAAGGACAGTTCCTTCAGTCACCATAAAGTGACATTTTTCTCAGTTTAAAACTAGGTTGGTCTCTTGGCACCTTTTCAAAACAAGTGCTAAATGGTCAAGGCATGAGCTAAATGAGTCTCCAAAGACTAAGAAGTCATCCATGAAGACTTCCAAAAATCTCTCTACCATATTAGAGAAGATAGAGAGCATGCACCTCTGAAAGGTTGCAAGTGCATTGCACAGACCAAAAGGCATCCTTCTCTAGGCAAATACTCCAGAAGGACATGTGAATGCTATTTTCTCTTGGTCCTGAGGATCTACTGCAATTTGGTTGTAACCTGAATAGCCATCCAAAAAGCAGTAATATTCATGACCTCCTAGTCTCTCTAGCATCTAGTCTATGAATAGTAAAGGAAAGTGATCCTTCCTGGTGGCTGTATTGAGCCTTCTGTAGTCAATACACATATGCCACCCTGTAACAGTTCTTGTAGGAACCAGTTCATTCTTTTCATTATAAACCACTGTCATGCGTCCTTTCTTGGGGACAACTTGGACAAGGCTCACCCAGGGGCTATCAGAAATAGGATAAATAATCCCAGCCTCCAGTAACTTGGTGACCTCTTTCTGCACCACCTCCTTCATGCTGGATTTAGCCGCCTCTGTGGTTGAACCACTGGCTTAGCATCGTACTCCAATAGGATCTTGTGCATGCATCTTGCTGGGCTGATGCCCTTAAGATCACTTATGGACCACCCAAGAGCTGTCTTGTGTGTCCTTAGCACTTGAAGTAGTGTTTTCTCTTCCTGTGGATTTAAAGCAGAGCTTATGATCACCGGAAAAGTGTCACCTTCTCCCAGAAATGCATATTTCAGGGATGGTGGTAGTGGTTTGAGCTCGGATTTAGGAGGTTTCTCCTCTTCCTGAGGAATTTTCAGAGGTTCTTTTATTTCCTCTGATTCCTTCAGATCAGGCTGAACATCTTTAAAGATGTCTTCTAGCTCTGATTCGAGACCCTCAGCCATGTTGATCTCCTCTACCAGGGAGTCAATAATATCAACACTCATGCAGTCTTTTGATGTATCTGGATGCTTCATTGCCTCAACAGCATTCAGGCTAAACTCATCCTCATTGACTCTCAAGGTCACTTCCCCTTTTTGGACATCAATGAGGGTTCGTCCAGTTGCTAGGAAAGGTCTTCCTAGAATGAGAGTTACACTCTTGTGCTCCTCTATTTCCAGCACTACAAAGTCAGTAGGAAAGGCAAATGGCCCAACTGTGACAATCATATCCTCAATTATGCCTGATGGGTATTTAATGGAGCCATCAGCAAGTTGAAGACAGATCTGGGTTGGTTTGACCTCTTCAGTCAAGCCAAGCTTTCTGATAGTGGATGCAGGGATTAGGTTGATACTTGCCCCAAGATCACATAGAGTTGTCTTGGTACAAGTACCCTCTAATGTGCATGGTATCATAAAGCTCCCAGGATCCTTAAGCTTTCCTAGTAAGCTCTTTAAAATGACTGCACTGCACTCTTCAGTGAAGAAGACTTTTTCAGTTTCCCTCCAATCCTTCTTATGACTTAAGATCTCTTTTATAAACTTAGCATAAGAGGGTATTTGCTCAAGTGCCTCTGCAAATAGAATCTTGATTTCAAGAATCCTGAGATAGTCTGCAAAATGGGCAAATTGTTTATCCTGTTCCGCTTGGCGGAGTTTCTGAGGATAAGGCATCTTAGCTTTGTACTCTTTAACCTTAGTTGCTGTAGGTTTATTCCCTACAGAGGTGGTTGGAGAAGCCTTCTTAGAGCGGTTACCATCAGCACTTGCAGGTGTCTGATCCCTCATTGGCGTTTGAACGCCAGGCTTGGGGGCTGGATGGGCGTTTAACGCCAGATTCCCTCCCCTTTCTGGCGTTTGAACGCCAGAACTGGACATGGACTGGGCGTTTAACGCCAGTTTTTCACCCTTTTCTGGCGATTGAATGCCAGAGTTATTCCTCTCTGGGCTCTTACTGTCCTCAGAGGGATTTTGGGTAGCAGGTTGCTCGTTGATGAGCGGATAATTTATACGCTTTTTGGCATTATTTTTAGTATGTTTTTAGTAGAATCTAGTTACTTTTAGGGATGTTTTCATTAGTTTTTATGCTAAATTCACATTTCTGAACTTTACTATGAGTTTTTGTGTTTTTCTGTGATTTCAGGTATTTTCTGGCTGAAATTGAGGGACTTGAGCAAAAATCAGATTCAGAGGTTGAAGAAGGACTACTGATGCTGTTGGATTCTGACCTCCCTGCACTCAAAGTGAATTTTCTGGAGCTACAGAACTCAAACTGGCGCGCTTCCAATTGCGTTGGAAAGTAGACATCCAGGGCTTTCCAGCAATGTATAATAGTCCATACTTTGAACGAGTTTAGATGACGTAAAAGGGCATTGAACGCCAGTTCTACGCTGCTGTCTGGAGTTAAACGCCAGAAACACGTCACAAGCCAGAGTTGAACGCCAGAAATACGTCATAAACTGGCGTTCCTGATTGGATGAAGACAGCAGGAAAGCAGAGGTTTAGAGGGACGAAAGCATCTCCATGCATTTATCTGAAATTCTCACCAAGGATTTACATAAGTATTTATATCCCTATTTTATTATTAATATTCGAAAACTCCATAACCATTCTATATCCGCCTGACTGAGATTTACAAGATGACCATAGCTTGCTTCATACCAACAATCTCCGTGGGATCGACCCTTACTCGCGTAAGGTTTATTACTTGGACGACTCAGTGCACTTGCTGGTTAGTTTTGCGAAGTTGTGATAAAAAGTTGAGATTACAATTGAGCGTACCATGTTGATGCCGCCATTGATGATCACAATTTCGTGCACCAAGTTTTTGGCGCCGTTGCCGGGGATTGTTCGAGTTTGGACAACTGACGGTTCATCCTGTTGCTCAGATTAGGTAATTTTCTTTTTGTTTTCTTTTCAAAAAATTTTTAAAAATCTTTCAAAAATTTCTCCTTTGTTTTCAAAAAAAATATATATTAAAATAAAAATGTTTTCAAAAATATATTTTTCTTCAGAATTTTTAAGAATGAATTCTAGTGTTTCATGAAGCATGTTGAAGCATGGCTGGCTATAAAGCCACGTCTAAATTCTTTTGGACTGAGGTTTTGGCCTAAAAATTGAATGAATTACACGCATATTCATGCTAAAGCTTGACTAGCTATTAAGCCATGTCTAACCCTCAGATTGGAGCTTTAGATTAAGATTGTAAGATTCCTGGAATTCATATTAAAAATTTTGGAATCCTTATTTTTCTTTTTCAAATGATTTTCGAAAAATATAAAATAAAAATACAAAAAAATCATAAAATCATAAAATTTCAAAAATATTTCATGTTTCTTGTTTGAGTCTTGAGTCAAATTTAAAGTTTGGTGTCAATTGCATGTTCATCTTGCATTTTTCGAAAAATTCATGCATTCATGGTGTTCTTCATGATCTTCAAGTTGTTCTTGGTAAGTCTTCTTGTTTGATCTTGATATTTTCATGTTTTGTGTCTTTTCTTGTTTTTCATATGCATCCTTGCATCCATAGAGTCTAAACATGAAAGATTTCTAAGTTTGGTGTCTTACATGTTTTCTTTGCATTAAAAATTTTTCAAAAATAAGTTCTTGATGTTCATCTTGATCTTCAAAGTGTTCTTGGTGCTCATCTTGACATTCATAGCATTCTTGACTTAGAGTGGATGTTCAAACCTTCAGACAGAAAGAAGGTGAATCCCTCTATGAAGCTTGGGAAAGATACAAGCAACTGACCAAAAAGTGTCCTTCTGACATGCTTTCAGAATGGACCATCCTGGATATATCCTATGATGGTCTATCTGAATTGGCTAAGATGTCATTGGATACTTCTGCAGGTGGATCCATTCACCTAAAGAAAACGCCTGCAGAAGCTCAAGAACTCATTAACATGGTTGCTAATAACCAGTTCATGTTTCATGTACACTTCTGAGAGGAATCCTGTGAGTAATGGGACGCCTATGAAGAAAGGAGTTCTTGAAATTGATACTCTGAATGCCATATTGGCTCAGAACAAAATATTGACTCAGCAAGACAATATGATTTCTCAGAGTCTGAATGGAATGCAAGCTGCATCCAACAGTACTCAAGAGGCATCTTCTGAAGAAGAAGCTTATGATCCTAAAAACCCTGCAATAGCAGAGGTAAATTATATGGGTGAACCTTATGGAAACACCTATAACCCATCATGGAGAAATCATCCAAATTTCTCATGGAAGGATCAAAAGTCTCAACAAGGCTTTAATAATGGTGGAAGAAGTAGGTTTAACAATAGTAAACCTTTTCCATCATCCACTCAGCAACAGACAGAGAACTCTGAACAAAATACCTCTAATTTAGCAAACTTAGTCTCTGATCTATCTAAGGCCACTGTGAGTTTCATGAATGAAACAAGGTCATCCATTAGAAATTTGGAGGCACAAGTGGGCCAGCTGAGTAAAAGGATCACTGAAATCCCTCCTAGTACTCTCCCAAGCAATACAGAAGAAAATCCAAAAGAAGAGTGCAAGGCCATTGAATTGATTACCATGGCCGAACCTGGGAGGAAGGTTGAGGACAGGAATCCCAAGGAGGAAGACCTCCTGGGACGTCCAATGATCAATAAGGAGCTTCCCTCTGAGGAACCAAAGGAATCTGAGACTCATCTAGAGACCATAGAGATTCCATTGAACCTCCTTATGCCATTCATGAGCTCTGATGAGTATTCTTCTTCTGAAGAGAATGAGGATGTTACTGAAGAGCAAGTTACCAAGTACCTTGGTGCAATCATGAAGCTGAATGCCAAATTATTTGGTATTGAGACTTGGGAAGATGAACCTCCCTTGTTCACCAATGAACTAAGTGATCTGGATCAACTGAGATTGCCTCAGAAGAAATAGGATCCTGGAAAGTTCTTCACCCTTCCTAGCCACAGCAAGAGCTGTGATTGATGTGGACAGAGGAGAATTGATCCTTCAATTAAATGAGGACAACCTTGTGTTTAAAACTCAAGGATCTCTCTCTGTACCCATGGAGAGGAAGCACAGTAAGCTTCTCTCATTGCAGAGTCAACCGGAGCCTCCACAGTCAAACTCTAAGTTTGGTGTTGGGAGGCCACAACCAAACTCTAAGTTTGGTGTTGAACTCCCATATCCAAACTCTAAGTTTGGTGTTGGAGAGTCTCAACAATGCTCTGAACATCTGTGAGGCTCCATGAGAGCCCACTGTCAAGCTATTGACATTAAAGAAGCGCTTGTTGGGAGGCAACCCAATTTTTATTTATCTAACTATATTTTTCTTAGTTATATGTCTTTATAGGTTCATGATCATGTGGAGTCACAAAATAAATATAAAAATTGAAAACGGAATCAAAAACACCAGGAGAAAAATCACACCTTGGAGGAAGACCTTACTGGCGTTTAAACGCCAGTAAGAAGCATCTGGCTGGCGTTCAACGCCAGAACAGAGCATGGTTCTGGCGCTGAACGCCCAAAATGGGTAGCATCTGGGCGTTTGAACGCCAGAACTGCACCGTGGAGAAGAGCTGGTGCTGAACGCCCAGAACAAGCATGGTTCTGGCGTTCAACGCCAGAAATGGGTAACAAATGGGCGTTCAACGCCCAGAACAAGCACCAATCTGGCGCTGAACGCCCAGAGTTGCGTGCAAGGGCATTTTGCATGCCTAATTTGGTACAAGGTTGTAATTTCTTGAACACCTCAGGATCTGTGGACCCCACAGGATCCCCACCTATCTCCACTCACTTCTTCTCACCCCTCTTTCACACAATCTCATATACACTCTTCCCCAAAACTCTTCACCAATCACCTCATCTCTCTTCCCTATCACCACTTCACCACTCACATCCATCCACTCTTCCCCATAAACCTACCTCATAAACTCCACCTACCTTCAAAATTCAAAATCAAATTCCCACCTAACCCACCCTAAATGGCCGAACCTAAACCCCCCTCCCTTCCCTATATAAAACCCTCCATTCTTCCTCACTTTCACACAACACAACCCTCTCTTTTCTTCTTGGCCGAATACACCTCTCCCCCCTCTTATCCACATTTCTTCTTCTTCATCATCTATTCTTTCTTTTCTTGCTCGAGGGCGAGCAAAATTCTAAGTTTGGTGTGGTAAAAGCATAAGCTTTTTATTTTTCCATTACCATTGATGGCACCTAAGACCGGAGAATCCTCTAGAAAAGGGAAAGGGAAGACAAAAGCTTCCACCTCCGAGTCATAGGAGATGGAAAGATTCATCTCCAAAGCTCATCAAGACCACTTCTATGATGTTGTGGCCAGGAAGAAGGTGATCCTTGAGGTCCCTTTCAAGCTCAAGAAGAATGAGTATCCGGAGATCCGACATGAAATCCAAAGAAGAGGTTGGGAAGTTCTAACAAAACCCATCCAACAAGTCGGCATCCTAATGGTTCAAGAGTTCTATGCCAATGCATGGATCACTAGGAACCATGATCAAAGTAAGAACCCCGACCCAAAGAATTATCTCACCATGGTTCGGGGGAAATACTTAGATTTTAGTCCGGAAAATGTAAGGTTGGCGTTTAACTTGCCTATGATGCAAGGAGATGCACGCCCCTACACTAGAAGGGTCAAATTTAATCAAAGGTTGGACCAAGGCCTCATGGACATATGTGTGGAAGGAGCTCAATGGAAGATTGACTCCAAAGGCAAGCCGGTTCAACTAAGAAGACTGGACCTCAAGCCTGTGGCTAGAGGATGGTTGGAATTCATTCAACGCTCCATCATTCCCACTAGCAACCGATCTGAAGTTACTGTGGATCAGGCCATCATGATCCATAGCATCATGATTGGAGAGGAAGTAGAAGTTCATGAAGTCATCTCCCTTGAACTCTACAAAATAGCCTCTTGAAGCAAGAAAAAGTAGCAAAGAACAAAGCTTGCGGAAAAAAAAGGCGAAAAAAAATAGAAAGAAAAAGAAAAAGCAAGCAGAAAAAGCCAAAAGCTCTTAAAACCAAAAGGCAAGAGCAAAAAGCCAATAACCCTTAAAACCAAAAGGCAAGGGCAAATAAGAAGGATCCCAAGGCTTTGAGCATCAGTGGATAGGAGGGCCTAAAGGAATAAAATCCTGGTCTAAGCAGCTAAACCAAGCTGTTTCTGGCTGAAATTGAGGGACTTGAGCAAAAATCAGATTTAGAGGTTGAAGAAGGACTGCTGATGTTTTTGGATTCTGACCTCCCTGCACTCAAAGTGGATTTTTTGGAGCTACAGAACTCAAAATGGTGCGCTTTCAATTGCGTTGGAAATTAGACATCTAGGGCTTTCCAGCAATATATAATAGTCCATACTTTTAACGATTTTAGACGACGTAAAAGGGCATTGAACGCCAGTTCTACGCTGCTGTCTGGAGTTAAACGCCAGAAACAAGTCACAAACCAGAGTTGAACGCCAGAAATACGTTACAACCTGGTGTTCAACTCCAGAAAGAGCCTCTGCACGTGTAACATTCAAGCTCAGCCCAAGCACACATCAAGTGGGCCCCGGAAGTGGATTTATGCATCAATTACTTACTTCTGTAAACCCTAGTAGCTAGTTTATTATAAATAGGACTTTTTACTATTGTATTGTTCATCTTTGATTATCTTTGGACGCCTAGTTCTTAGATCATGGGGGCTGGCCATCCGGCCATGCCTGGACCTTTCACTTATGTATTTTTAACGGTAGAGTTTCTGCACTCCATAGATTAAGGTGTGGAGCTCTGTTGTTCCTCAAAGATTAATGCAAAGTACTACTGTTTTTCTATTCAAATCAACTTATTCCGCTTCTAAGATATTCATTCGCACTTCAACCTGAATGTGATGAACGTGACAATCATCATCATTCCCTATGAACGCGTGCCTGACAACCACTTCCGTTCTACTTTAGATTGAATGAGTATCTCTTGGATCTCTTAATCAGAATCTTCGTGGTATAAGCTAGATTGATGGCGGCATTCATGAGAGTCTGGAAAGTCTAAACCTTGTCTATGGTATTCTGAGTAGGACTCTGGGATTGAATGACTGTGACGGACTTCAAACTCGCGAGTGCTGGGCATAGTGACAGACGCAAAAGGAGGTTGAATCCTATTCCAGTATGATCGAGAACCTCAGATGATTAGCCATGCTGTGACAGAGCATTTGGACCATTTTCACAAGAGGATAGGATGCAGCCATTGGCAAGGGTGATGCCTCCAGACGATTAGCCATGTAGTGACAGTGCATCGGACCATTTTCCAGAGAGGATCAAAAGTAGCCATTGACAACGGTGATGTCCTTACATAAAGCCAGCCACTCCGTGGGATCAGACCCTTACTCGCGTAAGGTTTATTACTTGGAGGACCCAGTGCACTTGCTGGTTAGTTGTGCGAAGTTGTGATAAAAAGTTGAGATTACAATTGAGCGTACCATGTTGATGGCGCCATTGATGATCACAATTTCGTGCACCACTCGTCCTCTGTCAGCTGTTCTTTTCTTGGCTTTTTACTGCTTTGAGTTGAGGTATTCCATGTTTTTCCACTTCTTAATTAAACTGCTTGACATTCTTCTGTTATCTATTTTGATAACTGCTATTTTGTATGATTCAATTATGATTCCATATCCTTGTTAGCATTTTTGGTTTCTTGTAGCATCTCCTTAAATTCTGCTAACTGCCTTGTTATAGAAGATAGTTGCTGATTGAGTTCAGCAACTTGTTCCTGAGGACTAAAGTCAGTTGATACTACCTTAGCTTCTTCTTTCATGGAAGACTCACTACTTATATACAGATGCTGATTTCTAGCAACTGTGTCGATAAGCTCTTAAGCCTCTTCAATAGTCTTTCTCATGTATATAGATCCACCAGCTGAGTGGTCTAGAGATATCTGAGCTTTTTCTATAAGCCTGTAGTAGAAGATGTCTAACTGCACCCACTCTAAAAATATTTCAGAGGGCCATTTCCTTAGCATCCCTCTGTACCTCTCCCAGGCGTTATAAAGGGATTCATCATCCTCTTGTTTAAAGCATTGGATGTCCAGCCTTAGTTGTGTCATCCTTTTTGGAGGGAAATATTGATTCAGGAATTTGTCTAATAACTGTTTCCATGTTCTTATGCTTACTGTGGGTTGGTTATTTAACCACCTCTTAGCTTGATCTTTTACAGCAAATGAAAACAGTAGTAATCTATAGACATCCTGATCCACTTCTTTATCACGTACTGTGTCAACAATTTGTAAAAATTGTGCCAGAAACTCAGTAGGTTCTTCCTGTGGAAGACCGGAATACTGGCAATTTTGCTGCACCATGATAATAAGCTGAGGATTTAGCTCAAAACTGCTTGCTCTGACAGGAGGTATATAGATGCTACTCCCATATGCAACCGTAATGGGGTTAGCATATGACCCCAAAGTCCTTCTAGACTGTTCATTTCCACTTAGGTCCATGATGGAGAAAAGGAAATTGATGTGAATTGCAGATAAAATATATTTTTATTTTTATTTTATTTAATTAAAAAAACAGATTTTGAATTTTGAAATTTCAAAACTAAGATAAGATAGAATAAAAATTTTCTAAAATAAAAATCTGAATTTTTAAAAGAAATTTTCAAAAATTCAATTAAATAAATATGAAGGATATTTTTTAATTTAATGAGGAAAGAGAAAAACACTAAAAATGACACCAAACTTAGAATTTTTAGATCAAAACAAAGGAAACAAACAGGAAAACTTTGAATATCAAGACGAACACTGAGAGCAACTTTTGAAAAGTTTTTAAGAAAATAGAAACATAAAGGACACCAAACTTAAAAATTTTTATTTTCTGAACACTAATAATTTGAAAAAAAATGAAAGGAAAAATAAAATTATGCAATTGACACCAAACTTAAAATATGAAACTAGACTCGAACAGAAGACTAAATTATGAAGTTATTGGTTTTGAAAATCTTCGAAAATAATTAAGAAAAATAAAATAAGGATTTTGAAATTTTAACCAAAAACAATAATAGAAGACTCTAAACTGAAAAGAAAAATCTTCCTAATCTAAGCAACAAAATAAACCGTCAGTTGTCCAAACTCGAACAATCCCCGACAACAGCGCCAAAAACTTGGTACACGAAATCACAATCACACTTTTGCAATTCCGCACAACTAACCAGCAAGTGCACTGGGTCGTCCAAGTAATACCTTACGTGAGTAAGGGTCGATCCCACGGAGATTGTCGGCTTGAAGCAAACTATAATTATATTATAACTCTCAGTCAGGATATCAATAATAATTCTCAGTTTTAATTGGAATGAGTAAAAGAACATGGATTAAATAATACTTGTTATGCAGTAATAGAGAACAGGTTGAGGTTTTGGAGATGATCTGTCTTTTGAATCTCTGCTTTTCTACTGTCTTCTTCTTCACGCATGCAAGGCTCCTTCCATGGCAAGCTGTATGTTGGTGGATCACCGTTGTCAATGGCTACCATCCGTCCTCTCAGTGAAAATGGTCCAAATGCGCTGTCACCGCACGGCTAATCATCTGTCGGTTCTCACTCATGTTGGAATAGGATCCATTGATCCTTTTGTGTCTGTCACTACGCCCAACACTCGCGAGTTAGAAGCTCGTCACAGTCAACTCATCCCAGATCCTACTCGGAATACCACAGACAAGGTTTAGACTTTCCGGATCTCAAGAATAGCCGCCAATAATTCTAGCCTATACCACGAAGACTCCGATCTCACAGATTTGAATGCTCTGTTGTCAGGAAAGGCAATCAAACTCGTGAATCAGGAACCAAAGAGATACACACTCAATCTAAGATAGAACGGGAGTAGTTGTCAGGCACACGTTCATAGGTTGAGAATAGTGATGAGTGTCACGGATCATCACATTCATCATGTTGAAGTGCGAGTGGATATCTTAGAATAGAAACAAACGTGATTGAATGGAAAACAGTAGTAATTCCATTAATCCATCGAGACACAGCAGAGCTCCTCACCCCAACCATGGAGTTTAGAGACTCATGCCATATAAGATACAAAATTCAGATGTAAAAATGTCATAAGGTCCATAGTAAGTTTCTAAAAGTAGTTTTTATACTCAACTAGTGACCTAGGTTTACAGAAAATGAGTAAACTAAGATAGATAGTGCAGAAATCCACTTCTGGGGCCCACTTGGTGTGTGTTTGGGCTGAGCATTGAAGCTTTCACGTGCATAGGCTACTTCTGGTGTTTAACTCCAGCTTTTGTGCCAGTTTGGGCATTTAACTCCAACTTTTATGCCAGTTCTGGCGTTTAACGCCAGAATAGGGTAGAAAACTTGTGTTAAACGCCAGTTTTTGTGATATCAACTTGGGCAAAGTATGGACTATTATATATTACTGGAAAGCCCAGGATGTCTACTTTCCAATGCAATTGAGAGCGCACCAATTGGGCTTTTGTAGCTCCAGAAAATCCATTTTGAGTGCAGGGAGGTCAGAGTCCAACAACATCTGCACTCCTTTTTCAGCCTCTGAATCAGATTTTTGCTCAGGTCCCTCAATTTCAGCCAGAAAATACCTGAAATCACAGAAAAACACACAAACTCATAGTAAAATCCAGAAATGTGATTTTTGCATAAAAACTAATAAAAATATACTAAAAAGTAGCTAAATTCTACTAAAACTATATGAAAATACCTCCAAAAAGCGTATAAAATATCCGCTCATCAATATACATGACTGGGATTTTTTTTTTTTTTGAAATGCGCATACGCATGGTATACACATGGTACTCACAAAAAATGGTTGTGGTGCTGTTTTGGTATTGTGCGTACACATGAATTGGCAAAACTCAGGGTTTGCGCGTACGCATTGGACATACGTACGCATGAGTGGCGCTCTGTTTTTCAAAAATGTTCAACTCTTTTGCACCAAACTAAGCATTCCAAACACCCAACAAGATACCAAAACAATATCAAATCTTATTAAACATACTAAACTACCAATCAAACCTAACAAATCTATCTAATAAGAGAAATTAAAATTATTCACTATTATGTACAAAAGAGAGAATGAAAAGATGTTACCATAGTAGGGAGTCTCCCACCTAGCACTTTTTTTTAAAATCCTTAAGTCAGACAATTGGAGAAGCTTTTACTATAGTGGCAGTCTGAATTCTTCCTTGAATCTCCACCAATGCTTGCATTTACAATGTCCATCGAGATCCCAAATTATGCGCACCAAGCTTTCAAGCAAATTAAAACAAGTGACAAAATCCCAAAGTTGTTGATTCTCAAATTGTGTTTCGGGGTCCCAAACCTTGTTTGTCAACACCATTTCTTGTTGATCTTCATACTTCCATTCAGGTGACAAAACTTTTGAATTATCTTCAAATCTTAAAATCCCCCTTCGGAATCCATTGAATCTTGCTTTACTCCACCTTTAGACTCCAAAGTTTGAGCTTTTTTCTACCATATACTTTGATTCTAGTTGCCAACCAATATCCAACTCTTTCTTACTCATCAACCCACAAAGAACTCTAAGTTGACCATCTGTTTCCAACAAAGCATATTGATATGGGCCAAGGAAATTAAAGGATGAAATGATTACCTACTCAACTTGTAATATGGATGGTGACTTAGCAAGGGAGAATTCCAATGGATGTGTGATGGTTGTTCCCTCTCCCTTTGACTCTTCTTTGACAACCTCCACCTCTTGGTAAGCTTCTTCAAATTTGATTCCTTGATCGGCAACTTCTTCTGAGTCATCTTCATTGCTCAAATAATGTTTCGGAGGTTGTGCACGGTCCTCCTCAACATCACTTTTAAATCCAGCAGAAAAAGGCTCAACAAACTCCATGAGATCACTGCTTAGTGCGGAATCATCCTCAATAATGGAATTCATCACTTGCTCAACTCTTTCAAACCTTTTAGCCACTCTTTTTGATTTAACGCGTTCAACATTTTCACCTTTTATAAATGAATCCTCCAACCTCTCCTCTTTAACATCCTTTGCTTTTTAAGTTTCACTCATCAACCCATCTTTTTTCCAATTGAGGCTCTAATCTTTCCTCCATGCTATGCTCTTTGGTTGAAACAAAGTCTTCACATCCACTAACGGGAGTGCTTTGATTGTTGCAAGAGCGTTGTAAGGCTAAACGAGCTAAGCCTTCGGCTATAGTAGCCATGTAGTTATCTCACCCTTTTTGAAATTTCTCTTGCTCTAGGAGAAGCTCTTTTTGTTCTTGGATCAATAGTTGATGAGTTCTTTCGTTAATGACTGTGAGAAAAAGGAGAATTTATCGTGTTGAAGCTTCAAGCTCTCTTCTACTCCACGTGATTCAATTGAAGTGGACTTTACACATTCACCTGTGAAAGTGCTTGGATTGTTTCAAGAACTCATTGAGGCCATGCAGTTTAGAGCATCAGCTAGGGTAGCCCTAATAGCATTGGATCACTCGATTGATTCTTGCTTCTCCTTTCTCGCCTCCATTTATTCTTGAAGGAAGGAATGAAGAGTATCACCCATGGAAGGTTGTGGTGGAAAGCATGGTTCATAAGGGTGAGAATATGGAGGTGGAGTATCTGGGGGTAATGGTTCAAAAGGGTTATGGGAGTATTGATGTTAGTTTTGGGGTGGTTCAAAGTATGGTTGTGCATGAGGCTCACAAGGTTGGTGGTAAGGTTCATAAGGTTGGTTGTGACATGGATAGAGACTTGGATGGTGTGGAGGTACTTGGTGGTGGAATGGGACTTGAGAGTATTGTGGTTGAGGACGATGTTGAGGATGGCAGTCATGTGAATATGATGGTTGAGGTTTATAATCATTGTAAGAACCACTATATCCATTAGATGGGTATGAACCATAGGGAGAATTACAATCATTGCGGGGTGGAGGAGGTGATTGCCATGAGGATTGTCTATATGCATGTGATTCCTCTCTCAAGTGATCATTTCCTTCCTTGGTGAAAACCGTCATTGGAATTGCTGTTTCCTACAAAACTTCCACAACCATACCTAAAGCCAAAAGGATGAGAATTCATAAGGAAAAGAGAAAATCAAAACAAAGACTATCAAAAAGCAAAGAAAAAACAAACTCTTAACTACTAGCAAAAACTAAGAAATAACCAAAAAGCAAGTTATTCACACTATACACATATTCACAATAGCCAATAATATAGCACCATTGTAATTTTCTAGAAACGGCGCCAAAAACTTGATGCAGGCTAGATGTCGGTTTAGAATTTTTACAGAAGAATTTTGTCGTAAGAATAGTCCTAATTCGATAACCAACATGATCAAAGTTTAAAAGAATGTCACAATACAAACCAAAATAACCAAGAGCGAAATCGCAGGTTATTCTCCCTAAGAATTGCAATCGAGTGCTCAATTATTGGCTATGAAAATGGGGGTTTGATAGCAATAAATGGAAATGTAAATAGCAAGAAATTGAATAAATAAATAATAACTAATTATCAAAAGCAATTAAACTAAGATAATTAAGGAAATCAACCAAGAAAGATCTTGGCAAGAGTTGATGGTTAAGGATCACTTTCCTTGCTAATAACCATAATATGATAATTACAAAAGGCGAACCCACTTCGTCATCCCCAACATCGGAAGAAAGTCAAATGGGCTTAACTAATCATAATCCATAAGTCCTAGCCAACTCACTAATTAACTTAGTGAAAGACTAGCGTCAATGGAAACAAGATTAATTAAAATCTCTAAATTATCAATCAACTTGGACATTAATAACTCACCAAGCCAAGAATGGAAAAATCTTCTCCATAATCAAAGAAAATATTTCATCGAATACCTAGAATGCAATAAAGGCAAACATCATAAAATACAAGAATTATAAAAACTATAATTAACCAAAGCAAAAAATCAATAATAGCAACTAAAACAAACATCAAAGAACATGAAAACATAAAATTGCATTAAATGAAAGTGAAATTCAACAATTGTCCAAAAACTAAAATAGATAAAATAAAGAAACTAACAAGAGAAACTACGCAAATTGAGACAATACAATAAGAAAATGTAAAGAGAACCACACAAGAACAAGAATTAAAATCTACATCTATGAGAATTTTACCTAAAACTACCCTAAATTCTAGAGAGAAGAGAGAGCTTCTCTCTCTAGAATTCTATCCTAAAACATGGTTCTAAAGTATTCTATGACTACTTGGTTGATCCCCATGGTCATGCCTTCAAATGCTTCAAAAATGAGTTGGATTAGGCCCAAAATTGGCCTGAAATTGCGACCCACGTGTTTACTTAAGTAAACCACGTGCTGACAGTCATGCATACGCATGAGACATGTGTACGCGCAAATTAGCAATTTTTCAAAAGATGCGTACGCATGAGGCATGCGTATGCACAACTTGGCAGATTTTCAAAACTTCATTCCTTTATAAATTCTCCACTTTTACATGCTTTTTCTTCACTTCTTCAAGTCATTCCTGCCTTCTAAGCCTGAAATCACTCAACAAATACATCAAGGCATCGAATGGAATATAAGTGAATTAAATTTAGCAATTTAAGGGCCTAAAAAGTATGTTTTAATCATTAAGTACAATTAAGAGAAATTCACAAAACTATACTATTTCAATGAATAAATGTAAGATAAGTTGATAAAATTCACTCTTTTCAATCCAAAATTTACCATAAAATATGGGTTTATCATCCACTTTCAGCAATAGGGTCACTCTCAGACCCTATGTTATTTTGAATAAAACCCGACACAGACATCGAGCCGAAATTGATATCGAAAACAACATTGGGGTATTCAGTAGCCCAACATGCATCCTCTCCGTCAGGAGCAATGCCAGCCACGGCAAAAACTTTCATCAAGGTCGAGCCCATCATTCCATAAGGAAAATGGAAGTTATTAGTGCCTAGGCACCAAAAATTCAAACTATCCTCTAAGAGAGGTGCAGTATAAGACAAGTCAAAAGTGGCTAATTTAAGAGTAGAAACAATTCCTAATGACTTTCATAAAGGTTTGTGGGTCGAAGATAGTCTCGAAATCCAAGTCAAGAACAAAGAGCTAGACTCCTTAGGGGGTGCAGTTTTAAAGACTCGACTAGCAAAGTAAGTAACCCTAACATTTTTGCAAAAAATTCAAGGAAGGTGTTTAGGGGGAGATGGGAAGAAAGAAGAGATAGATTCAACTTGATCCTGAGTTGAAAGTGGCCCCAATATGAATATAAGACATTTATGACCTTGAATGAAAGCAATACCTGGCTCCTCCAGATCTCAGTGGTCTCAACATCAGGATTGGAAGCTTGCAGAATGCCATCATCATTATAGAATTATGACACATTAGCCACCAGAGGAGAAGGTGCTACGACCTAAACATCATCATCATCCTTTTCTTACAAGGGAGAAATGTGAGCAGTGGAGGTTCCACCAAGAGCCATGGTTCTGAAAATCAGACTGGACGAGCCGGCCCGACCGGTCTAATTCTGAACCGACAGTAATCACAATCTGGTTAGCCTCCTAAAACTGCCAATCAGAAAACTGGCAAAAAACTGCTGGACCGGCTGGGAACCAGCCAATCTGACCGAATCGGGACCCAACCGGTTTCCACTTTTCAACCAAAAAAATAAAAAGAAGCCTCCCTTTATCCCTCAATCACCAATGCATCTGCTTCCCTCAATCCCTCCCTCAAAAAAACCTAGCCTCCAACCCTGCTTTCTTCTTCAAGCTGTGTCACCACCGCCGACTACCACCGCCATCGCGATCTGCACTGCCGCCGTCCGCACTGCACCCATGGTCATCAAAATACATCTACTCACCACGCTTTTTCATTTGTTTTGAGCTTCCACATCTGTTTTGAGCTTCCGCCACCTCTGTATTGTCGCGCTTCTGCCGCGGTGCTCCCTCTTCGTCACTTGGTCGAGCTTGCCTCAAGCCCTCATTTTTGCTCCAGCCCACTGTTATCGCTACGCTTCGGCCTCTGTTTTGGCTGAGCTTCCACTACTGTTCAGCCTTTATCTGAGCTATCTCTCCCTCATCTGAAACCCTGAATCTCTGTTTTGTTCATTGTTTTTTTTTGTAAGTAATTTCTTGCTTATATATGTTTTGAGTTTCTTAGGTTTATTGTATCAATATAATTAAGTTTTTTCGTTCATAATCAATGATTTAATTACAGACTGATTTTTATTACTGATAATGAGTAATGAACATTATTGAGTTGTTCTTGTTATGAGTAATGATTTTCTTAGGTTTCTCTATTATGAGTAATTTAGATTATTTTGTTTTACAGTAATTATGGAACTGTTCTTGTTATTCATATGTGTTTTTTTATTTAATTGTTCAGTGTTGTGTTTATTGTTGCTGATTGTTGTTGTTTGTTCTTATTGTTCTTGTTGCATTTAAACAATTATTTGATTGTTGATTAGCTTTGGTTCTGTTGTGTTGCTATTTTGTATGTTGTGAACTTGTGATTTTAATTTACTGATTATTCATTTTGAATGTGTTTTGATTATTGATTAATGATGTGTGGTTGAGTTGTTGTGTTTGTTTTACAGTTTTATGATTTAATTTTGCTTAGATTATGACTGCCTTGGTGATTTATTGATTTCAGTTATGGATAATAATATAAACCAAGAAAAAATTGCTGATAATAATACATCTGTGGATAATAATTTGGCTGCTAATCTTTCGATTTCGAATGATACAGCTAATCTTAATGCAAGGGAAGATAAATAACTGGTAATGGTTGTAACCGAAGCAATTTAACTAACTTCCTTCGATGGAATCTCCTCTTTCTCTTGAATTATGGAAACAACATCATGGGTTTGCTCAATTATATTGCTTCTTTTGCTGCTCAATTAAAAATGTATGGTTTTTCTAGCCAGAAGTAGGGAAATATAATTTCAAGTTTCTAGCACAAAATCAAAAATAGATAAAAATAAAATTGAATCCTTTCTCTTAATTATTGTGTTTTTATTTTTTGTTATTGTTCTGAATTTTGGTTACAATTTGATCTAGATGGAGGTAGGGAAGCAACTTTCAACTTAGCGAGGCTATCTTCGCTTTTGACCGTAAATAAAGAAGGAGAAGCATCCCAGAGAAACTTTCTAATAGCATTTAATTGTTTGTCAGCAAAATTAGAAACCTTGGACAATGATTCTTTAGAGTTTTTTATTTATAATTATATTTTAGAGTGTTTATTTATAATTTATTTATTATTTTATTATAAAATAATTTTTTTGGTTGAACCATAATTGAACCGGCTATACCAGTAAACTAGTGTACTAGTGACTAGAGTAGTTCAATAACCGGTCTGACTTTTAGAACCTTGCCAGGAGCAAAAGCAGTAGCCACAACAGTAGCAGTAGTAAAAGCAGGAAGAGAAGACGATGTGGTGGTCCCGGTAGTGGAAGAAGAGGACGTTGTAGTGACAGTGGGAGTACTACTATATAATGAAGAATAGATTGAGAATCCATGGAGAAAATGGAAAGAAAATCTTGAAGAAGAGAAAAAGTTCTTCAAGAAATGAAGGATGGTGATGAAAATAAGATGGGAATGATGAAAATGGAAAAGCAACTAAATCTCTAAGAGAATATGAAGGGTTTAAAATTAAAAGGCCCATTAAAGCCCATAGGGAATGTTGCATACGCCTAAAAAAATGCGCGAGCCGTTTCAATTTTTTCGTAACCGTCTTTCCGAATTTTTGAAATTTAAAAGACATCATGTGACGGGCATGTGATCAAATAAAACTTATCATTTCACTTGTTGAAAAGATTTCATTGTTTTGAAAAGATAAGTTTTAAGGGGCAATTTGTTAGTACAGGATTTCGACCAGTCATGAGGTTCGACTAATATAAATGTTGATTGTATTATATGAGTCGAGTTCAAAAAGTATCGTAGTAGTCGAGTTGAAGGAGTATCATAAGACCGAATCACACAATATTCAAATATGGTAGCACGATACAGAATGTACGAATTGGCTGATGCTAAAAATAGACTCCTCGACTAGGGTCAGTTTCGACTACAAATTATGTTAAAACTAGTAACAGATACAGATACAAGCAAGTTGAAGTCGAAAAAAGGTGGTACAAGAGTGTCAAAGTCAAAGATTTTCAACACATGGAAAAAAGGTTGAAAAGCAGTTACTAATTTTCCTAGGATATTAAAAATTTTTGCTCAACCCTCAAGATAAGATGAGAACATGAGTGCGAATTTTGAAAAACAAGCTGAAAAAGGATCATGAGACTTGAATACCAAGAAAAGTCAAGATGTAGGACGTTAAACATGGATGTCAAGATTCTTTATGATCATGGAAAGAGGAAAACATTAAGCAAATATATCTTCGTGGTTTATAAATAAGAGAAGCTGAGAAGGAGCCAAGGACTTTAATTAAAACACTTCACAATCACACTAAAATTCTGCAAAAATTCTAGTCATATTGATGTCAAGAAAAATCATAGAGTGCTAGTGTAAATGAGTGTCTAGAGTTAATTTTCTTTTGTTCATTTTTATTTATTTCTCTTATTTTTCCTTTTATTTCTATTTTATTTTATTGCTTTGTTTTTCTTTTCAAATACTTTAATTTCTTTTTCATTTATTTTAAATTCAAGTTTTTTTTTTTGAACAAGTAAGCTCAACACAATAAAGTGGAGCGACAAAGTCACAAACAAAGTCTCAAACATAAAAAACAACCAATCAAAACCTGAAAACAATTCCTAGTGTTATCTCCGACAATGCCATCAACAACCAATAGGATCCAAACTACACCATTCTTTGTAGCTGGTCAAAGATCTGAGAAACACCTCTTCCACTCCGATTTCCTTGTTATTAAAAATCCGCCTATTCCTCTCTAGTCATACATTCCAAATAACTCTCGGTCCACCTTTTAATCGAATTTCCGGAAATTTCTCAAGCCATTTTACACTCAATAGAACTCTATCAATACAACTACATGAGCGGCCTCTGAACCAAGTAAATTTTTTATCATTCAACAGTAGGTCCACTAACTGCATATCTTGAACCCAATCCTTGAACTCTTCTGCCGATGCTATAACCTGTCCTGACCTTTCCTCTCTTCAATCTGTATAACCTTATTAAAGTCTCTCATATAACATATCAGACCTCGACCTAACCCATCTACAAAACTCAGTTCCTCCCACACAGCCAGTTTCTCCAATTTAGTATGAGCACCATATACTAAATAGAACGTAGAATTGAACTCATTTTTTAACAGTACTCCTTTAACACATAACCATATTTTTCCTTTGTAACAATTATTTATTTTAAATTACATGTCGTCCCACATTGATAACAGACCCCCGAATGTGCCTGCCGACTCTACAAACTCCCACCCTACAGCATCGCTCCCCCAAATATGCACTACATCAAACTTAGTCACAACTTGCATCTTAGTTTCAACCAACCCTAACATATTCACTTTTGCTTCTTTTTTTAGTTCTTTCACCATACTCAATTTTCCAACACCTCCTAACCCCTTAACAATTCAAGAACTAAAAATCATTTTAAAACTGTTTTACACACCTTTTTGAAATTTTTTGGTCTACATCTTCGTGCCTTTTCTTTCTGCTTTGCTAATCTCCTCTTTTGAGCTAAAGCCTCATTCTGTTCTTAAAGAATTGCCATGATATCATCTTCATCGTTGTACTGCACGGCTCCTGATTCAACAGCCAGCTCCCACGTCTTCCTATTTTCCAGCATCTGCTCCTCTCATTCCAAATCCTTACCATCACTGTTCTCCGGATTTTTAACACTAATGTCCCCGGCACTCCCAGCCCCAACACTGCCTTTATCAACCTCGCACCGTTCAAAGTTAAACCGTCTACAGGTGCGTCATCTCCACCTATAACAGGACCAACTTTCGAACCAGCAGCCTTTTTCTGAGGCACTAGACATTGCACCGTCGCTTCCATGTCAACATCGCCATCCATGGAAGAATGTAACCCCGCCATCGCCGGCGTTGAGTGATACCCTAACAAAGACACAATCTCCAATGGGGGACGTACCTCCGGTTGAAGATCGCAGGCAGCATACACCGTTACAGGCCCGACAGCACCGTCTCCTCCACTAGTCCGTCGCTCCTCACTGGCTATGAGCTTTCCCAAGCTTCGTTGATCTGTTGCGGCGTCACACCCTGCAATCTCCCTTTCAACTTGATAATGAACCACGGCGCATAACCCAGGACTCGGAGCAGCTTCGACCTAGTCAACCCTCGCCCGACTCGGATTCACCAGCCCACCTCCTATAGCCACATCAGCATGAATGTTAGCATGATCTAGGCTTTCAACTAAGGAAAAAAAGTTCAAGCTTTCTCTTTTGGCACACCTGTTACAATAAACTTTTTTGGGCCTACTAAGAAGCCTGCTTTGGGTTTCTTTTTTTCTCCAACAATCCTTATTCTTCAGCCCATCATTATTATAAGCATAGCTAATTGTTTTTTCTGATTCAGCATCATTAATCATCAAATCATTATATCCCATAAAATCCTCACTGCCCTCTAAAACAGGATCATCTGTTTCCCTTGCTGTACGAGTTTGAATTAAATTGCAATTTCTCCATTCATTCAAAATATCCTCTAAAATTACTACTCTACCCTTATTCGTTTCTTCCTCCCTTGGCACCGCCATCACTAACTCATCCACCGGATCTCTACTTTCCACTTGTACCATGGCGCTCGAACTGTTAGCAACCATCTCGCAAGCTTTTAGGAGATAAGGATTACCTACCTCTTCAATCTTGCACTCCACTCCATAACTCTTATGATCAACCTCTTTAACCAGGACATTGAATCCGCTAGTACCAATTGTGACGTTAATCCACTTGTTAATGATGTCCATGATACAAGTATCTATTTGCACCCGTCCCACACTGAATGAGAGGCATGATTTCGTGGCTTTGTCACATCCAATTACTTCTCCCCATTGGCTTCCTATTATTCTGAACGTCTCCGCTGACCATGTATGCAGAGGAACACCAAAGCACTCTAACCATACCCTTCGAGTTTCACTGCGCTCCTCTTCATCTCATCTCCATACGCTGTGAAAATTTGTAGTAGGTTATTCATTTTAAACGTGTAAGCTTCTTCTGCACTCAAGATACTATTAAAAGTCATGAGTGCCTTGTACGCTCCTAGTTCTCGTAAAGTTATTTATTGTTTTATTTTCAGTTCTTATTTATTCATCTATTTTCCGTTTTATTGTTTTTAATTTTATGATTATTTTATTTTGATTCTTTTTCCTTTAGAGCATTTTTGTTTATTTTAATTTTGACTATCACTTTCTTTAAATTTTATTTACTTTTCGGTATTTTCATTAATTCACATTTTATACGTTTTATTCATTTTTAATATAAACACTAAATAATTCTCAAGTCGAGCTCACTCTTTTTCAGAGAAATCGTATCTGCTCTCCAAACTAAGATCTTCATACAAGTTTGATTCGACGCCCTGTTGAAGTTATCAAATATTAAGTGAAACAACAGAATATTAATATATAGATAATATATTTTTTTATCTTAAATAGTTTTTAAAAAAACACTAATAATTTAAGTTGTATTTAATTAGAAAACTAAGTTTTAATTTAATGATATTGAAATTAACAAAAAATTTTTTAAATGATATTTAGTTATTTATCCATCATTTTAAGATCATTGCAGATAATCAAATGTTTCCAGCCTAGCCCATAAAATTTAAAAATTTGGATCCTCTAAATTTTGAATTACTTTAGAGGAAAAAGTATGATCTATTACCATTTATTTCATAGGTGAAACAAAAAAAATGAGAGAAAAAACATTTAACGGTGAGAGATCATAAAAATCTAAAATTTAAAAGATCCAAACTCGAAGCTCGGTGTTTGCTGATCATGTCCTGAAAGAGCCACTGAATTTCAAGCTATTCACGTGCTTGACTCCTTTCCTTGTTTCCTTGATCGGCTTCAAACTTTAGCCTCGGAGTGAATTAATTCACCACTGTCCTTCTCGTCTTTTTATCTTCATTTTAGGAATGATTCCAAAATTTCACTACTGACTAGACGACGATGTACTTACGCACAACCGAGTCATACATGGCATAGCAGTGTTCCATTGTGAAATTTTTCCCATACTTTAATCACCGGTACACAATCAACTAAAATGTTTACCTGTTTGCCGATTTGAAATGCAAACGTTAATGACATGAAAAATGATAAACAAACTCTCTTTATATTTCTCTTATATTCTCTCCTTTATTCTTCCCCCTAAATTGCGGATCTACCCAATTTCTTACGGGTTTCTAGTATTACTGTTCACCCCAAAAAAATCTGTGTACTACTCTTTCATTTTTACAGGATGACAGTTATTATAATGTTAGTTTCCACTAACGGAAATAGAGCAGTAACTACCAGTATTCAGTATCAGTTCATTCACACTTCCATATACCGTATCATATCCGATAAGGTAAAAATAGAACATCACATTTCAGTATTTGACCACCCAGTTTATTATTATTGCTATACCAAATAACAGCACAAAAAACAGGGAAAAGAAACAACCCAAAAGGCATTGAAGTTTGTGGGTCTCACTCATAATCAAGCTAGGACAAACAAAATAAAGGGCAGGGTCTCTAGCACTGGCTCTGTTTAATGAAAGAAACAATCTGTTTAACAAGGTCCACAGATTTTTCGGCAGAAGGGTTCATCAAATGGAACACGTGCTCTTCTCCTTCAGTTTCAACCATCTCAACCGTCCCACTCCACGCGCTTCCCTTAACCGTTTCGTAGTAACTCCTCCCTCTCTCTCTCAAGAAATCTTCCTCCGCAACCAAAACCAACACGCGCCTGCATCCCAAACCCGATAGGTTCGGATCCTTTTCCGGATGGATTTTCGGGTCGGTTAGTCCTCCGTAAGAAGGGTAAAGAAATTCTGTGAGTTCGTCTCTCTGGTCGTTACCGAAGTACGGGTGGATCAAAACGAGGCCGTCGAGGGTGAACCCTCCGAAACCCTCGACAGCACCGCGCATGGCCATGTTATGAGCAAGGTTGGCGCCGGCGCTGTCTCCGGCTAAGAACACGCGGGAGAAGTCCGCGTGGTCGTTGAGCCAGGGCTCAGGGCCGCCTCCGTGTGCGGCGGCATGTGTGGCGGTCCACTGTATGGCTTCCCATGTGTCGTCGTATGCGGTGGGGAGGGGGTGTTCCGGTGCGAGGCGGTAGTGGACGGAAACGACGACGGCGTTGGTCTCGGCGGTGAGCGTGTTGAGGTGGCGGTGGTAGGTGGTATTGAAGGGGGTGCAGATGCAGAAGGCACCGCCGTGGATGTAGATGAGGAGAGGGAGTTTTCCGGCGGGGTTTGGTGGGAGGTAGAGGCGGGCGGCAACGCCTGTTTGGGGGTTGATGGTGACGTCTTTGGATTGGACGTTGGTGAGTGGGTCGGTGCCGGGAGGGGTGGTGTCAGTGCCCATGAATCGCTCGACGGTTCCGTCTTTGTACTGGCGGAAGAGGCGGGGGAATTCACGGAGAACCTCCTTGTTGGAGTTTGGATCCATGGCGGATGGTGGTAGTAAGAGAGGTATTTGTTTATGTTAAGTGTGTGCTGGTGTTTGGGTTTTTGTTTGTGTGTGATGACTTACTTCTTGTATAAGAGAATGAAGGTTCATAGAATGAACGGTTGGTGAGGAAAATAAATTATCATAAAAGGAGCCGTTCTTTTAATTAATTACCTAATTAATGGGATTAATTGTTTTTTTTTTTTTGAATCAAAGGGAGCTCAACACAGCAGAGTGGAGCAGATAGCAAAGCTATAGTAAGAATAAAACAAGATAATCCCTCCCATTTGTAAGCTTGAATGACTGTAAGATCTCATGAAGCTGGTGTACTAAGTCCAACTCCCACTAGACCAACTCTCTCCTCCACTGGAAACTCCAAATCCACACTAGCCCATCCCAAAAGCCACAGTCTGCTATCACAGATTCATGAAGAGTTGAGACCGAGAAAAGCCTAGGAAACATATCTTTCAATACTCCAGCCGGTAGCCATCTATCCTCCCAGAATCGGATTGTTCTGCCTTTCCCTAACTCCATCGACAACCCACTGATCATCTGATCTCTCAGCCCCGGCTTACTAACTTGTAGCTGGCATATATCCTTCCAAGGACCCCCTTGCGTGGGAGTAGGCTGTCCTCCCACCATTCTTGCAGGATGCATATTATTACAAGAGCACACCACTTTCTTCCATAAGGGACAGTCTTCTTTCGAGAACCTTCACCACCACTTAAACAGCAATGCAGTATTTCGAATCACCGCATCCCCAACTCCCAACCCACCTGCCTTCTTTGGAACCAAACTTAAGAATCAAAAGTAGCCAAAACTTTTTATTTTTAATTTTGTTTATGAGATGAGTAATATTTATTTAGGATTTTTTTTAGAATAAATAAAAAAAATATTTTTGGAGAAAAATTATTCTCAGATTATTTTTTGGAATTCAAATTTTTTTTGAAAAATAGATCCTCTTAATTGTTAAAAAATTGAGAGTATAAAGTATGATTTTTAACCATTCATTGTTTTTTTTTATATTTATTTTTGGTCTCACTTATAAAACTAATGGTAAAAAATTATACTTTACTCTCTCAATTATTAAAAAAAATGGGAGAATCCATTCCCATTTTTTTGTTGTGAGGTTCGTTGTATCTCTTGGCAAAAATTCAGTACCGTGCTTCTCTCAGAGAACTCAGCATATTGACCAAAGTTCATCGAATCCCTCAACAAACTTCATAAAAAATGTACGCAAATTTAAGATATTTGTACCTTCAATTTGAGAAAATATTTACTATAAACAAAATTTTTAATTCTAAAAAAATCTAGTTTAATTTTTGAAATGAAAAGTTCTATTTTTACATTAATTTTTTTAAGAATGCGTACTCTTAAACATTCATAGAAAAAATAGATGAAATTATATGTTTAAGTTATTATTTGTTCGATTATATGTAGCATATGCATGCAGTAAACAATGGTATAGTAAAAATAGTGTTCCGAACACGCATTTGAAGTTAGTCTAAACATTCAACAAACTTTGTAAATTTGACAAAGTTCATCGAGGAACAGGCGAATTTGCCTTCCATCCAAAACAAAGTGGGTAGTTAATGATTGTAGGAGAGTTTGAAAGAAAAAATAGAATGGTTAAAAAAAGAAAAGAAAATATTAGAAGAAATTAGAAGATGAGAGAAAAATTGAAAGAGGAAAGACCAAGAAAAAAAACTAAGAGTGACAAACTCATGAAGACGCTATATCAGAACCCTAACAAAGCGTTTGTGTACCCTAATGGCGCTATGTGTTNAAAAAATAGTTCCAAAAATATAATTAGCCTACACTTTTATAATAATCTAAAATAAGTACGAACTTATATTCTACTAATCATAAATTTTGATTCTAACCATAAAAAATCATATTTCTTTTAAAAACATCTTTTGTAAAAGACAAAATATAGTTGTTAGAATCGGACCGAATCGATCGATCAGACCGAAAAATTGGAGAATCAGTCCCAAAATCGATTTGAAGTAGACATCTGACCAAAAAAGAAAAAAACCGATGAGAACAGATCGATTTTGGCTAAAATCGATGAACCAAAGATTTTGAATAATTGGTCGTTCGGATTTTTTTTTAACACCCCCACCCAAAATGGCAGAAGTTTTTTTAAAAAAAAAGAAAGAAATCCTAATGAAAACCACCATCCACCGCCATCAAATGATTGCTGCCACAATCGCCGGCTCCTTTGTCTTGTAACACCGTCTCTCACCGTGTCTCCATTACTGGATCGTCTCCCTCCATCTGTGGCTCGCCTGGTCTGCGTTGTCGCCTGTGCGTCTCTCGTCGTTGCTGCTGCCTCTCCCTTGCTAGTATTTACTTTGCCTTGCTTGGACATTGGACAGCTTGATTTCTCTTTTCTCTGCCCACGTTCTGCATCAGGTTCAGCCGTTCAGGTATGTTTTTTTATTTTTTTAGTTATTTAGTAAATAATTATTGATGTTGATTATGGATCTATTTATTGTTTATTGTTGTTGATTATATCTTGTTTATGATTATACTGGTTAATTATAATTTATTGATTTTTGGCAATGTAATATATAAATTTAGTGGTGGATTGATGGGTTTTTTTTTGTTATTGCTGTTTATAGTTGTTTTTCTTGGATAGGGGATAGGTTGATTAGTGTTCGGTAGGTTGGTTACCGGACGATTCGGGTTTGGACTTCCGGGGAGTGGTAGGGGCTCGTCAGGTCGTGGACTGCCGGGCTGGTGTGTGCGAGGTCCCGAGTACTTCATGTAGGAAGGGGGGTGTCACCTGCAAAGACACTCCGACGCTTTTGTCAGTAAAAGTGCAGGCGAAAAGGGGTGATGTGATATATGACGTACCTTGGGAGAAGGGCAAATCCTTCCCCTTATATACTGTGTCAGGGGTGGGCCCTACAAGGACCGGCCCACTTTCTCTGGGACGTTCTCCCACAGCCGTGAATGAGCTGTTCGGGACGCGTGTCCGGGTCGGTTGCGGGGTGCATCACCCGTGACCATCCGGGTTGGGTGGCGCTCGGGTCGGGCCGACCCGTGGAGGGTTTGGGCCAGGCCGTAACAGTGCCCCCACGCGCCAATGGTAGCCGTGGGAGCTATCAGTGGCGTGTTACTTCGCGTTTCATTCATCATCGTTAGGTCGGCCGCTCATAGAAGGGACATGCCCCCTGCGCGCGTGTCTCTTGGTTGCTGGGGC
Source organism: Arachis ipaensis (assembly GCF_000816755.2). NCBI lineage: Eukaryota > Viridiplantae > Streptophyta > Magnoliopsida > Fabales > Fabaceae > Arachis > Arachis ipaensis. The sequence goes on from NC_029794.2 coordinate 84,296,119, forward strand.
AACCGTTTGTCGCTTCGTTCCTCGCGCTGAGCATTAAATGCTCATAATGGGTTGCAAAACCCCGTGTGTAAATACTATCTTGCCCCCAAATCTTTCGCGCTTCCTGAATGGAAGTTTTTAAATAGTTCACCTCCCACTTTTTCTTTCTTTTTACGCTTCTGTTTCTTCCATTTCCTTGCTATCTCCCTTTTCCTCACTCAAAAATTCCAGAGTGTTGTTGCAGTTTTCTCGAACATCTTCCTCTCATCCTTCCAGCTTTCGCAACAAGTTCAGGTAATCCTCGGACTTCTCTTTTTTCTGCTCTGTTATTGTTTGCTTGTTGTTAGTATTTGCTTGTTCTTGCTGTCTTGCTTGGAATTTGTGGCTATATGACCTTTTGATGCTAGGTAGACGTGTTATGGGAGGGGTACCATTCCAGGGTAGATTTTTAGGTGGCTTTCGGGATAGGTGTAGCTTTGGCCATGCTTAATCTTAACTGTCGAATAGGATAAACGTAGTTTTTTGGGTTTTTCCGGGCTCCCGACCTCGTAGACTAATGGAGTGGTACCCCCACTGTAGGTATGCCTCGCGTCGTCTCCCGGACTTTCACATCCGCGGCGAACTATGATCCTACGCCTGGGTGACCTCAGACATAAAGGACTCGCTGAACCAGATGGATCTGGAGAAGTTGACGGAGTTCCGGCAAGCCGGATATCTGTGCGGGGGGACAGATGAAGAGACCAATTAGGAGACCTTCGTTCCTGCGCCCAACGAGCGTTTGTACGAGATTAATTTCCGTTCTCCCCGGGTCGCCGACTGGATTTGGTTTTACAAAGCCATGTTCACCCAGGTCAGCGTCCGGCTGCCGTTCTCCGATTTCCAGATGTCTCTCCTTAATCGGATATCTGTGTCGCCGTCGCAACTCCATCCGAACAGATGGGCTTCTATCCGCTGTTTCGAGATGGTTTGTGAATATCTTGAGCTGCCGGCGTCAGTGGATGTCTTCCTCTTCTTTTTCAACCTTACCAACCCCTCCAAACAAGGGAAGGCGAGGAAAGGGTTTTTGTCTTTCCGGTCTGCCCAAGGCCGGAGGATATTTGGCCTGTTCGAGGACTCCTATCATGGGTTCAAGGAAAAATTCTTCAAAGTTCGCCCTGCTAAAGGTCGCCATCCCTTTTGGTTATCGTTAGAGGGAGAACGCCTCATCCCGACTTATTGGAGTTTCGGGGCGGGGTCTAACTCTTTCATAAAGGTGACCTACAAGGGAATGTCCTCTGTAAATAAAAGGATTGCCGATGTGTTGTATGCTATTTTCGGGAAGAACCCCGTGAACCCCCACCTCCTCATAGGTGAACGGGAGTCCGCCAGGAATTATATTTGTGAGCTGTTCTGCCTTGTGTTTTTGCATTGCTTGTTTTTTATATTTGTTTTTCCCGACTTCACGACTAACGTGTTTGGTTTCCTGTTGTAGTGGAGATGTCTGCTTCGGTAACTGGGCTTGAAAATTTGGTCAAGACCTTCTTGGAGGATAGCGATGATGAGAAGGCTGACGAGAAGGATGCCGGGGAACCGGGGGGCCCTTCCGGGGAGAAGGAGGATCAGGCCGTGCCCTCTCCCCGAGACACCGGGATGTCTGAAAAGGATCCAGCCAAGGTGCAGGCTTCCCCCATTCCCGAAGAGGCGGCCGTTGGCGGGCACTCGTCTCCTATCCATCAAGAATATGATGATGTGGAACATTCATACCCCCAAGAAGCGGAAGGCATCTGCCAGCTCGAAAAGGACTCTCACCATCATGGAAAGAAATTTTGATGCTACGAATTTCATTGACTCCCAGCTGATCCCTGGGACGGAGGAGCATTTTCATGGGACCGACCTGGCTGGGCAGGCGAGATGGATGTACTGGACTCTGCTCCGGGGGGCTGTGATAGCTCAAAAGGCTGAGTTCGAGTTGTCGGGAATGCAGGCTCTCCGAAGGAAACTCGAATCTTCAGGCAAGGCGAACAACGACTTTAAGGTGCAAGTCGAGCTGCTCTAGAGTCAGTTGTCCGAGATGGGAGAGAAGCTCAAGGCTTCTGAGGAGAAAGCGACATCTGCCGGGGAGAAATTGAAGGCTTCCGACGAGACGGTGGCCCGTTAGCTGAACGGGAGATGACCCTAGAGAGCCAGCTGAACGCTACTCAGGGTCGGGTGGCGGTCTTGGAGAAGGAGCGTGACCAGGCCGTCTCGTCGGCTAAAGCCGCTAAAGCCGAGGTCGAAGAGCTCAAGAAAAAGCACAAAGCGACCAAGGAGCAAGGGAAGAACGCGATCTTCATGACCGAGGATGCTCTGAAGGCCCAGGTGAAGATTGTGGCTCCTGACTTCGACACGTCGGCTATTGGGGTTTTCAAGACGATCCAAGACGGCAAGATTGTTGACATGCCTCGGAAGTGATTTCTTGTAACTTTGATTTGGTGTGGATTTGTTGAACATTTCGTCGTGACTTTATAACTTTTATGCTTAACTGGTCGCTTGGTCGACTTATTATTATTATCGTTTATCTTGCTTGGTGTTTTATTTTCGTTACCGTCTTTTCGGGGCGGACTTATTGCTTGTGTCCGTTTTGCCGTTTGCGTTGGTAACCCGATTGGGGTCGTCGTGGTTTTATTTTTGAAACCGCTGTGGTCTTATTATTGCCGCCAGTTTTCCTTCTCCTGGGGTCGGTAAACCGACGTCGTTGCGTCGCAGGACGAGGTCTCTTTCCTCAAAGTCCCTCCTGAGGACTTTAGTGTTGTAGCGCAGGGCTATTCTTTGCTTTAGTGCTGTTTCTGACAAGTGGGCCATCTCTCTGGTTTCTTCCACCAGGTCCTTTTCCACCGCTTCGTGTACTCCTGCGAGGAGTAACCGTGGACTCGGTTCGCCAATTTCCATGGGTATCACTGCATCGACCCCGTACGTTAGGCGAAAGGGGGTTTCCCCGGTGGAGCTTTACTCGGTTGTCCGGTAGGACCAGAGGACCGAAGCGAGCTCGTCGGCCCATGCGCCTTTCTTGTTGTCTAAGTGCTTCTTGAGGCCTAGTAGGATGACTTTATTTGCGGACTCCACTTGTCCGTTCGTCTGGGGATGTTCTACTGAGGAAAACCTTTGTTTTATCCCCAGACCGGTGAGGAATTCCGTGAACTTCTTGTCAGTGAACTGCGTCCCATTATCCGAAATGACGATCTCCGGGATACCGAAACGGGTTATCACCTATCTCCACATGAACTTCCTACAATTGGATGAGGATATGTTGGCTAGTGGTTCAGCCTCTATCCATTTGGTGTAGTAGTCGATGGCGACTATGAGATATTTGACTTGCCCTGGACCAACCGGGAAAGGCCCTAAGAGGTCGACTCCCCATTGAGCGTAGGGTCGTGTAGACGTCAGTAGGCTCAGCTCGGAAGCCGGCGCTTTGTGGAAGTTAGCGTTTTCATGGCACTTTACGCATTTTCTGACAAATTCTTTGGAGTCTCTCATCATTGATGGCCAGTAATATCCAGCTCGGATGAGCTTCCTTGCTAGGGCTTTGCCCCCAATGTGGTGGCCGCAGCATCCCTCGTGGACTTCTCTTAGTACATAGTCCGTCTGGTCGGGGTGTAAGCACTTCAATAGGGGTTGGCTGAGGCCCTTTCTGAACAGTTGTCCTTGTATCATTGCATATTTGGCCGCCTCCCTTCTCAATGTTTTGGTCGCTTTCTCATCATCAGGTAGCTTGCCATATTCCAGGAAGTTTGTGATGGGGTCCAGCCAGGAGGGCTTGACTCCGTCAAATGGAGGGCAACCGTTGGTTCCTTCACCATGCCCTGGATGAGAGACCGGTTGCCTGCTCCCGGCTTCGTGCTTGCTAATTTAGACAGGAGGTCTGCCTGTGTGTTCCTTTCTCTTGGAACGTGTTGGACCGTGACCTCTTGGAACTACCTGGTCAATTCTCTAACCTTTTCTAAATACTTTTGCAGGAGGGGGTCCCTGGCTTGATAGCTTCCGTTTACTTGCGAGGTGACGACCTGTGAATCGCTGCACACTTCCAGCCTTGTTACCCCGACTTCTCGGGCTAAGGTTAGTCCACCTAAGAGGGCTTCGTATTCCGCTTGATTGTTCGACACCGGAAATTCGAACTTGGTCGACTGCTCGTAAATGACTCCCACCGGGCTCTCTAAGATGACCCCGGCTCCCCCGGATGTCTGGTTGGAGGCCCCGTCTATGTGGAGCCTCCACCGTGTGCCCGTTTCCTCGTGGGGATCACCCGTTACCTCTACCAAGAAATCCGCCATTGCCTGTGCCTTGATTGCATGTCGGGGCTCATACTGCATGTCATATTGGGAAAGCTCGATGGCCCAGGTCATCATCCTTCCTGCCAAATCGGGTTTTTGGAGTACTTGGCGAATTGCTTGGTCCGTTCTCACGATTACGCGATGGCCTTGGAAGTACTGCCTCAACCTTCGGGAGGAGGTTAGGAGTGCCAGAGCCAGCTTTTCCAGTTTGCTGTACCTCAACTCTGCTCCTTGTAGAGCTCTGCTTACGAAGTAAATCAGTTGTTGAGCTTTCCCTTCTTCTCGTACGAGCACTGCTGCAAGGGCTTCCTCTGTTACTGCCAGGTAGAGATAGAGTGGCTCTCCGGCCTTGGGCTTCCCGAGCACGGGAGGTGCTGCTAGGATCTCCTTGAAGTGGTTGAATGCTTCCTCACACACGGGGTCCATTCGAATGCTTCCTCACACGCCTTTTTCATCAGATTGAAGAAGGGCAGAGCTTTTGCTGCCGATGCGCCGAGGAAACGGGATAATGCAATCAGCCTTCCTGCCAATCGTTGGACGTCTTTGATACAACCCGGGCTCTTCATCTGGAGAATGGCTTGGCACTTCTCAGGGTTGGCTTCTACTCCTCTTTGGGTGATCATGAACCCTAAGAACTTCCCCGCCTCCATGGCAAAGACGCATTTGAGCGGGTTGAGCCTCATGCCGTGTTGCCGGAGGGACGCGAACACGCCCCCCAGGTCGTTTAGGAGATCGTCGGGCCGGGTGGTTTTCGCGAGGATGTCGTCCACGTAGACTTCTACTGTCTTGCCTATGAGCTCGCTGAATATCTTGTTCATCAGTCTCTGGTACGTGGCGCCAGCGTTTTCAGACCAAATGGCATTACCTTGTAGTAGTAGATCCCTCCCGGTGTTATGAACACTGTCTTGTCCTCGTCGGGTTGGTGCATCGGTATCTGATTGTACCCGGAGTAGGCGTCCATGAAGCTCAGATATCAGTACCCCGCTGCCGCGTCGACGAGCGCGTCAATGTTAGGGAAGGAATAGCAGTCCTTGGGACATGCCTTGTTGAGGTCAGAATAGTCTACACACATTCTCCACCTCCCATTGTGTTTTTTCACCAAGACCACGTTTGATAGCCAAGTCGAGTAGTCCAGTTCTCGGATGAACCCTGCTTCAAGGAGGCTGGCCGTCTGCCTGGCCACCTCCTCTGCCCTTTCCTGCAACATCTTCCTCCTCCTCTGGGCCACTGGCTTAGCCTCCGGCTTGACGGCCAGATAGTGTGACATGAGCTGGGGATCTATCCCTGGCATGTCGGCTGGCGTCCAAGCAAATAGGTCGGCATTCGCTCTGATCATTTCCATTCCTTTAGTTCATGGGGGAGATTTCTGTTTATGAATGTGAACTTCTCCTCCCCGTCACCGACCCTAAATTTTTCCAAGTCCCCCTCTGGCTCGGGCCTAGGCTTGTCGTCTATTCTGGCATCCAGGTCAGCAAGGAAGGCCCCTGAAGCTTCTTTGGACTTTTTCCTGAGAGAGAGGCTGGCGTGGTCGCAAGCGACTGCCGTTTCCAAGTCCCCTCTGATGGATCCTACGGATCCGTCATCCGTAATGAACTTCATTACGAGCAGCTTCGTACTAATCGCTGCCCCAAGGTCGTTGATGGTTTTTCTCCCTAGGATGACGTTGTAGGCTGTAGAGTCTCGCAAGACTACGAAAACGGCCATTACTGTCCTTCGCTTCTGTCCTTGTCCCATGGAGGTCGGGAGGGAGATGATCCCATCCGGCTTGATGAAGTGGTCACCCAACCCTACCACACCGTGCTGGTGGGTCGCTAGGTCGGCGTCACGCAGTCCCAAGGCATCAAAAACGTTGCGAAACATAATGTTCGAGTCCGCCCATGTATCCACTAGGATCCTTTTGACGAGGCCGGTTCCGACTCTGACCGTGATGACCATGGGGGGACTTTCCGGTACCTCGTCGAACCATTGGTCTTCGGGGCCGAAGGAGATGGATGGGAGTCCCCGGGAACTTCTCGTGGGTGAGGAGGAGACAGCCAGGACTTTGGCATCTTTCTTCTGTGCCGATCTCGACCTCGGGGCGGAATTCCTCGCTGTTGCCACGTTCACCACCGTGAGACCGTGGTCGTCCGCCTCTGGTTCTTGGCATCGTCTTGTCGCCTGGGGCCTGTCCTCGCCCTCGTGATCGTGATTCCGTCTCCTCGGCTCCCTTATGAGGTGGGAGAATTCGGCAAGCTTTCCGTCCCTAATTGCTTGATCCAGGGCATCCTTTAGGTCGAAATAGTCTTGGGTCTTGTGCCTGTATCCCTTGTGATATTCGCAGTAAAGGCTTTTGTTTCCCCCAGTTCTGTCCTTCAGAGGTCGGGGTCTCGACAGTATCCCCTTCTCGGCTATCTGTTGATAAACTTCCGTGATTGGTGTCGTGAGGGGGGTGTAGTTGGTGAATTTCCCGACTCGGGGAAATGGCTTTGGAGTCTTACTCGGACCGCCGTCCCTGGCGTGTTCCTTTTGTCTTTCTCCACCCTCGTAGTGGCGGGTTTGGTTGTAGGGGGGTTGCCGTTTGTTGGCAGCTACGACCCGGCTGACTTCTTCGTCGTTAATATACTCCTTAGCGACGCATTGGATCTCCTGCATTGTCCATACTGGCTTTGTGGTGAGGTGCTTCCTGAAGTCCTCGTTCAAGAGCCCGTTAGTCAAGCATAAGCTCGCCACCGAGTCCGTCAGCCCGTCGATTTCCAAGCATTCGTCGTTGAAGCGATCTAGGTATTTCCTGGTCGGCTCCCCGGCTCTTTGGGTCACCCCCAGCAAATTGATCGGGTGCTTGGCTTTGGCAATTCTGGTCGTGAACTGAGCCAGGAAGGCATGGCTGATGTCGGAGAAGCGGGTTACCGAGCCCTGCGGGAGGTTATTGAACCACCGTATTGCAGGTCCCGCGAGGGTGACCAGGAAAGCGCGGCACCTTACCTCGTCTCCCACTCCCTCTAGGTTCATCCTGGCCTCGAAGGCCGTGAGGTGTTCCAGTGGGTCTTGCGTTCCATCGTACCTCATGTCCGTTGGCTTGTCAAAGTGTTTTGACAGCCGGACCTCGAGTATGGAACAGTGGAATGGGGTCGCTCCCATTATCACGGGTCCCCGTGTTCCCGTCGTTCTTCCCTCGTCGTCCTCCCGACGAGTGTCCTTGTCCCCGCGATTCGCGGTACGCCGCCTCTCACGTTTGGCGTAAATGACGGGGTCATGACGTCTTCTCGCGCGCCCTCGCTCCCCGGTGCTTTCGGACTCAGCTTGGGGGGTAGGCGTGCATTTGGAGCGACTCCTGGAGCGAGAACGGGAGTGATCTGCTCTGGGGTGTGTTGGTCGCGTTCCCTATCTGCTAACCAGCATTCCAGGTCTTGCATCCTATGGCGTAGCTCTTGCATTATTCTGGCGTGGTTGCCGCCAGTCCCCCCAAAGGGGCGTCCCTCATGTGACTGTGTTGCGTTCCTCGGAGGCGACCTGGGATGTTGTCGGGTTTCCGTCGCAGCGGCGTCGCCACCGGGCACGGCCTCGCAGCCTGTCCCTGTTTGGACTAGCACGAAGTCCATGGACAGATCCCCACAGACGGCGCCAATGTTCGGTAGGTCGATTACCGGACGATTCGCATTTGGACTTCTGGGGAGTGGTAGGGGCTCGTTGACAAATGAATTTTTGCCGGTATAGAAATTATCAAATGATCAATCGTAGTATAGTCTAAACCGACGCAAAATCCTTCATCAAACAAATCTACAATCTATATCTGAGAGTACTAGTCTCCCGAGTCGTTCTCCCTTGGAATTGCCAAAGTGTGCATCTTATTGATTTAGTAAGCCTTGTTGAAATTCTTTGAAGGTTTTAGCAAAGTAATGAGAAACAAACAATCAATTATCAAAAGACTTGGCTTAGGGTTGGCATTAGAAATTCTATCCTTATAGTCCATTCAATGTTGACAACAATTAGGGCTTGCTTCATTTAGTTATCCCTTAGGTATAGAGGGAGGTCAAATGAAAGCAATCAACTTGAGTCACAAGTCCTAGCTTCACCTTATGGGAATCTAGCTTTAGTGCACTCCAAGCCAAATAGCAATCCCTAATTCCAAATCAACTATTGATACAACTATTCAACTTCTGGAAGTGTTTGCACTCTAATCACTCGGTGTTTGGGGTTTATTCTCTCAATTCTCCCCTAATCATGCTTTCCAAGATTTGTTTTTCATCTGACAATCAACAATTATTCAATGCATGCATACAGTTATCATGAGGGCTTTTCCTAGGTCGTAATGGGGTTAGGGTCAAGGTAGGGTCATATATGGCTAGTGGACTTAGGATTTGAATCTTTGATTAACTTAAACTTTTCCCACCTAACCTATATAATGACCTATACAATTAAGTGCTAACCTAACTACCCGTTCCTCACTTTTCCACATACTTATGCATTTTCTTTTCGTTTCACTATACTTATGCATTGATTCCTCTTGAGCTTCACTTTGGGGCATTTTGTCCCCTTTTTATTATTTTTCCTCTTTCTTTTTTTTCTTTCTTTTTTTTTATTTTTTTCTTTTCTTTTCCATATTGTTTTTTTCTTTTTTTTTTTCTTTTGTTCTTTTGTTTTTCTCATTTTTTTCTATATACAAGAGCGTCAATGCATAAGGTTTTACATTTGATCAATACATGAGTATGTACCCAATTCCCAATATTTTCAATAGTAATACAAAATACCCTTTTATTCACCCAATGTCCCAAGGTTCCCACACTTGAATGATACTCACACACACTAGCCTAAGCTAATCAAAGATCCAAATAAGGACTTTTATTGTTTTCCGCTTTAAGGCTTGTAATGTGCTAAATTAAGAACAAAGTGGGTTAATCGTAGGCTCAAATTTGGCTAACAATGGAAGATAGAAGGTAGGGCCATTTGGGTGAGTGAGCTAATGAAATGATGGCCTCAATCATATAAATGCATGAATACACCAAATAATGGACATAAAGAATCAAACAAATCAAAGATCACAATCATAGAAAGAGAATAATGCACACAAGAAGGAAAAATAAGTGGTCACTTATGATTGCTCTTGGGGCGCCAAAGCGACAAATGATATTGTTCCTCACAAAAGAATACACAACATTAGCGTCATCCGTTCGGGTGGGGATTGCCTCCACCCATTTTGACACATAATCGACGGCTAACAAGATGTATAGAAATCCATTGGAATTTGGAAATGGTCCCATGAAGTCGATTCCCCATACGTCAAAGATTTCGCAAAAAAGCATATTTTGTTGGGGAATTTCGTCCTTCTTGGAAATATCTCCAAACCTAATACATTGGGGACAAGATTTGCAATAGAGAGAAGCATCTTTGAGAAGAGTTGGCCACCAAAATCCGCAATCAAGGATTTTTCTTGCCGTTCTTTGGGGCCCGTAGTGACCACCTCCTTCGGAAGCATGGCAAGCGTCTAAGATTGCTTGGAATTCGGTTTGAGGTATGCACCGTCGCATTATTTGGTCCGCTCCACACCTCCACAAATAGGGATCATCCCAAATATAGTATTTGGATTCGCTTTTCAGCTTATCCTTTTTGTTTTTGTCGAGATTGGGAGGGAAAGTGCGTGAAACCAAATAGTTTGCTATTGGGGCATACCAAGGAACCACTTCCGAGATTGCATGCAAAGCATCTAAAGGAAAGGAATCATTGATAGGAGTGGTGTCGCCTTTTGTGTGTTCAAGGCGGCTTAAATGGTCCGCCACTAGGTTTTGGGAACCGCTCCTATCTTTGATTTCCAAGTCAAATTCTTGTAATAAGAGCACCCAACAAATTAATCTCGGTTTTGATTCCTTTTTTGCCAACAAGTACTTTAGTGCCGCGTGATCCGAGTACACTACTACCTTGGAACCAAGAAGATAGGCTCGGAACTTGTCCAAAGCGAAAACAATAGCTAGGAGTTCCTTTTCGTTAGTAGTGTAGTTGGATTGGGCTCCGTCTAATGTTTTGGAAGCATAAGCTATGACATAGGGAATCTTACCCTCGCGTTGTGCTAACGCGGCTCCTATCGCATAATTCGAAGCATCACACATGATTTCAAAGGGTTGAATCCAATTCGGTCCTCGTACGATAGGAGCTTGTGTCAATGCTACCTTGAGTTTGTCATATGCTTCCATACATTCCTTGCTCATCTCAAATTCGGTGTCTTTTTGTAGTAATCGAGAGAGAGGTAAGGCTACCTTGCTAAAGTCCTTGATGAATCTCCGGTAGAATCCTGCATGTCCAAGGAAAGAACGGACTTCCCTCTCGGAGGAGGGGTAAGGTAAACTGGATATGACATTTATCTTTGCCGGATCTACGGAGATGCCTTCCTTTGATACTATGTGTCCCAAAACAATGCCTTGTTTGACCATGAAATGACATTTTTCAAAATTCAAGACAAGGTTTGTTTTGGTGCATCTTTCTAAGACTTTTTCAAGGTTACCTAAGCAATGCTCAAATGACTCACCATACACACTAAAATCATCCATGAAAACTTCCATCGATTGCTCTAGAAAGTCCGCAAATAAGCTCATCATGCATCTTTGAAACGTTGCCGGTGCATTGCATAGGCCAAAGGGCATACGCTTGTAAGCATACGTTCCAAAGGGGCAAGTAAATGTGGTTTTTTCTTGGTCTTTAAAGTGGAAATAGAACTCCCCAATGGGATGGTTTCCAATTCAAGAATTCTATCCTTGTTTATGCATAAATCTTTGAGGAATTTGGCATATCTAGGAACTTGATGGATGGCATCAAAGAGGGGGATGGTTACCTCAACTTTCTTGAACATTTCTACCATTTTGGGGTCGAGTTCCATGCGCTTTTTAGCTTTCTTTGCAAGTGTTGGAAATGGAAGTGGTTGAGCAATTTCTTCTTCCAAGGTTCTTTTGGCCTTGGTTGTCTCCCTTGTTGGTTGGGCTTCATCCTCAAATATGGCTTGTGGTGTCTCCTCTTCCACTACCTCTTCTATATCTATTCTCTCTTTCTCTTGGGCGGTTGTGATAGGACTTGGGTCCTTTGCTTCCTTTTCTTTTAGTTGTGTACCGGATCTAAGGGTGATGACATTGATGCCCCCTTTTGGATTTGGTTGAGGTTGAGAGGGAATGACACTTTGGATTGGGGGTTGAGGAGTGGGGGTCGATGGTGTGTCCATGCGTGCAAGAAGAGCTTGTAGTGTAGAGGTGAGGCCGGTGAGGCCGGAAGCAAGTGTGTTTTGTAATTCCTTTTGGCCTTGGATAATGGTCCGGAGTGTTTCGTCTTGGTTGGAGGGGGTGGTTGCATATGTGAGTTGAGGAGTTTGTGATTGGTTGGGTGATGGTCTTTAATGTGGTGGTTGATATGTTTGGTAGTTTCTTTGTGGGTTTTGTTGATTGTATGGTTGATTTTGTAAGTTGTATGGTCAGTTTTGTGAGAAATTTTGCGGGTTGTTATTCCATCTTTGACCTCCTCCATTGTTGTTGTTGTCCCTATTCCCTTGTTGATGATTGTCTTTCCAATTTTGATTATTGTGTCCACTTCCTTGGTTGTAGCCTCCTCCTTGATAAGGGTGTCCTTGGTTAGGATTACCTCCTTGGTAGTACCCTTGATTAGGGCGGTCATAGAAATTATGGGTAGCCGCTAAAGTGTTATCTTCTTGAAGGCTTGGGCACTCATCCGTGTGGTGAGAGTAGCAAGAGCAAATGCCACATACTTTTTGAGGGACCAATTGTTGGTTGTGTTGTTGAGGTGGTGGAGGATGTTGTTGATATGATTGAGGTTGTTGTGGTTGTTGTTGGTTCAATTGGAGTTGCCTCAAGACGGATGTCATCTCATTCAAGGATTGAGTTAGAGCGGTGGCTTCACTACTAGTTGATACCTCGTTCACGGTCCTTGGACGGTTGACTCTTCGCCTCATATGTTGATTGGATTCGGCTAAGTCAATAATAAGTTGCCATGCCTCCTCCGCGGTTTTATATTTGGACAAAGAACCATTGCTAGAAGTGTCCAAGAGGGTTCTATCTTGCTCTCGCATCCCTTGACATATGTAAACAAGCAATACTTGAGTGTCGATCATGTGATTAGGGCATGCATCTAGTAGTTTGCGAAACCGTTCCCAATACTCATAGAGTGGTTCCGTCTCACCTTGCACAATACAAGACATTTCCTT